>NW_027507686.1:190787068-191284568 GCF_037356315.1 Lithobates pipiens | reverse complement strand
AATTGCTTTAGTCCACAATAGATCTATAAAGATTTTCCATGAAAAACAGTGAATAAAACTCAAGTGGCGTAAAATCAACTGTTTCCACCTGAATTTCAGGTTGGCGAGTGAATGGGGGAGGTACGGGCGTTGCAGAAGTGGTGGGCTCCCAATTGGGATTGGCATATGCAGGGGGAAGGGCACTATGGGCTCTATAGGCCTGTGTTTGTCTTCTTGGTGGCTGCGGGGCACTATTTGTTAATACAGTGCTGGATTGTCTATGACCAGGATGTACTAGGCCGCTGGTGCTTGCCAGTTCACCAAAAGGATGAGCGGCACTAGTAATGGCTCTCTGCTCCATACGAGAGCCCTCGGTTCTTGCAGCTCAACAACAGAAGAACGGGGTCAGATACACCTAACCTTAGCAGGGACCACGACTCCGTCATCAGAGCTATCTGTCAGGGTGCCGCTACTCTCTACTGGTTCGTATACTGAGCCTAAATCTGACAGTGAGGCAGCTTCCCCTTCGCTCTCATCTGTCATGCTCAGCAACCCGTAGGCGTCTTCATTAATGTACCTCTGTTTGGACATTTTGGCCTCTAAATTTATAGGTACAGCTAGTGCCACTCACAGGCAAAAGAGCACCTGATTGTCAGAGCCTGCTTCAATCACTACCAGAAAAACTGTTGGCATTTGCAGGGATCAGGCCTGACTCTGCGAACGCTGCAGTTATGTTATTGTGTTTTGTAAGTGACAGTGATCTATTGATACTGCACTTGGATGGGCTGGGTTGGGCTGGGAGAAGGGGCTAAACGCAGGTGCTAGCAGGTGTCTGGGCTGATCCCGCTAACATTGTTTTTGGGAACCCTAAACTACTGGGGACACTAATATAGTTCTGATTGGAACAAAGATATTGATCTGTTCAAACATTATACTAGTAAGGGAGGTGTATGGTGTGTGTACGTGGGTGTTAGCGCTACTGGCACTAATCTGACGCTGACCCTAACTGACACTAACACTGATGTCACCTGTCTGGCGATCAGGGAGTTAAACCTTTATTAGGTAATATGTGGCGGGTACCCTGATTCTATAAAAACTTGTTTTAAACTTTTATTTTTACATTTCTTCAGTTACTTCCTGGTTCTCAGGTCTAGGCAAATTAGATCATACATTCAAGGAGTCTTTATGAGGGGAGGAGGGGTTTTATTGACTAAGCATACGCTACTGCATGCATGCCTGAGCTAAGGGCAGATGGATTCCAAATAGTAAATGCTATATGAATCATCTGTCCTTACTCAAGATGGCCATGGGCAGAAATGCTTGGGGGGTGATTTCCCAGCAGAATAAAGCATGGAGACATGGGTGGTTGGCAAGTTTAATTAAGGACCTGAAGATTTTCCCCCTTAATGACCAGGCCATTTTTTGTGATACGACACTGCAACCCTTTAACTGACAATTGTGCGGTCGTACGAAGAAGTACCCATACAAAATTGATGTCTTTTTTTCCCCCACAAATAGTGCTTTCTTTTGGTGCTATTTGATCACCTCTGCAGTTTTTATTTTATGGGCTATAAACAAAAAAAAGGACAATTTTGAAGAAAAAGAGGCTCCACCTCCATGGGCGTCCGCAGAACTTTTTCCAAGGGGGGGCATCATTTTAAGGCCGCTCATGCTGCGCCCCATTTCGGCAATCTCATGAAAATCTTTCCACTGGTAATACATATGTGTTATATAACAGATAATTCATCTTCACTTTGTATTGGAAGTTACTCTGGTGGCTGTGTACCATGCCCGTATAGCCTAGAGAATGTACATCTTTTTACATTGCAATACATCTGTTGTAGCCATATTTTGATCTCATACTGTCACTGTATAGGCTGTTTTCATAAAGATAAAAATATGGCAACAACAGATGTATTGCAATGTAAAAAGATGTACATTCTCTAGGTTATATGGGCATGATACGCAGCCACCTGAGTAACCTAGCGGACGCCCATGCTTTCAAAAACCAGCCCTGGAAAAAATTTCATACCAGCCTCACAGCATTATTATACCAGCCCAACAGCATAACGTCATTATTTTCTTGTTCATGAAAGGGTAAACCATACATTTTAGCAGTTAATAGTGGTAAGTGATCAATCATCAAGGGGGACCCCAGGAACTCAGAACATGGGGGGGGGGGGACCACCTTCTGCAGAAAGAATACTCGAAGGTAAGGGGGGTGGGTTACTAATATAAGGAGGAAACCCTTTATATCAGTGCCCCTTACATTATCGTATTCACCCCCCGCCCCCTTACATCAGTGACCCCCCCCCCCAACTGGCCTGACCTCCTCTCAGGTGCACTGTGCAGGGCTCAGTCAGTCGGCTCCAGCTTGGTGGCTCTGGTTTTATCCTATAGTCTCCTGTCCACATTCCACACAAGTCTGACTTCTCCCATGACCCCCATCCTGGCGGTGCTCCCACTCTTGACTCCTCTCCAGACTCCCTACAGGAGATGGTCAGAGACTGCAAACTTGATGCAAGAGCTCAATGCAGCCTCACCAGTGCCCATCAAATGCAGCCTCACTGTGCCCACCAATGCAGCCTCACTGTGTCCATCAAATGCAGCCTCACTGTGTCCATCAAATTCAGCCTCACTGTGTCCATCAAATGCAGCCTCACTGTGTCCATCAAATGCAGCTTTACTGTGTCCATCAAATGCAGCTTTACTGTGCCGTGAATGCAGCCTCACTGTGTCCATCATTGCAGCCCCTCCTGTGCCCCATGTCCCAGTCTGCAGTCCCTGTCTGTGGGAAGGTGTGTTGTTGATGCTTGGTACGGTACCTTGCATGCCAGCAGGATATCCATGATGGCCAGCAGCAGGCAGGGTCTGTTCTCGTTTTGTATGGGGACGGTGCTCCTTCCAGAGGATCTGTCTGCTGTGAGATGGAGTGGTCCCTGGCCACCTGGACCTTCAGCTGTCCTCATTTTCCAGCCCCAGTCAGCGTGTCCTCTGGTTCTGGGGAAGTGGAGAGCACTGGGTGGGAGTTGAAGAGAAGGGGGAGCAAAGAGTACTGGCGGGGTTGGAGAACACATGGGTGGGGGCAAAGAGCGAGGGGGAGTGGACATCACAGGAGTGGGGAGCGGAGAGCGCTGGGGGGGAACTTGAGAGCACTGGGGGGCCAATAAGAACAGGGGTAGAGAGCACGGTAGGCTGAGAGCACTGGGGGGGCTAAGAGTGTGGGGTGGTGAAGAGCACTGGGGGGCAGAAAAACAGGGGTGGAGAGCACGGGGGCTGGAGAGTACTGGGGGGGTACAAAGAGCAGGGGGGAGTGGAGAGCAATGGGGGAGCTTGAGAGCACCAGTGGGGGCCAGAAAGAACAGGGGTGGAAAGCATGAGGGACTGGAGAGCACTATGGGGGGTGGAGAGCACTGGTAGGGTTGGAGAGCACATGGGTGGGGGCAAAATGCAGGGGGAGTGGAGAGTGCTGGGGGGAGCCAAAAAGAACAGGGGAGGAGAGCACGAAGGTTAGAGAGCACTGGGGGGGGGCTGGAGAACACCAGGGGGCAGAAAGAACAGGGGTGGGGAGAATGGGGGGCTGGAGAGCACTGGGGTGGGGGCTGGAGAGTGATGGGGAGAGCTGAAGAACACTGGGGGGAGAAAGAACGGGGGGAGAGCACTGAGGGGTGTGGAGAGCACTGGGCGGAGAGCACTGGGGGGGGGGAAGAACGGGGGGAGAGCACTGAGGGGTGTGGGGAGCACTGGGGGGGAAGAACAGGGGGAGAGCACTGGAGGGTAGAGGAGAGCACTGGGGGGGAGAGCAGTGGTGAAAGTGGAGGGCACTGGGGGGGGAAAAACAGGGGGGAGAGGAGAGGACTGTGGGGGGGATGGGGGAGCACTGGGTGGAGTGGAGAGCACTGGGGGGAACAGGAGGAGGAGAGCACTGGGGGGTGGACAGGGGGGAGAGCACTGGGGGGGGACAGGGGGGGAGAGCACTGGGGGGGGGACAGGAGGGGAGAGCACTGGGATGGTGGCTAGAGACAGATGGGGAGAGCTGGAGAGCGGGGGGGGCAGCAAGAACAGGGGGGGAGAAAACTGTGGGGGGGCAGGAGAGTGTGGTGGAGGAGAGCACTGGGGGGGACAAGGGGGAGAGCACTGGGGGAGTGGGGAGCACTGGGGGTGAACGGGGGGAGTGGAAAACACTGGGATGGTGGCTAGAGAAGGATGGGGAGAGCAGGGGGGGCAGCAAGAACAGGGGAGGAGAGAACTGTGGGGGGGGGGGCAGGAGAGTGTGGTGGTGGAGGAGAGCACCGGGGGGGGTGCAGGAGAGTGTGGTGGTGGAGGAGAGCACTGGGGGGGGCAGAAGAGTGTGGTGGTGGAGGAGAGCACTGGGGGGGCAGGAGAGTGTAGTGGTAGAGAAGAGCACTGAGGGGAGGGCAGGAGAGTGTGGTGGTGGAGGAGAGCACTGGGGGGGCAGGAGAGTGTGGTGGTGGAGGAGAGCTCTGGGGGGGCAGGAGAGTGTGGTGGTAGAGGAGAGCACTGAGGGGAGGGCAGGAGAGTGTGGTGGTGGAGGAGAGCACTGGGGGGGGGGCAGGAGAGTGTGGTGGTGGAGGAGAGCTCTGGGGGGGCAGGAGAGTGTGGTGGTAGAGGAGAGCACTGAGGGGAGGGCAGGAAAGTGTGGTGGTGGAGGAGAGCAATGGGCGGACAGGAGAGTGTGGTGGTGGAGATGAGCCCTGGGGGGGGCAGGAGAGTGTGGAGGTGGAGGAGAGCACTGGGGGGGGGGGGGCAGGAGAGTGTGGTGGTGGAGGAGAGCATTGAGGGGAGGGCAGGAGAGTGTGGTGGTGGAGGAGAGCACTGGGGGGGGCAGGAGAGTGTGGTGGTGGAGGAGAGCACGGGAGGGGCAGGAGAGTGCGGTGGTGGAGGAGAGCACTGGGGGGGGGGGGCAGGAGAGTGTGGTGGTGGAGGAGAGCACTGGGGGGGGACAGGAGAGTGTGGTGGTAGAGGAGAGCACTGAGGGGAGGGCAGGAGAGTGGGGTGGTGGAGGAGAGCACTGGGGGGGGCAGGAGAGTGTGGTGCTGGAGGAGAGCACTGAGGGGGGCAGGAGAGTGTGGTGGTGGAAGGGAGCACAAGGTGAACTGGGGACAGTAAAATAATTTGGATAGGAGAATTGGCAGGGGGCCCCCTGCAGCCCCCCCGATCCTCCTATCCAGGCACTGTGGCACACAGGGCGGGCTGTACCTGCAGCATCTCCTCCTATGGATAAAAGCGCTGGCTGGCTGTGTACGGCCGCCATTCTGTAACATGGCCCCGACCCCCCCGACTGACTCGTGTGATAGGCGGAACGTTGATTCTCTCTACTATCACACAGGCAGGTCTGGGGGGGCGGGGCCATGTTACAGAGCTGCTGCCGAACACAGAGGCAGCCCGCTCTGTGATCCAGAGGAGAGAGCGGAGGATGCAGCCGCCGGTGGACTCAGTAAAAAAAAAATGCAGGATGGCAGCGGCTGCAACACCTTGGGGATTCCAGGGGGGGGCACTTGACCCCCCTTGCCCCCTGCTGCGGACGTCCATGTCCACCTCTACTAGTTTCACCACCTCACACGTGGCTTCATCTGGAGGAATCAAAGGAGCTGCTATGGCGGGGTCAATTTATAGTACAAGGATACAAAAATATTTATTTACCACGAGTAAAAACAGCTGCTGCGGTGTTCTCGGGACACCCATGCATGCATAGTAATAACACATCGTGTCAACTTTGTATTGCTTCCTTTGTGTGAAAGCCCTGGTGTTCCTGCCAGTCCCTCTGCTTTCCTATTAACCACTACAATACAGCACTTTCGCCCCCTTCCTTCCCAGCCCAATTTTCAGCTTTCATCTCTCTCGCACTTTTAATGACAATTACGCTGTACCCAAATGAAATTTTTATCATTTTGTTCACACAAATAGAGCTTTATTTTGGTGGTATATATTCACGACTCTGTTTTTTATTTTTTGCGATATAAGAGAAAAAATAGCGGAAATTTGGAAAAAAATATATTTTCTTCTTTCTATTTTAAAGAAATCCAATAAAATCGAATTTTGTCATAAATTTAAGCCAAAATTTATTCTGCTACTTGTTTTTGGTAAAAAAAATTCCGTTAAGTGTATAATAATTGGTTTATGTGATCACGGACATATGTACGCAAATGATCATGTACAGATGTGTGCAGATAATCATTGGGACATGTGATTTTAGTGGGATATATGTGGGGGATATGTGTTGTGGGGACATGTGTGTTTACACTTGTTAAGTGCAATTCTCAAACCAATTGCTTTTCCTCTTTGTAATGCTGAGTTCGAATCTTATGCTTCTGATAGAAATGAAGTACAGGAGACCTTTCTGTAGCTCAAATCCAAGCTGGATGGCCCAAATACGTTTATTGTTGCACAGTTTTTATACACTCAAAAATGACGAGTCATACACTTCTTAGATAAAACAAAAATACCATAAAAGGAGAAAACAGCCTTTCCCCATCTTGTGGTTAGCAGGCAGGCGTAGTGAGTGACTTTACACTTTTCACAATACCTATTTCTTAACACAGTTGTTTTGTTCAAATAATGTCAAGTTATAACTTAAGCTAGAACTCTGATCCTATCATTTTCCCCCTTTGACATCATCCTTCTCCAAACTCTGGGTCCTTACTCATAAGTTACAGCCAATACTTTCCTGAGTACTATCCCTGACCGCGGGTTGTCAGAGGAGAACAATGTCCTCATCCCCCAGTTCCATATCAGCATCTCAAAAGCAAAGAGAATCTAAGAGAAGGGTGACGTCAACTCATAATCTCAAACTCAGAGTTCTATAGTGCACCCCTATTCATTCTTTTAACTTTCTTTTGAATTCTCTTGTATATACAACAATTAATAATTGTCATTATAGCAAAAGCAAGCATAAGTATTAGTATAGGACTCAACATCCAATTAAGTATAGTAGTGGCGGTAGGGGACCATCCACTGAAAACATCGTACCAGTGGTGGGTAGTTTCATCTCTTATCTGTGAGGATAAATGTATTATGTATTAATTTTCCTTTATCTATAACTGCAGATATTAGATTATTTTGAAGGGTATGTTCCTGTGTCTCTATGTGTTTTATAAGTATTTCGGACTCATTTAAGATTTGTTGTAAGGGCTCTAATGATATTATGAAAGGGGTAGTATCAGTAAGATTATCTACCATCCATTCTTGATTGAATATTCTATGTGCATCTGGTTCAAAAAGGAAAGTTTCATTCTGCCATTTAAGCATTTTAACATTCTTTACACATCCTGAATAAGGAGCTGTTTTATTTAAACTTTCTATAGTTTCCTGATCATTTGTAACTAAACAAATATGTTGTGGTCCTATCTCCATAAATCTGTTTCCTACACTTACTGGTAGTCTCTGAAACTTACATATATTAGATTGATGTTTCAATAAGCAAGGTTCATAGACTGGAGAACTTCTTCCACAAACTATTCCCTTATTAGTTTTAGTACATAGACTTAGATCATGAGTCATGTTTTGTGTATCTACATAATGTCCATAGATCTCAGGATACCAAAATTCAGGTAGATCCTTCCCTATTAGGAGTGTCATTACTATTAACTTACACATTACCTCAACCCTCTCTACTTTATATACATCAAATCTTCCAGCACACCATCTTTCCTCACATTCAACTTCTTTTCCTGGTACTTCAAACCATGTACTTTCTAAATTTAAACCCTTGAAATAGTTCATCCAAGTGTGATAATTCCCCAATCGTAGCTCATCTCGAACTCTATTAATTTGAATGTGATAAGATAGTGTAGAAAAAGCACATTGAGTAATGTTTATGAACTTCTGATTTGCTTTCCACAACTCCAAACTGGCCAGTGCTGTGTGATTAACCATAATATTGAGATATTTAGTTAACTGTACCTGGCTAATTTGTGTTTCAAATGTTGTAGGTAACTATTTGCTTGTGATTATTAAACTGAGCTATGTGACTTCCTGCACGTTTCCACTTATTTTGTATCATTTCCATCTGTAACCCATTCATTACTCCCATTCCGGTTCCTGCAGCTCCCAGAACTGTATCATACCATTCTCGTCGATACCTACACTCTGGTAGCTGGGGAAAAGTTACATTAAATTAGATTTTTGTTTTCTGTTGTGATACCGAAACATCTATGCAAGATTTAGGAATAGGAGTTAATACAGAAGATTCAAAGATGGTGGGTAGAGTGTCCTCTATCTTTATATCGAAACCATAATGTTGCCATTGTATATATCCTCCTGTTGTTTTACCTGATTTCCTTATTGGTACAAAATACCATGCTGCACAAATATAAGTTGCAGATTGATTTGTACTAATAGAACCTGTTAGATTGAATTGTTCACTTCCACTTACTGGTCTGGGACCCTTTCCCCTCTGTAGGCTCCTGTAGGTTTGGGAATCTGGGGTAAAAAGTAACATTCGTGTTTTGTCAAATACTTCCCTCCATGTTTCAGATGGACCTAACTTATGACATTTATGTGGTGTGTAATTAAAGGGCCATGTTAAATTGTCCCTCTAATGGAAAGTTATGTTTACTTGAGCTTGTGACTTAGCTTTTATCCACACTACTGGTGAATCCACATTCTGCATCATGTAAAAAGGACCCTCCTTCCCTGACACCGTGAAATTTCCCACAGTATACCATTCATAGTAAGGATATTGCGTTATACTCTTATCCTGATTTATCCATCTAAGATCAGTACTGTTTTCATGAACTGTTACATTGATACCGGGAGTCCATGTGTAAACAAACATTTGAAAACATTCAAGCACTATTATCATAGTTAGAAAGATCGTCATTCTGTTTCTCTCGGTTCAGGACTCTTTTTGCAGTGTGATGCGTGGATCCAGGCTGCTTTTCCCTCCAACTTGACTGATGTGGGAGTGGTCAGCAGTACTTGATATGGTCCTTCAAACCGTGGCTCTAAAGCTTTTCTGGTATGTTTCTTTACATAGACCCAATCTCCGGGGCTCAGTGAATGAGTACCTGCTATAGAGTTGGGATCTGGAAGGGAAGAATACACATTCTTGTGGATCTTGGTTAGATGCTGTTGTAATTGTATCACATATGCAGTCAAACTATCACATTGCAATTGCATACTCTGTGGAAAGTATAAACCTAATCTAGGTGTATTCCCAAAAAGTATCTCATATGGAGACAACCCCGTTTTCCCTGTTGGGGTATATCTTATGGAGAACAAAGCCAAAGGCAGGCATTCTGGCCATGGCTTGTTTAACTCTTGCATGGCTTTCTGTATTTTTAGCTTTATTGTCCCATTTACTCTTTCTACTGATCCTGAACTCTGTGGGTGATAAGGGGTGTAGAAACTCTGTTGAACCCCTAACATGGTCATCACATTCTGCATTACTTCACCTGTAAAGTATGTCCCCCTATCTGATTTCTATTGTTTCAGGTAATCCGAACCTTGGTATTAATTCAGTGATCAATTTCTTAGTCGTGGCTTTTGCCGTGGCTGATTTTAACAGATAGCCCTCTGGCCAGCCTGAAAATAAATCGATGCACACAAGTACAAATTCAAAGGGGCCACTTTTTGGCAACTGTATGTAGTCAATTTGCAGCCTTTGAAAGGGGTACTGGGCCCGAGCTTGGTGTTTTCGTGGCGTTTTTACCTTTTTGTCCTGGATTATTCAGGAGACAGATTTGGCATGCTGCACAGTAGTTTTTGGCCATACTACTGAATCCTGGTGCAAGCCATCCTTGGTTCACAATTCTATACATGGAATTGGAACTGACATGGGTAGGTAGGTGGATTGCCGTGGCCATGGCTGGGTACAGAGAGGCCGGTAGGCATACTTTACTTCCTGCCCTCCATACATTGTCAGGGTCAATTTGGGCTCCCATCCTTACCCACTTGTCTCTTTCACTGTCCGCCGCTTGCTCCTGTAGCTTGCTCAACTGTTGCCATGAAAGCTTTACTGTACTTACCTCTGCCACTGCCACTGTCTCAGGGTACATCTCTTTCTGGGCTGCCTGTTTCGCAGTTAAATCTGCAAAGGCATTTCCTTTTGCTTCCCTTGTCTTTGCACTTGTGTGTGCCGCTATCTTCAAGATGGCTACCCTTTTAACTTTTTGAAGATGTGTCAAAACCTGTTTTATTCCTTCCGCATGCTTTACTGGTGTGCCTGCTGCTGTCAGATACCCTCGAGCTCTCCATATATGGCCAAAATCGTGCGCTACGCCGTAAGCGTAGGCAGAGTCAGTATAAATATTTCCTTCTTGTCCTTGCAAATATTCTAAGGCTTGTTCTAAAGCTTTTAATTCTGCTTCCTGTGCTGACATGTGGGCTGGTAAGGGCTGTGCTTCAATCACCTGTGTATCAGTTACTACTGCATATCCTGTGTGATATCGTCCTTTATCATCAGCAAATCTGCTGCCATCTATATACAAAGTGTGCTCAGCGTCTAAAATTGGTGTATCTATAACACCAATCCACCAATCTACCCCTTTGCCTCTCTTGTTCCATGAGCTGAAAACAGTCGTGCTCAACTATCTCTTTAAACAGAAGAGTGTCAGTTTCCTCATCTCCTTCCTCCTTATTCCCCCTTGTCAAATCTGGTGACTGAAGAGGTAAAAAGGTGGCCAGATTTAAAGTTGTACAGTGCTAAAAAGTGACATTTGGAGGTAAAAGTAAAGTACACTGTAACCTTAGTTGCCAAGCCATTGAAATGTGTTTGGGCTGTACTTGAGACAAGATTGCATGTATGTCATGTGTGGTGTGCACTACAACTGGATTGTCTAGAACAATTTCTGATGACTTATCTATAATTATTGACACTGCTGCTACCGCCCGTACACAGGACGGTGAACTTCTGGACACTGGATCTAGTGCTGCTGAGAAGTAAGCAACGGGCCTTTGTTTTATATGTGACTGTGTCAAAATTCCTGTTGCACGTCCGGTGATCTCAGCAATGTATAGATGGAATGTCTTTGTATAATCGGGGATACCTAGAGCCGGTGCAGAAATCAACAACTGTTTCAAAGTGACAAACGACTCATAAGCTACTTCTGTAAGCATATACGGTACAATTTTCAAACAATCGTATAATGGCTGCATCAGAGAGCTAGCGTGGGGTATCCATTGTCTACAATATGACACGATACCCAGAAACATACGCAATTGTTTAAAATTTCGTGGGGGTAAGATTCCTTTTATCGCCTGTACTCTCTCGTCTGTGAGATGTCTTGTTCCTTGTGATATGCAATGTCCTAAGAAGACAACTTTTTCCTGACACACTTGTAACTTTTTCCTGTTAACCTTGCAACCCTTTTTTGCCAAGAATTGCAAAAGTGCCAAAGTGGCATGGAGACATGTTTCCCTATCTGGACAGCATAGCAATAGGTCATCCACATATTGTAGCAATACACAAGAGTCTGGAGGCAACCATTCCTCCAGCACTGTTTGTAGAGCCTGTGAGTAGAGGGTTGGCGAATGCGCCATTCCTTGCAGTAGGCGTGTCCAAGTTAGTTATTTATTTTTGAAGGTAAAATGCGAACCATAGTTGGCATTCTTCCGCCAATGGCACAGAAAAGAAGGCATTAGCCAAGTCTATTACCGAAAAATGCGTACTGGTGGATGGCACCTGTGACAACAGTGTGTGGGGGTTTGGTACTAAAGGTGTCATGGGTGCCAAGATTTTATTCACTGCCCGCAAGTCCTGCACCATTCTATATTTCACTTGACTGTCAGTGCCGGGCTTCTTTTTTACTGGATACAAGGGAGTATTAGCGGGTGATTTTACTTCCTTCAATGCCCCCGCTTTAAGCAGAGATTGTATTTGTGTAGCTATAGCTACTTCTTGCGGCGCACTAAGAGGATATTGTTTCAGCTGGGGTAGGACGGCACCTGGGATCAACTGCAATTTAACTGGGGAAACAGGTAGTAAACCAACATCTGCTTGATGACTTTCCCACAAATCTTCTGGGAGTGTCTGCAGAGCCTGATGTATATCTGGAGGAGGGTGACACGGAATTTCAGGTTCCTCCACAAAATATTGAATCACATTACACGTGTCGAGGTGTTGTTCCTCATCTATCGTTAATGTTACTGTACCATCTGTATGATATGCAATATTGGCTCCCAATTTTTGTAAAATATCTGCTCCCAGCAGATTTGTTGGTGCTCCCCGTGATATTAAAAACCGAGAAAGAAAAATCCTATTTCCAACTTTAACCTTTAGGGGCTTTGTCAGGGGAGCGTCAGATAAAATTCCATCATACCCCGTAATTAATACTGTTTCAGTGGACTCCTGGCCGGGCCGTATCGCCGAGTCTGAAAGCAGGCTGCGCGAAGCTCCACTGTCCACTAAACATGAGATGTTTTTATTGTCTATTTGTATTGGGATGTGTAACATTTTTGTATGTGATTTTCCTAAGACAGAAGCGAGTCATGCCCTCTGATCCTCCGATTGATTAGGAGGTCCGGAGGCCTGCCTAGATCCATATCTAGTGTCAAACCTGGCTGGAGATGAAAAATCGTCTCCCTCATCTCTCATTCTTTTCCTACTATGGCGTTTCACGTGGCCAATTTTGTTGCAGTAGTGACAGGTCAAAGGTTTTCGATACTGTCCTTTTTGCCTATCGTATGGGGTGGTTATGGCATTAACTGTAGGGTGTCTTCGGGTTTTCGTCTCTACCAGATCAGCCTCTATTCCCTGTGCTTTTTGCAACAATGTTCCTCTATCTCTAGTTGCTCTCCACTCCGGTGTACAGGCTTTCAGTCTTTCACTTATCTGTGGAATTAATCCTTCCATAAATTGTCTATTGAAGGCTCGGCTCGTAGTTGGCTGAGCCAAATCCAATCCTTCATCTGCCATCATACTTTCCATAGACAAGTAAAAGTCTGATACTGTCTGTCCTGGAGTTTGTTTCATGGGTGATATGGACCCTCTCTCTATTTGTTTTGCCGTACAGAAAGCTTCCAACCTAACAACAAATGGGGCCCTTGAATCTATGTGTCTGACGTGTCCTGCCTGTTGGTTGCCGTCTGCGTCAAACCGGTCTATAGGTTGGTGCGGACCTATTTCTGTCACAAATTGCTGAAACAGAGTAGGAGTCATTTTATGTCTACACAAATCTTCCCCATCTTGCCATGTTGCATCATGTGTATCCATCAACTGTCTTACAAATCTACAAAACGCGGCTGATTTCGCTACTGGGTCTGGGGCATTCTGTATTAGTGCCATAAGGGCATCTGGTGTCCATGGTGCCCAGGTCCTTATCTGCATCCTACGAGTAACAGTAGGTGGGGCATTTGGATGGGCTATTTGTCCAAATTCCGGATTATTTACCTGTACAATGTGTGTATCAGTGCGTACGGGGGCTACAGTTTCTGGATGAGGTTTTTGTGCCCCACAATGCACACATTCTATTGCCCATTCTTGGTTTTGTGTTCCACAAACCTGACAAACCCATCCCCTGCCTTGGAGTGAAGGATATATCTTATGTGGTTTATGTTCTATGTCAGTGTATGGGGGTGGAATGGCTGAGCTGGGGTCAACCAGAGCCTCAGCATTTTTTTGTTCTTCTATCCTTCATGTCCCAACCATCACAATCTGGGTTATATTTCCACCCCTCCTCTTTTGCTCTATAAGAGACCTTAATTAAGCACTGAACCTGACGCATTCCATTGCTTTTCTAACACCTCTCCTTGTCTGTCCCTTTTTATTTCCTTCCACACGTCTGGGTCTAAACCCGCTGCTCCTTTTACTTTGAATTTATGAAGTATGGTTTTTAAATTTTGTGCTTCATCTTTCCCATATATGTTCTTAATTATCTGTGGCACCGTATAGTGGGCCACAGTTCCTTTACGGGGTTTTGTGTACCTCTGACCCATTCTAACAGTCCGTGCCTAGGTAGCGTGTGGGACACTGTTATATGTCCCAAAATAAAAAAATAAAAAAGTGTGTATGCGGGACCCTACAACAGTTCCTCGTTGCCTTCCTCCTAGGGTGCTAGAATACTAAAAACCTCTCCGGGATGAGATTTCTGAAATCAAATTACTTTATATGCTAGCCAACTTACAAATATTATAACCAGAATGGCGGCTACAACATATACAAGCATTCCTTTAAGTGGCCAGGTATCCGACTAGATCTCCGGGCTTATGGAGACCTTATTCCCCCCTGTATCTGGGATCCCTCTCGTGCACTCTTATCCCTGCTTTATGGAGCAGACAGGGCTTATACTTTCAACCAGTCTTATGGTTTATGACTTAGATGTGAAGGTTAAGCATAGGCGCGTGACCCCCCCGAAAGGGCGCTTTCACTTGCCTAGTTCGTCAATCCTCCTTCTAATTTATACCATCCTAAACATGGCTCATTCTTTCACCCAACATGGACAGACAACAAATTATCAGCAAAACAAAGGTATTACTTATAATAGTTCAAGACTCACCCCTACAGAGGTTGCATTTAATATGCTGCGTGGAGACCCGTTTCTGACAGAACTGACTAAAGGCACAAATCAGGGAAGCTCAGAGTATAAAGAGAAATAAAGGCTTTCTCTTACCTGGCCAGGCTTCGTGGTCTGTGGTTCCCCTCTGATCCTATCCCCTACGTATTCTACAACGTCTGTGGCAGAGACTTATTCTTGTATGTTCTACAACAACGTCTGTGGCAGAGACTTGTTCCTGAGCAAGCACCTTGTTGGCTGCTAGGCCTTGTGAGAGAGGGACTGTACAACTTGAGTGAACATCCAGTTGCGAATGGCTATTCTCTGGATGCAGTCAAAGTAAGCAAGTTCTTCAATATTGACTTTGACACTAAGAGAACCTGAACTTCCTTTCCCATTTTAAGAGACTGTTCATTGTCTACGTTTTTGCAAATAAAATCAATTTAAGTGGATCTGTCGTCAGTCTCTCAAGTTACTGGGTCATCTACCACGGGACACTCCTAGACCCCCCTAGACGTGAAGTGAGGAAAAAGAAGATAACGGTAAGCCCAATCTAACCAGCAGCTCCTTCGGGGGTTAGTGCTACACTAGCACCCTAAAGCCCCATACACACTGTCAGATTTTCTGCAGATTTTTGTCTTCAGATTTACCAAAACCATGAGATGCAAGGGCCTGCATGAGTGCATACAAATTGAAACTCCTAAGGTTTGACCTCATATTATATGGTTTTGGTAAATATGAAGGAAAAAAATCAGCACAAAATCTGATAGTGTGTATGGGGCTTTAGTGTTCACAAGTTGCCTGGTTCCCATGCTGCCATCTTGGATTTGGGGTTCCAGCTGTTATTTCCTGATAAACCAGCTTCAAAATGCTCATGTGCAAGATCAGCCAGATGCAGTTGATTGGTCCTGTAGTCTCCTGCAATGTGTAATGTGATCAGTGGGTGTGGAAGAACCTAGGCTAAATATAAGGAAGTGGGAGCAAGTACCTGCTAAAGTGGGTACTTGCAAAAAAAAACAAAAAAAAACAAAAAAAAAACAACCTATTTTATATATAAAAGAGGTGGGGGTTACAAGTAGGCTATAAAGAAATTGTGAGTGAAGGACTGCTTTAAGCATTTCAGTTGGGGAACTAACAGCACTGTGCAATGCCAAAATGCCTGATTGGCTCACAGCTGTGTCCCTTCCTTTCCCAGTCCCATTATACATGGGATCAGATAAGTTGTAAACTATAGTGTTCCTTTAGGCTGCATTCACACCTGAGCGTTTCAAAGTCACGTGTTTTTACGGCAATTTTGTGCAGATCACCGATTAAAAAAAGCAGAAAAATGCCTGTAATCTTCCCCAAAGAAGCTCTTGTTCTTTTTTGAGCTTAAGGCCTCTTTCACACGGGATGGATCCGTGATGTTCCGCCCCGTGGACCTCCGCTTGCTCAGCGAGGATCGCTCCGTCGATCCCCGCTGAGCAAGAAGATGACAGGTCCATCTCTGCACACTGTGCAGGAACGGACCTGTCAGAGCACCGCTCTCCCCTATGGGAGATCGGATGATGACAGACCGCAGAGTCCGTCGTCACCCAATCCGATCCGCAGACGGATGGAAAAGTAGGTTTTTCCTCTGTCACACTTTTTCGGATCAGAGCAGGTCGGATGTCAGCGGACATGTCACCGTTGACATCCGACGCTCCATAGAGGTCTATGGAGCATCCATTCAGGTCTGTCTAAAAAACTGACAGGTGGACCTGAACGGATCGTTCATGTGAAAGAGGCCTAAGGCGTTTTGCTTCAGGTGACAAAGCGCTAAGATGTGAATAGGTGCCATTGAAATGACTGGGATTTTGCTTGTTGGGCACTTCTCAGGTTTTTTTTTTTCACGTTTTACGAG
The DNA here is from genome assembly GCF_037356315.1 of Lithobates pipiens. Lineage (NCBI taxonomy): Eukaryota > Metazoa > Chordata > Amphibia > Anura > Ranidae > Lithobates > Lithobates pipiens. The sequence continues at coordinate 191,268,254 of NW_027507686.1, read as the reverse complement.
CTGAAAACACTCCGGTGTGAATGCAGCCTTAAAAAAGCAAGTATGATTTTGACAAAATGACCTGTGTGCCATTCAGTGTCTAGCTCTGATCCCAGCACATTTCCTAACTTGCGTATTGGCTGCGGCACATCAAGCCACTAGCATTCGCCTTTAGGGCATCAATAACAAACTCTCTCCACCTATCACTGATAATCAGGGGTTCCTAAAGAAGCAGCACACAAAGCCCAGTGCTGAGATTCAGAGAGCCCTATCAGGCAGCACAGTCAGCACAGTGACCAGACTCCTTCCCATCCTAGTCTTTGACTGGACAGTCAGTAACAGTTCATTTAGACGCTCGGTTGGGGGGGGGGATTTTGTTCTGGGAATGGGATGGGAAAATCGAAATCCATAACTATCCAATTTTTCAAAAAATGCAATTGTAAACTTTATTGCAAAGTCAAATAAAAATGCTAAACATACCACCAACACCTAAGCTGCTGGTATGTGCTACAAAGAGTTTCTACAAGCCTATACAAGGCTTTACTTTACAAGGAGCAATTTAAACATTTTACTATTTGTTTTTTTCCACATACAGTACTTTCATTTTCCTAAGCAAATTAGATCACTCTTTAACCACTTTCAGACCGGACCATTTTGCTGGTCAATGACCAGAGGTCTTTTTACAATTTGGCACTGCGCTGCTTTAACTGGTAATTGCGCGGTCATGCAATGTTGTACCCAAACAAAATTTGCGTCCTTTTCTTCCCACAAATAGAGCTTTCTTTTGATGGTATTTGATTGCCTCTGCGATTTTTATTTTTTGCGATATAAACGTAAAAAGACCGCAAATTTTGGAAAAAAAATGATATTTTCTACTTTTTGTTATTAGAAAAATCCAATAAACTCAATTTTAGTCATACATTTAGGCCAAAATGTATTCAGCCACATGTCTTTGGTAAAAAAAAAAAGTCAATAACTGTATATTTATTGGTTTGCGCAAAAGTTGTCACATCTACAAACTAAGGTACGTTTTCTGGAATTTACGCAGCTTTTAGTTTACGACTGCCTATCTCATTTCTTGAGGTGCTAAAATGGCAGGGCAGTACAAAACCCCCCCAAATGACCCCATTTTGGAAAGTAGACCCCCTAAGGAAATTGATAAGAGGCATGTTGAGCCCATTGAATATTTTATTTTTTTGCCTCAAGCGATTGAATAATGACAAAAAAAATTGATTTATTTTTTTTACACAAAGTTGTCACTAAATGATATATTGCTCACACATGCTATGGGCATATGTGAAATGACACCCCAAAATAAATTCTGCTGCTTCTCCTGAGTACGGGGATACCACATATGTGGGACTTTTTGGGAGCCTAGCCGCGTACGGGGCCCCGAAAACCAAGCACCGCCTTCAGGCTTTCTAAGGGCGTAAATTTTTGATTTCACTTCTCACTACCTATTACAGTTTTGAAGGCCATAAAATGCCAAGATGGCACAAAACCCCCACAAATGACCCCATTTTAGAAAGTAGACACCCCAAGCTATTTGCTGACAGGCATTTTGAGTCCATGGAATATTTTATATTTTGCCACAAGTTGCGGGAAAATTACAAACTTTTTTTATTTTTTTTTCACAAAGTTGTCACTAAATGATATATTGCTCACACATGCCATGGGCATATGTGAAATGACACCCCAAAATAAATTCTGCTGCTTCTCCTGAGTACGGGGATACCACATATGTGGGACTTTTTGAGAGCCTAGCCGCGTACGGGGCCCCGAAAACCAAGCACCGCCTTCAGGCTTTCTAAGGGTGTAAATTTTTGACTTCACTCCTCACTACCTATTACAGTTTTGAAGGCCATAAAATGCCAAGATGGCATAAACCCCCCCCCCCCCCCCCAAATGACCCCATTTTGGAAAGTAGACACCCCTAAATTTAGGGGTACACTAGTGAGACTCGCAGGTAAAAAAGCACCTAGGCTGTCAGCGACTGTATCAAAACGCTACAAGAAAAACTGTTAGCGATCGCAGGGATCAGGCCTGACTCTGCGAACGCTGCAGTTATGCGTGTTGTGTTTTGTAAGTGACAGTGATCGATCGATACTGCACTTGGGTGGGCTGGTCTGGGCTTGGCGGAGGGGCTAAACGCAGGTGCTAGCAGGTATCTGGGCTGATCCTGCTAACAATGCGTTTTGGGAAACCTAAACTGCTGGCGACGCTAATATAGATCTGATCAGATACTATATTACTAAGGGAGGTGTATGCTTTGTGCGTGGGTGTTAGCGGTACTAACCTGACGCTGCCTGGGGCGACGCAGACCTTATCTGACCCTCAAACTTATATCACCCGCCGGGTGATCAGGGGGTTAAACCTTTATTAGGTAATAAATGGCGGGTGCCCTGAAACTATAAAAAAAATAACTAACCAACCAGCGTCACCTGTAACAGTTATATGGTGATCACTGGTGAAAGGGTTAACTAGGGGGCAATCAGGGGGCTTTATGCGGTAGTATATGGGGGTCCCTGGCGCTATAAAAAGCTGCGGCGAACCTAAATACCTACCTGACTAACTAGCGTCACCTGTGACACTAATACAGCGATCAGAAAAATGATCGCTTATTAGGCTGGGTTCACACTGGAGCGATGCAGGAACGCCATGAATCCGCGGCGGGTTCCCGCATCGCATGCCTCCCGGCGGCAGTTCACACTGCCCTATGCGAACTGCTGGGAGTGTCAGTGAAATGTTAATGACACCCCCAGATCAGTTCGCATATCGCAGTGCGATCTGCAAACTCGGATCGCATGGTGTGAACACCCATGCGATCAGATTCTGCTGCGGACCAAAAAAAGGGTCCCGTGCGAATTTGCGGCGGGTGCGACGCAAATTCAGCCATACTATCTGTATGGCTGAACTCGAATCGCACAGAGATCGGATGTGATTTGCACTGCAGTGCGGTGCGAATCACATCCGTTCTCATAAACCGCTGCAATGTGAACCCAGCCTTAGTGACACTGGCGACGGGGGGTGATCACGGGGTTAAACCTTTATTGGGGGGGTTAGGGGGGTACCTTAGAACTAAAGGGGGCTAACCCTAACTGCCCTAACAGTTATTACAGTCACAAATGACACCAATGCAAAAATAAAAATGCAATTGGTGTCACTGTGACTGGGGGGGCAGGGGTAATTGGGGGGGGTGATCGGGGGGTGAAGGGGGGGTGTGAGTGTGCCTGGCATGTTCTACTGTGTAGTGTCGTGTTGGTGCAACTCACCGATCCTCTCTCCTCGGTGCCGGAACGAAAAATACCGACACGGAGGAGAGATTACATCACTTCCTCTGCCTGTGTTTACATTACAGGAGAGGAAGTGATGTCACGCCTCACTTCCATTCGTCAGGAGCGATCGCGAGGGGGTGGCCATGAACGAATGGCCGCCCCCTCATCCCGGATCGCTCCTGTACGGATACCGACCGCCGCTGGCACCGGGGGGGGGGCCCGATCGGGCCCCCCACCCGCGGGAAGGCAGGGACGTATATATACGCCCATATGCCTGCCCGTGCCATTCTGTCGACGTATATCGTCGTGCGGCGGTCGGCAAGTGGTTAAAGAGGAAGTAAACCCTGATGAGTTTACTTCCTCTTTCATTCCCTGCAAAGGCAAAGCATAATGGACTACTATGCATCGCATAGTAGTCCATTATGTGTCACTTACCTGACACAGGAGCCAGCGAAGTCACCGCTGTCCCCTGTAGTCCGCCGCATCCACCTTCTTGGTGGGGTCTCGCAGCTCCGCCGCTGTCATTCGGCGAAGCTGCGATGACGTCACTCCCACGCATGCGCACGGGAGCCGACAAGCGCAGCAGCTCCGTCGTTGAGAATGCCGCTCTCAGTGCGCCTGCACGCCGGTGCCTGTTTTCGGGCAAATATCTCCTAAACCATATAGGTTTAGGAGATATTTCTTGGACCTACAGGTAAGCCTTAATCTAGGCTTACCTGTAGGTCAAAGTGGTTTGTAAGGGTTTACAACCACTTTAAACCCCCATCCTATCCAGACCAATTTTCAGCTTTCAGCGCTGTCGCACTTTGAATGACAATTGCACGTTCATACAACAACCCAAATTAAATTTTTATCATTTTTTCCCCTAAATAGAGCTTTCTTTTGGTGGTATTTGATCACCTGTGCGATTTTTTAAATGTAAAAAGACCGAATTTTTAAAAAACATTTTTTTTATTTTTTGTTGTTTTAAAGTTTTATAACGGGTAAATTTTTGTCTGTCATTGATGTATGCTGATGAGGCGGTACTGATGGACACTGATTGGTTACACTGATAGTTGGCACTCGTGAGCATCGATAGGTGGCACTCGTGGGCACTGTTAGATGGTATAAATGAGGCATAATTGTCCCTTTAACCACTTAAGGACCGCCTCCTGCACATATACGTCGGCAGAATGGCACGGCTGGGCAGAATCACGTACCTGTACGTGGCTCTTTAATTGCCCTGCCGTGGGTCGGGAGCGCGCCGCCGGCGGCACGCTCCCGACCTGTTCTGATCTCCGTGACCGTGCCCGCGAGACCAGCGGACCCAATCGCCGCAGGTGTCCCGCGATCGGTCACAGAGCTGAAGAACGAGGAGAGGTCTGTGTGAACAAACCTCTCCTCGTGCTTCCTACTGTGGCTGTCACTGATCGTCTGTTCCCTTTTATAGGGAAAGACGATCAGTGACGTCACAGGCCACGCCCCCCTACAATAAAAAAAAAAAAACACAGCATCATACATAACCCCTACACTGCCCCCTAGTGGTCAACTCCTTCATTGCGAGTGTCATTTACACAGGAATCAGTGCATTTAAATAGCACTGATTGCTGTATAAATGACAATGGTCCCAAAAATGTGTCAAAAATGTCCGAAGTGTCCGCCATAATGTCGCAGTCACAATAAAAATCACTGATCGGCGCCATTGCTAGTAAAAAAAAAAAATGATAAAAATGCCATAAAACTATCCCGTTTTGTAAACGCTATAACTTTTGCGCAAACCAATCAGTAATCGCTAATTGCGTTTTTTTTTTTTTAACCAAAATTATGTAGAAGAATACGTATCGGCCTAAACTGAGGGAAAAAAATGTTTTTTCATATATTTTTTGGAGATATTTATTATAGCAAAAAGTAAAAAATATTGCATTTTTTTCAAAATTGTTGCTCTATTTTTGTTTATAGCACAAAAAATAAAAACCGCAGAGGTGATCAAATACCACCAAAAGAAAGCTCTATTTGTGGGAAAAAAAGGACGCCAATTTTGTTTGGGAGCCAGGATAATTGAAGCGCATTATTTCTATTATTACATTGTAATATGAAATGAAATCATTCAACTCACCATAATGCAGAATCAGTGGGAGCCATGAGCGCGTCACTAGCCATGTTGCCTGCCACCAGATGCCATCAGGTGCCCCCAGCAGAGTCCCTCCTTACATCAGGTGCCCCATCAGAGGTACCTTCCTCACATCTGTGTCCATCAGCGGAGGCCCTCCTTACATCTGATGTCCCCATCAGTCCTCCTAACATCTGGTGCCCCTCTGACATTCAGACTCTGACTGCGCCCCTCTGACATTCAGACTCTGACTGCGCCCCCGACATCCAGACAGACTGGCCCCCTGACTTCCACAGACTGGCCCCCGGCATCCAGACTGGCCCCCCTGACATTCAGACTGGCCCCCCTGATATCCACAGACTGGCCCCACAGACTGGCTCCTTGATATCCACAGACTGGCCCCCTCTGACATCCAGACTGGCCCCTGACATCCACAGACTGGCCCCCAACATACCACTGGCCCCCGACATACCACTGGCCCCCGACATCCACAGACTGGCCCCCGACATCCCGTTGTTGCTGTGTGGAGACTTTAAACTGTGGCGCCACCCACTGCACTTCACACACACACACACACACACTGGCAGCCGGGTTGGGCGGCGCCACAAGTTCTCTATTGAAGACCAGATTCTGGTCTTCTTAAAAATGGAGGCCAGCAGAGACATTGTCTCCGTCGGCCGCGGATCTATAGCGGCCGGCGTTGAAAAAACAGGATTTTTGAATTTCCCGGGACAAAATTCATTCGGGACAAATGTCCTAATCCCGGGAGTGTCCCGGGAAATTCGGGACCGTTGGCAACTATGCCCTTTATTTGCTGTATGCTTATTATGAATGAATTAAGTGATTGTAAATTCTCTTTTTTTTCATTAAAAAAAATAATAATTATACTGTAAGGGTATTGCAGAGTGGCCCCTTACTTCCTCTTCTGGGGTCCTCCATTGGTGCCCTTTGCTCCGCCTCTTCTCTGAATGCCCCTTCACCAAGCGGTGTGCAGATCCGCTCTTGAGTTGGGCTGTGTGCATCCATAGACACACACAGTGCAGCTTGGCCCCGTCCCTGCATCAATTTTTTTTACACGGTCACTTTAAATTATTATTTTTTTATCACCATTATTGCTGTCACAAGGAATGTAAACATCCCTGTGTCAGCAATAGTCACATGTCAGGTATTTTTTGGGAGGGTATGACTAAACAATTGATAAACACACCGGGGTTAGTAGTCAAGGATTACAGCTTATAGCAAATCAAAAAAACGTCCCGTTAGGGTGGAGGTCCCTCAACAACAGAATTTAAATACTCAAAATTGAACCCGAGGGTCAAGAAGAGACCACCCAAATAAGTAGCTGTAAAGTGAGGACCAACTGCAGCATTTTTGAGGGGTTTTTTTGGGAGGGGGGATCTGGGGTCTATAAGGCCCCAAATCCCTCCTTTGCATTTAAAAGTAGTCAAATGCCAAGGTTGGCGTTTTTGAATGCTGACATTTTATTTTAAGGCTGGCGATGTTGGCTGCCGAGAGAACTGGAAGTGACATTGTGGCGCTACTTTGGTGTGACCATATCTTATGGGACACGATGAAAGCTGATTCTGGCCTTGTTTCGGGGTCCAGCCAGCCAGTGGATGTGCCGGCTGGTTGCTGGGGCCTCCCTGTGGGACAGAGAGCCTGGATATAGCGGCAGGAAGGGACATCCCCTCCCACTACTTATGATAACACAAGAAAGCCAACCGCCAGCGCTAAAAAAACAGTAGCGGGATGATGCCTGGAGCTGCATATCCCCCGGTACAACCACTTGTAGCAGAATGACGTACAGGTATGCGATTTTGCATCAAGTCGTTAAAATGCAAATGCTATAAGTACTTCGATTTGACTTACTATCAGCCTCGTAGGTTGCTGGTCACAGACTGGAGCAACGTGTCCCGTGTTTCCAAATGCAGAACAACATTGAACAGTAAGGTTTCCATTTTATTCTATGAGGCCCATTCTCATGTGAGTGATGTGCCGTCATCCCAGAGAAGTACAGACACTTCTTTGGGGCAGGATCCCGTGTTTTTAGCCCAACAGAAATCAATTGGAGCACCTAAAAAACATACGTAACCTAACAGCCAGTCTCCTCCTCCTCCTCCAAGTATCCTCCTTCCAATTGGCTGAAACAAAAACCCTTATACCTGAACATGTATGAAAAACACAAGTGAAGAAGCCGACACTCACGTGTGCACCGAGCTTTAGCATGTTGTAATTCAGGCAGAACTGGCCAATCAGTAGCTGTGTCTAAATAGTAACCATGATTTCTGCAGCAGCCATGTGACCAGAGTCTCAGCAGCCCTGGAATGAGCGATTTCCCAAAAAGGATGCAATTAGGGTTTATTTTCCGCTTCCGGGCCGTCCCACACATATGTACTGCAGCAGGGCGGCCCTTCAGAGCAAAATCATACCTGTCCTGTACATGATTTTTTTTTATTTGGATCGGGGCGCTGCCAGTGGACCTGCTGTCTGCTGGGACCCCCCGATCCCTCCCGAGGCAGACAGAATGGGCGTTCTGTTAGAGAAGATGCAGATCTTGTGTTTCTGCTAATCAGGGAAATGGATCTCTGTCTTCTCCCAGTCAAATCACCTCCCCCACAATTAGAAAGCAACCCAAAGGAACATGGTTAACCCTTTGATTGCCTCTGATGTTAACCCCTTCCCTGCCAGTGTCATTAGTACAGTGACAGTGCATATTTTAACTGTTTGCTGACCAGCCGCCGCAGTTTTACTGTGGCAGAATGGCATGGGCAGGCGAATCACCTTTATGTTGCTCCCTCTGGTGGCCACTAGGAGCGCGTGTGCCCGCAACTCGCCCCTGAAGTCGATGCAAGTGACCAGCGGTCTCGATTGCTCGTAACATGACGAGAAACGGGATCTCTGTGTGTAAACAAAGTATGAACAGCGATCTGTCATCTCCCCTAGTCTGTCCCCTCCCCCTTTCAGTTAGAACACACACTAGGGAACACAATTAACCCCTTGATCGCCCCATAGTGTTAACCCCTTCACTGCCAGTGACATTTATACATTTTAGAGCACTGATCACTGTATTAATGCCAAAGGTCCCAAAAATGTGTCAAAATTGTCCGATGTGTCCGCCATAATGTCGCAGTCCTGATAAAAATCACAGATCGCCGCCATTACTAGTAAAAAAAAAAAATAATAATAAAAATGCTATACATTTATCCCCTATATAGTAGACACTATAACTTTTGGGTAAACCAATCAATATACGCTTATTGTGATCTTTATTACCAAAAATATGTAGAGGAATACATATCGGCCTAAACTGAGGAAAAAAATTTTTTTAAAAGGGGGATATTTATTATAGCAAAAAAGTACAAAAAATGGTGGTTTTTTTTCAAAATTTCACTTTTTTTTTGTTGATAGCACAAAAAATAAAAACCGCAGGGATGAAAAGAAAGCTCTATTTGTGGGGAAAAAAGGACGTCAATTTTGTTTGGGTACAGAGTCGCACGACTGCGCAATTGTCAGTTAAAGCGACTCAGTGCCGAATCGCAAAAAGTGCTCTGGTCAGAAGGGGGGTAAAATCTTCCGGGGCTGAAGCGGTTAAGCACTGATCACTGTAATGGTGTCCCTGGTCCCCAAAAAGTGTCCCTTAGCCCCGGTTCACATTGATGCTACTTTGAAATTGCGCTACTTCACTTGAAGCGTGATATCAAAGTAGGAAGGTCGGCGTGATTTCCGGGGCTACTTGATAGACATCAGTGCGGCTTCATGTACAGATCTCTATTGAAGCTGCACCTGAAATCGGCAAAAGTAATACAGAAACTTCTTTTGGAAATCGGTGCGGCACCACAAAATTGTTGTGGCACCGATTGGAACAATGCCATTGCCTACAATAGGCTGCGACTTGTCATGTGAGTTGGTCTCTCAAACTGCATAACAAATCGCTCCAATGTGGACCTGGGCTTAGTGTCCAATTTGTCCACCACAATGTTCACAGTGCTGCTAAAAATCGCTGATCGCTGCCATTACTAGTAAAAAAAAATATATAAAAATTCCATAAAAACTTCCCATGGTTTGTAGAAGGTAGAACTTGTGCGCAAACCAATCAAAATACACTTATTGTTTTTTTTTTTAAATAGCAGAATACATATTGGCCCAAATTGATGAACAAAAATGTTTTATTTTTATCATTTTTATTGGATGTTTTATAGCAGAAATGAAAACCTTTTTCCCCCCAATTGTCGGTCTTTGTTTATAGCGCAAAAAAAAGAAAAAGAAAACGCAGAGGAGATAAAATACCACCAAACAGAATCTCTATTTCTGGGGAAAAGGGACATGAATTGTATTTGGGTACAATGTCACACACACTGTGCAATTGGAAGGTGAAGTAAATGGCCTGGTCATGGAGGGGGGTAAATCTTCTGGAGCTGAAGAGGTTAATCTTGGGTTCACGTTCTGTTCTATGACTGAGGATCATTTTTATAACATTCCTGTAATGATAAGGTAGAGATCTACATGGAGGGAAGAAGCTTTATTCTGAGAATTCGTCTCTTATCACACAGAACAATCCAGTAGTGTGACCTCCATGTGTTATAGTGATGAGCCCTGAGGTGTGAGGATAGGGGGAGGGGAGATGAGGGGGCTGTGTGAGGAGTAGAGGGGGGGAGGTCTGTGGTAAGTTGTCCCCTCTCCCTCCTTCTACCTACCCAGTACCCACTGAGAAATATCTTCTCCTTCCTCCCTCCAGTCATTCGTGTGACAAGGGGATAGAATGAGAGAGAACGGGCACAGACCTCCCTCACTGCATAGCGGCGCTCTCTATTGCCACCTGCAGGCTGGAGGGAGAAGAACGCTGAATCCTCTCTCCGGCTGTCTCCTGTCACTACATGGGGCTGAGCTAGGTCACGTGCCGCTTTCTGCGAGGGGGGGCCGGGCGCGTTCACTCTGATTGGCGGATGGGGGCGGGGGAGCGCGTTTACTCTGATTGGCGGAGGGAGCGGACAGATAACGTTATACCGAGCGCGAGACAGCTGACCGGCGCCATTTTATTCTGTGGATTGGGAGAAGGCGTGTCTTATCGGCTTTCGTCATAGAAGAGACACAGCACCCTCCAGCGGATTTCTCGCAGATTACAGGCACAGCTTTTTCATCGGAGAGATAGTAAGTGTCATTAGACTTGATGCCGCCTTACTATTGGGATCGGGTCCAGTGTCGGGATGTGTGTGGGGGGACAATAGAGAGCTGGACCGGCTTGTGCTGTAATAATGTGTCAATGTTTTCTCTCCTCCTTTCTGATGCTGAGGTGTCCCACTCAGGATCAGATCAGATCTGCCATTAGAGATCACAGGGGCCCGAACACCCCACTGACAGGGGCCCCTCCCCCCAGATCGAATCTTTACCCCCAACTCCTATAGGAAAGCCCCCCCCCCCCAATGCCTGCTGTCTCCAGAGATCTGCCTGGGCTGCATCCAAGCAATGTGTACAGAGCTGCCTGTGAGACAGGAGATGACATTGAGCAGATATTGGGGATTGTAAGATCTGCTCGGTGTGTGACACTGTCATGTATTGTAATGTGACTGCATGGGGGGGGAGGAGCTGTCAGAATTCAGAGGTGATGTCAGGGGTGGGCAGCACAGAGTAGCTATCGAACGCCAGCCAATGGGATGGTTGGCTGGTGTTAGCCGCTCGCTCCCGCCCACCCCTGGCATCACCGCTGAATTCTGACAGCTCCTCCCCCCCTGCATGCAGTTACATTAAAATACATGACAGTGTCACACTCTGAGCGGCTCTTACAAGCCCCAATATCTGCTCAATGTGACCCCTCCCCCCCTCCTCTGTCAGTGCCACCTGTCAGTGCCAATCAGTGCTTCCAATCATTGCCACCTGTAAGCACCAATCAGTGCCAGTCAGTAAAAATCAGTGCCACCTGTCAGTGCCAGTCAGTGCCACCTGTCAGCACCAATCAGTGCTGCCAATCAGTGCCAATCAGTAAAAAAACAGTGCCACCTGTCAGTGCTAATCAGTGTCAACCAATGCCACCTATTAGTTTCCATCAGTGCCGCATATCAGTGCCAAACAGTGCCAATCAGTGCTTCCAATCATTGCCACGTGTCAGTGCCCATCAGTACTTCCATTCACTGCTTGTAATCAGTGCCACCTGTCAGTGCTGCTTATGAGGGCCCATCAGTGCTGCCAATCAGTGCTGCCTATCAGTGTTGATTAGCAGTGCTGCCTATCATTGCCCATCAGTGCTGTCAATTAGTGCCCATCAGTGCTGTCAATCAGTGCCAGTAAATGCTGTCAATCAGTGCTTCCTATACGTGCCATTGGTGCTGCCAGTGCCACCTATCATTACCAATCAGGACCCATCAGTGCTGCCAATCAGTGCCCATTGGTGCTGCCAATCAGTACCCATCAGTGGTGCCTATCAGTGGTGCCCATCAGTGCACTGAGTACAGAGATGGGGAGATGAACTCAGCAACCAGGCACATTTTCTATGGGGGGCCGGCCTGGTGGGGCACAACTGAAATCTGTTGATGTTTATTAATGCCACCTGCCGATCTTTAGTATAATACCGTGTTTCCCCGAAAGTAAGACAGTGTCTTACTTTCTTTTTATCCCCAAAAGCCCCACTATGTCTTACTTTCGGGGTATGTCTTATATTGGAAAAAAATTGTCGAATTTTTTGTTTTAACCATAAAATTAACATCCTATGCCTGGCACCCCCCCCCCCCCCCCACCTTAAAATGTAAAAACACCTCACTACAAGTCCCAGCAAGCAAGGCTGCACTGCATTACAGAGGACTACAAGTCCCAGCATGCAAGGCTGCACTATGGAGGACTACAAGTCCAAGCATACAAAGCTGCTATGCTCAGCAGAGGAGAACTGTAAGCCCACACAGCCCGGTATGTTGGGACTTGTAGTCCTCCTCAGATGCAACTTGCTGTTACATACCGGTAATACCGTAAGAGCTGCAGAGAATCTCTTCACACCCCCCCTCCCCCTCCCCCTCCTTGGTCTCTCTCTGTATCAGCACTGACCTGTACCGGGAGGACACAGAGCCAGTGACACCTGTCGTCAGTGATCCGGGACCTGGCGCAATAATCCCCTTCTCTGTGGTTGCGTCGCGCCGTTCTGATCAGTCTCGGGCAGCAGCTGTCACTCACAGCCGAGCAGAGTGAAGCCACCTCCCCATCCTCTTGTATGGCTACACAGTGCTGTGTATGGAGGAGGAGGAGGAGGGGGGGGCGCCCCCCCCTCCTTCTCCTTTATGGACAGCACTGTGTAGCCATACAAGAGGAGGAGGAGGCGGCTTCACTCTGCTCGGCTGTGAGTGACAGCTGCTGCCCGAGACTGATCAGAACGGCGCTGTCTCTTCAGTCGAAGGGGGAGGGCGCTGGCCTGGCACCCCCCCCAGGGTGTGGCACCCGGTGCGGCCCGCACCCCCCGTCCCACTCTTAGTACGCCACTGGAGGCAGCAATACCCCCGTGTTTCCCCGAAAGTAAGACATACGTCTTACTTTCGGGGTACGGCTTATATTAGCCGACCCCTCTGAAACTCCCGATACGTCTTACAATCGGGGGTGTCTTACTTTCGGGGAAACACGGTAGGTCATCACCACACTACTATTTACAATAAACTACTGGAGGTAAAATAAAAAAGTGTCAGGGAAAGGTCTGCCGCTAAGCACTGTTATGTGTTCCCACACCACAAAAAAGTGCAGCGTTAACTTACTAATCAATAACTTACCAATAATGGTAGAGCCCTCCAATGTATGGAAATCTCAATAAACTTCAATGTTAGCACAATACCGGTCTCTATGATACGTAACTTCACATATAATACACATCAAACTGAAAATAAGACATCAATTAAAAACATAGCAGGGATGGTGGAAACCCCTCCTATAGATATTTGGCCTACAGATTAACCTCAAGTGCAACTTTTTAGTTGGGAGGTTCCCACCATTATTGCACTTTGACATTTTTCTTTTTTAGATTCTTACACTTAATTGTATATGTTTTAGTTACTATTATAATGTGAATTTTTGCACTTGAAGTTAATTTTCCACCATCCTTGCTAAGTCCATGTCTTTATGGGCCTTGCTTTGTGCTCTGGTGTGCAGTCATGTTGGAACAAGAAGGGGCCGTCCCCAAACTGTTCTCACAAAGTTGGGAGCATGAAATTGTCCAAATGTCCTGGTATGCTGATACCTTAAGAGTTCCCTTCAATGGAACTAAGGGACCAAGCCCAACCCCTGAAAAACAACCCCACACCATAATCCCCCCTCCACCAAACGATTTGGACCAGTGCACAAAGCAAGGCCCATAAAGACATGGATGAGCGAGTTTGGGGTGGAGGAACTTGACGGGCCTGCACAGATTCCTGAACTCAACCCCATAGAACACCTTAGGGATGAATAAGAGCGGAGACTGTGAGCCAGGCCTTCTTGTCCAACATCAGTGCCTGACCTCACAAATGCGCTTCTGGAAGAATGGTCAAACATTCCCATAGACACAACCCAAACCTTGTGGACAGCCTTCACAGAAGAGTTGAAGCTGTTATAGCTGCAAAGGATGGGCCAACTCAACATTGAACCCTACAGACTAATACTGGGATGCCATTAAAGTTCATATCTATCTATCTATCTATCTATCTATCTATCTATCTATCTATCTATCTATCTATCTATATATATATATATACACACACACACACACACAAGCATGTGTATGTGAGCGTTGGGGTGCACACCCTAATGCAATAGGCTGCACACACCTATGGACGGCAGGTAGGAGAAGCTGCCATAAGGACATAATAGTAAGGCACTGAGCTATAGTAACAAAGTATAACCTAAACTGAATTAGTAAAAATACAAAATGTACTTTATTATATATCAAATGATAAATGCAATGTAACCAGGGGTGGACTGGCCATGCCCGAGGGGCCCGGGACCAGTAGGGGCCCCATGAGAGTCTCCTGGGCTGGTATCTTTATTGGGTCACCACTTGCCCGCTGTAAGTCTCCCCTCTCCTATGACAGCTCCTGTGTTTGTATCCGGCTCGGACCGGACGGGCGTCCTTAAGGGCCAGTTCACACTTGTGTGATGGCAGACATCGCATGTAATTCGCAGCGCACGGCTGTTCACATTACATGCGATGTCTGTGCAGTGCGATGTCAGACATACACATAGTATGGCTGATATCACATTGCATTCGGTGCAAATACGCACAGGACCCTTTTTTCAGTTTGGACCAGAATCGGATGGCATGTGTGTTCACCCATATGCGATATGATTCATGTCCGAACTGTCAGTTCGCAGTGCGATATGCGAGCTGAAATGGGGGTGTCGTTAACATATAATGACACTCTCCAGCAGTTCTCATATGGCAGTGTGAACTGCTGTGCGTGCCGGGTGCGATGCGGGAAGCCGAAGTTGATTCGCAGGGTTCTCGCATTGCACAAGTGTGAACTCGGCCCTATGTCACGGATTTCCACGTAGTGGGCGGCCCGGCCGGCCAGTGTTTACCGTTGCTAGGATACAAGGGGCTGCATAGAGCATGCGGGGTCAAGGTGATCCTTTCTGGTTGGACCAAAAGCAGCTTGCCTGCTGACATAGATGCCACCTCCTGCTGCCTCTCACTCACTGCTGATTGCTTTGAATAGGTATCTACAATATGTGTTTACCCCACAGTGATCACACACACTACCCAATGGGGGCAAAGAGATCCCTGCCAGGGGGCACACACTACCCAATGGGGGCACAGGTATCCCTGCAAGGGGGCACAGAGATCCCCACCAGGGGGCACACACACTACCAAGTGGGGGCACAGAGATCCCTGCCTGGGGACACACACGCTACTAAGTGGGGGGGTAGGGAGATCCCTGCCAGGGGGGCACACACTACCCATTGGGGGCACAGAGTTCCCCCTTTTCCACTGAATCCACAGAGTTCCCCCTTTTACATTTGAAACCACAGAGTTCCCTTACACTGTAAGGGGGCTCTGCAGACTCTGAAGTAAGGGAGAACTCTGGGAACTCTAACATAAGGGATGCTCTGGGAACCCAGATTTAAGGGGGAACACTGAGTGCTCTGATGCATGGTGAGGACTCTGATGTAAGGGGCAACACAGTGGCCTCTGGTGCAAAGGGGAACTGTGATATAAGGGGTGCTCTGAGAACCCTGATTTACCTTTGCATACTCACTCAGAGGCAGGAGAGAGAAGGGGGAGACTTTAGTCACAGACAGGGATGGATGGTGAGCTCACTCACCCCTTGGCAGTCAGCACCTCTCATCCAGATGTATCTGAGGCTGCTGGACTTAATATCCCCAGCCCCCACTTTCCTTTTCTGAGGTACAGCACTGGGGATTGGAGTGTGGGCAGACACATAGGAGTAGGGGCAGGAGGAAGAGGAGCAGATCGAGCCCTCTCTCCTCTCCCATCTGTATGTGGGGGGAACTGTTAGTGCTGGCTTTGGGCAGTGTGAAAGGGAGTGTAAAGCCCCGTACACATGAGCGGACTTTTCAACATCCAAAGTCTGACGGAATGATTCCGGCAGACTATTCGATCGTGTGTGGGCTGTAACGGACTTTTGATTCACAAAAGTCTGACAGACTTTAGAAATGGAACATGCTTCAAATTTTTCCGCCAGAAATCTGCCGGACCCAGAAATCCGCTCGTGTGTGTGCTAGTCTGACGGACTAAAACCGACGCTAGGGCAGCTATTGGCTATTGGCTATGAACTTCCTTATTCTAGTCCAGTCATACGTCATCACATTCGAATCCGTCGGACTTTGGTGTGATTGTGTGTGGCCAAGTCCGTTCATTTGGAAAGTCTGTCAGAACTCTGTCAGAACTCCGTCAGAACTCCGTCGAAAAAGTCTGCCGGACTTAAGTCCTGTCGTGTGTACGCGGCATTACAGACACTTTCAGCTTGGAAAACTGCAGTCAGCAACCCTGCTGGGAGGCCATAGTCCAGTCTGAATAATGTGTCCGGGTTTTAGGCAGTTTGAAACCCAGACACATGATTCCTAACCAGAAATGTCCGGGTGAATCCCAGACAGATGGCAACCCTAGTGCAATGTCACAGGCCTCATTCAGATATTGTCTTTTTCAGTCGGCGATTCCCCACACCATAAGAATGATCATAGCAGCTGTTCAGCCGCTTGATCGTTCTTATGGGCAGTGAGAGGGGACGTCCCCTCCCACCGCCCTCCGGTGCTTCTACTGACTTACCGCTGCCATCAGTGAGCTGGAGAACAGATCTGCCGGGCCCCAGATGTTTACCAGAGTCTATGATCGTTTAGAGGCAGGGCGTGATGTTGTCCCAGCCTAGAGTTGAGATGTGGGGTCTTACTGCCCCCCCCCGTCTCATTGTAAAGAGGACCTGTCATGCCATATTCCTATTACAAGGGATCTTTACATTCCTTGTAATAGGAATAAAAGTGATCAAAAATGTTTTTTTTTTTTTTTAAATGTCAAAGTAAAAAAATGTAAACTAAAATTAATAGATTTTTTTTTTTTTTTAAAGTGCCCCTGTCCCCGTGTGCTCGCACGTAAGTCCTGCCCACATATGAAAATGGTGGTCAAACCACACATATGAGGTGTCACCGTGATCATTAGAGCGAGAGCAATACTTCTAGCCCTAGACCTCCTCTGTAACTCAAAACATGTAACCAGTAAAAAAAAATGGGTGGCGAGTGGTTAAAGGAGAATCAAGAGGGACTGGAGGGCAACCAACCCCCGGGACTTTTATGACGGCACTAAATATACTTAAACCATATATAAAATCATTGAAATTTTTATTTGATGTACAAAAGACATTTTATGAACAAAATAGACAATTACATCATTAAACATACAAAATGACAAAGTGCATATAAAAAAAGAGTTGGTATGTGGGCTTATATAGCTCCATCCATTACCACATTCTTATGTGATTTAAACTGCATTGTTTCTTTCCTACATGTTTCGCTCTTCAGAGCTTCCTCAGGACAATTGCAGCAAACAAAAATACTGAAATTATATAAGAAAATTTATTTTAATACACATATACAACATTTTTGTACATACAGTAAGCCCGGAACACAGGCATAGGAAATGTCCACCTATATGGTTTGACATATCATAATTACATTAGTCTAGTGATGGACTCACTCCAGTCTAACAAGAACGGCCCTAACTGCAGCGAAACCATCACCAGAGAAAAAAGACCTGGGAATATCTACATGTCTTGAATCCCAAAACTCCAACAATGTATGCCCTTCCTAAGGTGCATAAACATCCTTTGAAGCCCCCGGGCCGTCCTATTGTATCAGGACGAGGCTGTCTGACTGAACATGCAAGTGCTCTAGTCGACGACTTTTTTTGCGCCCCTATGTGGAGGGCTTAACATCCTACCTTCGAGACACCTCTGATTTGCTGCGGGCGCTTGATGGGATCTCGCTGTCAGAGGGGACCTGGTTGGTCACTCTAGACGTTGAGGCCTTATATAATTCGATCCCCCACGATTTGGGGGTTCAGACGATTGAAAGCTTTATTGTGGAGGATGGACGCATCCCTCCCAACTACAGGAGATTTATTTTGGACCTCTTATATTTTATTCTCACCAACAACATCTTTATGTTTGGGCGCTCCCACTACCTCCAGGTACAGGGGGTTGCCATGGGGACCAAATGTGCCCCCTCCTATGCCAACCTCTACCTGGGGGGGTGGGAGCGCCAAATCTTCCGCCAGGAGAATCTTCAACGATTCTTCGATCTAATACCAATGTGGCGAAGATTCATTGACGACATTTTTTTTGTCTGGACGGGTGATGAAAAGGACCTGAATACCTTTATAGATCTATTGGGCACAAATTCCTTTAATTTAAAATTTACCATGGAAAAGAGTTTGTCCAGGATAACATTCCTTGATGTGCAAATCTTCACTGATTTGGGAGGGGGAATTCAATCAACTCTTCATCGTAAGGCAACTGCGGCAAATTCACTTTTGCATGCATCGAGCTCACACCCGTCCCCTCTGATAGCGAGTATCCCATACGGACAATATCTCCGGCTCAAGCGGAATTGCAGCAGTCATGAGGATTTTAATTTAGAAGCCAGGGAACTGAGACTACGCCTCCGGCAAAGAGGCTACAGCAACAAGAGCCTCAAAAGGGCCTATATACGAGCCAAAAAACAAAATAGGGCTTCTTTAATACACAGTCCTAAACGGCCTAGAAACATTGAAGGGGTGAGATTTATCACCACGTTCAATGAACAACATCAGCAAATTAAGGGGACCCTTCAGAGATACTGGTATCTCTTAAAGGGAGATCCCACCCTAGCCAAACATCTCCCGGATTATCCGGGTATTACATACAGGAGATCACGATCTCTAAAGGACTCTTTGGTACAAAGCCATTTCTCCC
Organism: Lithobates pipiens; assembly: GCF_037356315.1. NCBI lineage: Eukaryota > Metazoa > Chordata > Amphibia > Anura > Ranidae > Lithobates > Lithobates pipiens. Next base: position 191,249,508 of record NW_027507686.1, on the reverse strand, counting down.
CTCCCTCGAGGGTGGGCTCAAAGGTGGGATGTACCCCTTGCCACAAATGTGGCTTCTGTCGATATCTTCATGCGTCAAAATCCATATGCCTGCCCAATGGCCACATTTTCAAGCCTAAATTCGCTGTAACATGTCAGTCAGTGGGAGTGGTATATATTATGATCTGTCAATGCAATGCTTTTTACGTTGGGAAGACGAAGCGTCCCTTCTTCCACCGCATCAGGGACCATGTGTCCCTGGTGCGGGGAAGGAAGATGGAAACCCCAATCAGCCGACATTTTGGCTTATATCATCAGTTTAATGATAGTCTTATGCATTTCTTCCCCCTGGAACATGTCCCTCCGGGAGAAAGGGGGGGAGATTACAATAATACACTCTTACAGCGGGAGACTAGATGGATACACAATTTGGGGGCCACCCGATCTCCGGGACTCAATGACTCAATCAGTTTTAAATCTTTCCTTACATAGGCAGGGAGGATAGAAATGTGAGGTGGAAAATGGTTCCAAACATTTTTTTATTTTTTATTTTTTCCCCTATAGCACGGGCCATGGCTATTCAAAATGCCATAAACAATGAGGTGTTTTCAAGCCAGCGAACTGAGGTAGGCACTCTATGATACAAAAGGGATCCTCCTATTAGCTTTATTTTTTGCCCCCTTTGGTCTGTACGGGCACCCCGGGGCGGATCTGACCTACAACCTTCCTTAACCAGTTGAGGGTTTGGTCAGCCCGCCCCGTTTCAAATATGGGTTAATCCCCTTCTTCGGGTTTGCCGGTCTCAAGCAATTCAGTTTCCATTTCCATCATTTGAAACCAGGGACGTATGGCAACCGACACTTATGTCGGGATACCTTTGTCCCCATTTGCTTGAATTATGACTCATTTGAATTTAAAATCAGGGCTGACAGCCCCTAAACCGTATAGGTTACCTGTCTCTGGCCAAATGGTGGATCCTGGCCACAGCACAGGCTTCTAGGGGTCACTACTGGCAAAGCCTTTCACTTCGGCCAGAATCTAAAATGGCCGACGCGTTGTACGGACGTGTAACACGTTCGTTACGCATGCGCACTAGACACCTACGTGCGCACGAAGAAAATACGTCGTGCGCGCGAGCGCACGAAGGGGATCCTCCCATTAGGTGTGCCCGCAGCCCAGCAATGACGTCAGACGCTGCTGGGCTGGAGACACGAGTTTAAATTCGCGGCTCCCGGTCAGTGCTATCCAAGCTAGCATTGGGAGCGGACACGCGGAGCCACCAAACGGATGGAGGAAACTCCTAAAACTTTACCGAATAGACCACGTTGCTTCATTTAACAGGTAAGACAAATATGTCTTTACTGGACTAATTGGATATGCCTGCAGTCCTAATTTTAGGGCCATGCTTTTTTTACTCTCATTTTTGGGATGGCTATAATGAAGACTTGGTCTCTTCGTTTATTTTTCCTGTTTCAGAGATCAATACAGAGAATTTTCTCGTGTTCAGAAACACATCTTATCCAACTTTTATCTGACAATATATGGTACACGTGGATACCGGGCTGTGTGAACTGGTTTCATTTCTTCATTGTCATATTACTACCAGGTATGTTAGAAATTTGGACTGCGCCATTTGATAAATATAATCCAATGGCTAAGATATATTTTACACATATTTCTCGTGCCTCTGCAGATCCTTTTGGGGACAGAAATGGGGGATCCCTAAATGGGGGCTTTTGCCGCGGTCCGCTGGCTTGACAAGTAAAGGAGGAAGAGATTATCTGTCCTCATTTCAATGTTAATTGATATATCCAATATACGATATTAGCGATAAAAAATACAAGCAACTTGCCTGATTATATGGGGTAAGACTTTAGTTCTATATATATCTTTATATATTTATTTATTCATTTATTTACATATTCTTTTATTTTTAGTTTTATTTATTTTTTTGTTGAAAAGTATATATATCCTATAGTCCAGTTCGCTGTTTTATTTTTTTATTTTTTTTATTTTATTTTTTTCTACAACCCAATTTGCATTCTCCTTGGTAGGAGAATTACACCATTTATGGTGGTGTAGTAGCACTAAATATGCTAATAAATTTGGGGACGCCATTCTTGGAAATGGTTTAGTTGCCCCCCCTTTTTTTGACAATCAATTTGTGGATTTACTATTGATATGTAGATTATGTCCTTGTGTTTAAAAAATATTTCTCTGGTGATGGTTTCGCTGCAGTTAGGGCCGTTCTTGTTAGACTGGAGTGAGTCCATCACTAGGCTAATGTAATTATGATATGTCAAACCATATAGGTGGACATTTCCTATGCCTGTGTTCCGGGCTTACTGTATGTACAAAAATGTTGTATATGTGTATTAAAATAAATTTTCTTATATAATTTCAGTATTTTTGTTTGCTGCAATTGTCCTGAGGAAGCTCTGAAGAGCGAAACATGTAGGAAAGAAACAATGCAGTTTAAATCACATAAGAATGTGGTAATGGATGGAGCTATATAAGCCCACATACCAACTCTTTTTTTATATGCACTTTGTCATTTTGTATGTTTAATGGATGTAATTGTCTATTTTGTTCATAAAATGTCTTTTGTACATCAAATAAAAATTTCAATGATTTTATATATGGTTTAAGTATATTTAGTGCCGTCATAAAAGTCCCGGGGGTTGGTTGCCCTCCAGTCCCTCTTGTTTCTCATCCCCCTTCTTTGTATAATCTTCATTGGGACGTGGCACTCTTTGACTAAAAAATGCAACTAGACCATTAGCCTATATCTATACGTATCTTTTATCTATAGTAAAAATAGGGTGTATATTCGCCCAGTCACCATTCATAGATAAAGGCTTTATTTGAGGTCTCAATTGTTGACTGCACAGTAACTTGGGGAAGGTAGTTCCCGCTCTTGCTAAATTGAATATCAGATGATAAGACTCCAGCAGACAGGATTGTAGAATATTATTTAATTTAATATATATATTCTTTTTTTTTTTTTTTTTTTTCTCAATATGGCTAAATTTTGTGGCAGTGAATTTGATGGTCTTATGAACACTTTCCATCACTCTCAAGGGGTGGCAACAGGTGGTTTAAGTATGGACCGTTTCTTTATAAGACTCCAGCGTATGCTGGAAAAAAAAATCGCGAATATATTGGAACAAACAGTATTTTCTTAAGTACATAGAAGACGAGATGTCCCCTTGGGGCCTAAGAATACAGATTTTTCCTACCATTTATAAAATTGAGTCTTCTTTCAAAATCCAATGGGAAGCTAATCTTCAGCAGTGTTCTACTGCGATGATGCAGATATTGTGTTCCCATTACACCAACGAGCTGAACACTACTGACAATGAAATCCAAAAACTATATGAAGAAAATACCCAAGTGATTTCTCATGAATCCTTTGTGGATCGTGAATTGAATTTGAAATCCAACTTGGAACACTATGTTGCCACACTAATTGTAAACAAAGAGAAAAAATACATGCGAGATAAACTAGCTTACGACAACAACCAGGCCTATAATTGGTTGTCTAATCGTACTAACAAAACTAGATTCATGCCTAAACAAGGGAAAAATCGGATTGATACTGTAGAGCCAATGGATTCAGATATGTCTTCTAACTCCTCCATCTCTTCCTCCTCTCTTTCTTCCTCACAGGCCACAGCAAACACAGCGTCGGGTAAGAAAACACGTCACTCCAAACGAACCAATGAAAAGGAAGGTATTTCTCATATGAAATCGATCCCTCACACACCCAACACGTCTATTCACACTAGAGCCGCAGCAGCCAAAGTGGCTTCTGCGACTAAATCTAACACTTCACCTTTTTCACATTCCAACCCCATAACCGATTCACAGGTGCCCATGGTCTCGCCCCTAAATGAGGGGGGGCGGTCTATGGGCACCACTGAATCGGGTTTTCGCACAGCCCCCATTTTCAACCAACCTGTTCCCAAATTACCAGATCAAACCACGACTCATTCGAGACACAACAAAATCCCTTTGAAATAATCAATCTTTCTTCATTTTCACTCACTGAGGCCCAAATCTCTTTATTAAGATTGGGCCTCTCCTTTTGTCCCACACAACCCATTGACACCTTTGAGGTAGTTAAGGACACATATCTGTTTGCTCGAAAACTCATGTTCAAAGTTATCTTTGACAAATCACATAATTCAAAACAAGACCCACAATCTTCCAGTACTTCACTCGATGGCCTTAGTCTCTCGGAAATTAGGGCCATTGAAGATTTAATGGAACTATGGGATGAGGGGGGTATTGATTCCACAGATCTCGAGGAAGCGTCTATAATGCTCGCTGACCAAGAGGGGGATCGGGCACCTCGGGATGTAACTCCGGAACTACACTCCTCATCTGTAATCAAAGAGTACAAACCTCGATCCAACAAATTCCCCATTTTGCAAAATAATCCCAATATATGGGCATTTGTACAACAGGTGACCAGAGAAATAATAAAAACAAAATGGAAGGACACACAACCACCCAATCTCACGAAACAACAAAAAGAGGCCTTATCTTTATTAAAATCTAATACAGATATAATAATTAAACCGGCAGATAAAGGGGGTAACCTTGTAATAATGGATGTCACCCAATATGAAGAGATGGTACTAAAACTCTTACAAAATAAACAATGGTATCGAAAGATTCCAGCGAGCCACATAAGTTACATTCGTGTCCAATTCGATAAACTGATTGCGAGAACCTATAGACAGGGAACCATTACCAAAAAGACCTGGGAATATCTACATGTCTTGAATCCCAAAACTCCAACAATGTATGCCCTTCCTAAGGTGCATAAACATCCTTTGAAGCCCCCGGGCCGTCCTATTGTATCAGGACGAGGCTGTCTGACTGAACATGCAAGTGCTCTAGTCGACGACTTTTTTTGCACCCCTATGTGGAGGGCTTAACATCCTACCTTCGAGACACCTCTGATTTGCTGCGGGCGCTTGATGGGATCTCGCTGTCAGAGGGGACCTGGTTGGTCACTCTAGACGTTGAGGCCTTATATAATTCGATCCCCCACGATTTGGGGGTTCAGACGATTGAAAGCTTTATTGTGGAGGATGGACGCATCCCTCCCAACTACAGGAGATTTATTTTGGACCTCTTATATTTTATTCTCACCAACAACATCTTTATGTTTGGGCGCTCCCACTACCTCCAGGTACAGGGGGTTGCCATGGGGACCAAATGTGCCCCCTCCTATGCCAACCTCTACCTGGGGGGGTGGGAGCGCCAAATCTTCCGCCAGGAGAATCTTCAACGATTCTTCGATCTAATACCAATGTGGCGAAGATTCATTGACGACATTTTTTTTGTCTGGACGGGTGATGAAAAGGACCTGAATACCTTTATAGATCTATTGGGCACAAATTCCTTTAATTTAAAATTTACCATGGAAAAGAGTTTGTCCAGGATAACATTCCTTGATGTGCAAATCTTCACTGATTTGGGAGGGGGAATTCAATCAACTCTTCATCGTAAGGCAACTGCGGCAAATTCACTTTTGCATGCATCGAGCTCACACCCGTCCCCTCTGATAGCGAGTATCCCATACGGACAATATCTCCGGCTCAAGCGGAATTGCAGCAGTCATGAGGATTTTAATTTAGAAGCCAGGGAACTGAGACTACGCCTCCGGCAAAGAGGCTACAGCAACAAGAGCCTCAAAAGGGCCTATATACGAGCCAAAAAACAAAATAGGGCTTCTTTAATACACAGTCCTAAACGGCCTAGAAACATTGAAGGGGTGAGATTTATCACCACGTTCAATGAACAACATCAGCAAATTAAGGGGACCCTTCAGAGATACTGGTATCTCTTAAAGGGAGATCCCACCCTAGCCAAACATCTCCCGGATTATCCGGGTATTACATACAGGAGATCACGATCTCTAAAGGACTCTTTGGTACAAAGCCATTTCTCCCCTCCCTCGAGGGTGGGCTCAAAGGTGGGATGTACCCCTTGCCACAAATGTGGCTTCTGTCGATATCTTCATGCGTCAAAATCCATATGCCTGCCCAATGGCCACATTTTCAAGCCTAAATTCGCTGTAACATGTCAGTCAGTGGGAGTGGTATATATTATGATCTGTCAATGCAATGCTTTTTACGTTGGGAAGACGAAGCGTCCCTTCTTCCACCGCATCAGGGACCATGTGTCCCTGGTGCGGGGAAGGAAGATGGAAACCCCAATCAGCCGACATTTTGGCTTATATCATCAGTTTAATGATAGTCTTATGCATTTCTTCCCCCTGGAACATGTCCCTCCGGGAGAAAGGGGGGGAGATTACAATAATACACTCTTACAGCGGGAGACTAGATGGATACACAATTTGGGGGCCACCCGATCTCCGGGACTCAATGACTCAATCAGTTTTAAATCTTTCCTTACATAGGCAGGGAGGATAGAAATGTGAGGTGGAAAATGGTTCCAAACATTTTTTTATTTTTTATTTTTTCCCCTATAGCACGGGCCATGGCTATTCAAAATGCCATAAACAATGAGGTGTTTTCAAGCCAGCGAACTGAGGTAGGCACTCTATGATACAAAAGGGATCCTCCTATTAGCTTTATTTTTTGCCCCCTTTGGTCTGTACGGGCACCCCGGGGCGGATCTGACCTACAACCTTCCTTAACCAGTTGAGGGTTTGGTCAGCCCGCCCCGTTTCAAATATGGGTTAATCCCCTTCTTCGGGTTTGCCGGTCTCAAGCAATTCAGTTTCCATTTCCATCATTTGAAACCAGGGACGTATGGCAACCGACACTTATGTCGGGATACCTTTGTCCCCATTTGCTTGAATTATGACTCATTTGAATTTAAAATCAGGGCTGACAGCCCCTAAACCGTATAGGTTACCTGTCTCTGGCCAAATGGTGGATCCTGGCCACAGCACAGGCTTCTAGGGGTCACTACTGGCAAAGCCTTTCACTTCGGCCAGAATCTAAAATGGCCGACGCGTTGTACGGACGTGTAACACGTTCGTTACGCATGCGCACTAGACACCTACGTGCGCACGAAGAAAATACGTCGTGCGCGCGAGCGCACGAAGGGGATCCTCCCATTAGGTGTGCCCGCAGCCCAGCAATGACGTCAGACGCTGCTGGGCTGGAGACACGAGTTTAAATTCGCGGCTCCCGGTCAGTGCTATCCAAGCTAGCATTGGGAGCGGACACGCGGAGCCACCAAACGGATGGAGGAAACTCCTAAAACTTTACCGAATAGACCACGTTGCTTCATTTAACAGGTAAGACAAATATGTCTTTACTGGACTAATTGGATATGCCTGCAGTCCTAATTTTAGGGCCATGCTTTTTTTACTCTCATTTTTGGGATGGCTATAATGAAGACTTGGTCTCTTCGTTTATTTTTCCTGTTTCAGAGATCAATACAGAGAATTTTCTCGTGTTCAGAAACACATCTTATCCAACTTTTATCTGACAATATATGGTACACGTGGATACCGGGCTGTGTGAACTGGTTTCATTTCTTCATTGTCATATTACTACCAGGTATGTTAGAAATTTGGACTGCGCCATTTGATAAATATAATCCAATGGCTAAGATATATTTTACACATATTTCTCGTGCCTCTGCAGATCCTTTTGGGGACAGAAATGGGGGATCCCTAAATGGGGGCTTTTGCCGCGGTCCGCTGGCTTGACAAGTAAAGGAGGAAGAGATTATCTGTCCTCATTTCAATGTTAATTGATATATCCAATATACGATATTAGCGATAAAAAATACAAGCAACTTGCCTGATTATATGGGGTAAGACTTTAGTTCTATATATATCTTTATATATTTATTTATTCATTTATTTACATATTCTTTTATTTTTAGTTTTATTTATTTTTTTGTTGAAAAGTATATATATCCTATAGTCCAGTTCGCTGTTTTTTTTTTTTTTTTTTTTTTTTTTTTTTCTACAACCCAATTTGCATTCTCCTTGGTAGGAGAATTACACCATTTATGGTGGTGTAGTAGCACTAAATATGCTAATAAATTTGGGGACGCCATTCTTGGAAATGGTTTAGTTGCCCCCCCTTTTTTTGACAATCAATTTGTGGATTTACTATTGATATGTAGATTATGTCCTTGTGTTTAAAAAATATTTCTCTGGTGATGGTTTCGCTGCAGTTAGGGCCGTTCTTGTTAGACTGGAGTGAGTCCATCACTAGGCTAATGTAATTATGATATGTCAAACCATATAGGTGGACATTTCCTATGCCTGTGTTCCGGGCTTACTGTATGTACAAAAATGTTGTATATGTGTATTAAAATAAATTTTCTTATATAATTTCAGTATTTTTGTTTGCTGCAATTGTCCTGAGGAAGCTCTGAAGAGCGAAACATGTAGGAAAGAAACAATGCAGTTTAAATCACATAAGAATGTGGTAATGGATGGAGCTATATAAGCCCACATACCAACTCTTTTTTTATATGCACTTTGTCATTTTGTATGTTTAATGGATGTAATTGTCTATTTTGTTCATAAAATGTCTTTTGTACATCAAATAAAAATTTCAATGATTTTATATATGGTTTAAGTATATTTAGTGCCGTCATAAAAGTCCCGGGGGTTGGTTGCCCTCCAGTCCCTCTTGTTTCTCATCCCCCTTCTTTGTATAATCTTCATTGGGACGTGGCACTCTTTGACTAAAAAATGCAACTAGACCATTAGCCTATATCTATACGTATCTTTTATCTATGGTTAAAGGAGAAGTACAGCCAAAGCTGACACGTCACAGAAGTTGGTCCAGGAATCTGCGTCATCATAACAATGGAAGTCGGGATACGCCAGGTCCCTGGACCAACATCCGGATCAGCCTATCAGTGAGCTGCTGAGAGCCTGAGCCGGCCACTCCACCCCCTCCACAGCCCAGCGCTCCAGTGAGCGAGGAGGGGGCAGAGCGTAGAGCGATGACTGACAGTCTGCAGTTCTCTGCTCATGGAGCTGTCAGAACCGAGGGGTTGACAGTATTCGATTGCTCCGTTTTCCATGTAGAGGGGCCGGGGGAGAGATGCAGCATCCACCTAGGTAAGTATGATACTGGAAAAAACACCCAGCATAGGGGACAAGAGAAGTGGTACTGTGCAGGTTCCACATATACAGACTAAGAACAGATATTGAGAATTATTCCCAGCATGCCCTGCCATTATAATGACCATAGTACAGTTTAATTATATGTAAAATCTATGAAATTATGTAAAATGTATTTGGCTACAGTGTTACATGACTGAGGTATTCCCAGTCCAAGTTTCCAGGCCTGAAAAGTGGCTGCTGGTATGAGGTGTGTGATGTCACAGTGGGCTGCAAACCAGACTGCAGTTGTTTCAAAACATTCCGGCACTGGGAGCTGACCGAGTCACGTCATCAGATTGTGTCTCCTGGGATTAGGTGGCACAGTGGTATAGTGAGTGGCACTCTCTCACCTAGCAGTAAGAAGGGTTAGAATCCCAACCATGACACTTACCTACGTGTAGTTTGCATGTTCTCCCTGTGCTTGCGTAGGATTCCTCCGGGTTCTCCGGTTTCCTCCCACACTTCAGTGAAATACTGGTAGGTTAATTGGCTTCTGTCCAAAATTAGTAACTATTGTAGCGTTTTTTTATTCAAAATATTGCTATTGTATTATTATTGTATATATTACTATTTATATTAAACATTCCTAGTTTTTTTTCAGGCATCAGTCACCACCACCATGCCACGAGCTTCACGACGTCGGTCCCGTGGAGGGCGATCCCGTCAGGAGGGAGGAGAGGATCCAGTTGCTCACAGGACAAGAGGACAACTTCGGAGGAGACGGGAGGAGGCAGCAAACCTGAGCCGTTCTCCCGCAAACAGGCAGGCTGAACACCACCCAGCACCACCAAGACCACCGGCAGAGGAACAGCCTATCTGTTCCATCTGCCTCTGTGAGTATAATGCAGAGGAGACCAGAAGAATACCATGTTGTCATACATTTCATTCTAACTGTATCAACAGATGGCTTCAGCAGAGTCCCACCTGCCCCGTGTGCCGGGCATTTACAGAACCAAATGAAGACCTCGCCCTGAACTTCGATGCTTTCCTGAGGTTTCTTTGGAATGGAGGAAGATGAATGTCTGTCCGGTAATTTACCACCTTTCCCTTTTTACATGCCTCCAGAACACCATGGGGTAATGTACAGAATACCGATATGTATGTGTTTTATATTTCCTGCATATGATAGATAATGTATGGAAAAAACATATACTTAAGACACTTACCACCATAAGATAGGCCCTTCACCCTGACGCGGTCTCTAGATCGTGGGTGGAGGCTCCTAGACACTTAGCAACGAAAGGGAGGCCCTTCACCCCGACGCGGTCTCTAGATCGTAGGTGGAGGCTCCCAGACACTTACCACAGAAGGGGAGGCCCTTCACCCCGATGCGGTCTCTAGATCGCGGGTGGAGACTCCCAGGCAATTACCACCAAAACTGAGGCCCTTCACCCCGACGTGGCCTCTAGATCGCGGGTGGAGGCTCCCAGGCAATTACCACCGAAAGGGAGACCCTTCACCCCGACGCGGCCTCTAGATCACGGGTGGAGGTTCCCAGGCAATATCTGTCCGGTAATGTACCACCTTTCTCTTTTTACATGCCTCCAGAACACCATGGGGTAATGTACAGAATACCGATATGTATGTGTTTTATATTTCCTGCATATGATAGATAATGTATGGAAAAAACATATACTTCAGACACTTACCACTGTAAGGGAGGACCTTCACCCCGACGTGGTCTCTAGATCGCGGGTTGAGGCTCCTAGATACTTACCAACGAAGGGGAGGCCCTTCACCCTGATGCGGTCTCTAGATCGCGGGTGGAGACTCCCAGGCAATTACCACTGAAAGGGAGGCCCTTCACCCCGACGCGGCCTCTAGATCACGGGTGAAGGTTCCCAGGCAATTACCACCGAAAGGGAGGCCCTTCACCCCGACGCAGTATCTAGATCGCGGGTGGAGGCTCCCAGACAATTACCACGGAAAAGGAGTCCCTTCACCCGGATGCGGTCTCTAGATCGCGGGTGAAGACTCCCAGGCAATTACCACCAAAAGGGAGGCCCTTCACCCCGACGTGGCCTCTAGATCGCGGGTGGAGGCTCCCAGGCAATTACCACCGAAAGGAAGACCCTTCACCCCGACGCGGCCTCTAGATCACGGGTGGAGGTTCCCAGGCAAAATCTGTCCGGTAATGTACCACCTTTTTCTTTTTACATGCCTCCAGAACACCATGGGGTAATGTACAGAATACCGATATGTATGTGTTTTATATTTCCTGCATATGATAGATAATGTATGGAAAAAACATATACTTCAGACACTTACCACTGTAAGGGAGGACCTTCACCCCGACGTGGTCTCTAGATCGCGGGTTGAGGCTCCTAGATACTTACCAACGAAGGGGAGGCCCTTCACCCTGATGCGGTCCATAGATCGCGGGTGGAGACTCCCAGGCAATTACCACCGCAAGGGAGGCCCTTCACCCTGACGCGGCCTCTAGATCACGGGTGGAGGTTCCCAGGCAATTACCACCGAAAGGGAGGCCCTTCACCCCGACGCGGTATCTAGATCGCGGGTGGAGGCTCCCAGACAATTACCACGGAAAAGGAGTCCCTTCACCCGGATGCGGCCTCTAGTTCACAGGTTACCTAACTAAAGGAACACAGTGAGAGAGGTTTACTTGCTCCGGATATACCAGGGTCTTAACGACTTAAGGACCGACTCCTGCACATATACGTCAGCAGAATGATAGATAATGTATGGAAAGAACATATACTTCAGACACTTACTACTGAAAGGGAGGCCCTTCACCCCGACGTGGTCTCTAGATCATAGGGGGAGGCTCCCAGACACTTACCACCGAAAGAGAGGCCCTTCACCCCGACGTGATCTCTAGATCGCGGGTTGAGGCTCCTAGACACTGACCACCGAAGGGGAGGCCCTTCACCCCGATGCGGTTTCTAGATCGCGGGTGGAGACTCCCAGGCAGTTACCACCAAAAGGGAGGCCCTTCACCCCGATGTGGTCTCTAGATCTCGGGTGGAGACTCCCAGGCAATTACCACCAAAAGGGAGGTCCTTCACCCTGACGCGGTCTCTAGATCGCGGGTGAAGGCTCCCAGGCAATTACCATCGAAAGGGAGGCCTTTCACCCCGATGCAGTCTCTAGATTGCGGGTGGAGGCTGCCAGACACTTACCATCGAAAGGGAGGCCCTTCACCCCGATGCGGTCACTAGATGGTGGGTGGAGGTTCCCAGGCAATATCTGTCCGGTAATGTACCACCTTTCTCTTTTTACATGCCTCCAGAACACCATGGGGTAATGTACAGAATACCGATATGTATGTGTTTTATATTTCCTGCATATGATAGATAATGTATGGAAAAAACATATACTTCAGACACTTACCACTGTAAGGGAGGACCTTCACCCCGACGTGGTCTCTAGATCAGGGGTTGAGGCTCCTAGTTACTTACCAACGAAGGGGAGGCCCTTCACCCCAATGCGGTTTCTAGATCGCGGGTGGAGACTCCCAGGCAATTACCACCAAAAGGGAGGCCCTTCACCCCGATGCGGTCTCTAGATCTCGGGTGGAGACTCCCAAGCAATTACCACCAAAAGGGAGGTCCTTCACCCTGACGCGGTCTCTAGATTGCGGGTGGAGGCTCCCAGACACTTACCATCGAAAGGGAGGCCCTTCACCCCGATACGGTCACTAGAAGGTGGGTGGAGGCTCCTAGACACTTACCATCGAAAGGGAGGCCATTCACCCCGACGCGGCCTCTAGATCGTGGGTGAAGGCTCTCAGGCAATGTCTGTCCGGTAATGTACCACCTTTCTCTTTTTACATACCTCCAGAACACCATGGGGTAATGTACAGAATACCGATATGTGAGTGTTTTATATTTCCTGCATATGATAGATAATGTATGGAAAAAACATATATTGCAGACAATTACCACTGAAAGGGAGGCCCTTCACCCCGACCCGGTCTCTAGATCGTGGGTGGAGGCTCCCAGACACCACCGAAAGGGAGGCCCTTCACCCCGACGCGGCCTCTAGATCACGGGTGGAGGTTCCCAGGCAATTACCACCGAAAGGGAGGCTCTTCACCCCGAAGCGGTAACTAGATTGCGGGTGGAGGCTCCCAGACAATTACCACGGAAAAGGAGTCCTTTCACCCGGATGCGGCCTCTAGCTCACAGGTTACCTAACTAAAGGAACACAGTGAGAGAGGTTTACCTGCTTCGGATATACCAGGGTCTTAACGGCTTAAGGACCGCCTCCTGCACATATACATCGGCAGAATGGCACGGCTGGGCACAAGCACGTACCGATACGTTGCTCTTTAAGTGCCCAGCCGGCGGCGCGCTCCCGACCTGGTAATAATAATGTGGCAGTCACAATAAAAATCGCTGATTGGCGCCATTACTAGTAAAAAAAAAAAAGAAAATAATAATAAAAATGCTATAAAACTATCCCCTATTTTATAAACGCTATAACTGTTGCGCAAACCAGTCAATAATCGCTAATTGCAATTTTTTTTTTAACAAAAATATGTAGAAGAATACGTATCGGTCTAATCTGAGAAAAAAAATGTTTTTTTATATATTTTTTGGGGATATTTATTATAGCAAAAAGTAAAAAATGTAATTTTTTTTTCAAAATTGTCGCTCTATTTTTGTTTATAGCGCAAAAAATAAAGACAGCAGATGTGACGACCGTGCAATTGTCAGTTAAAGCGACGCAGTGCCGAATCGCAAAAAGGGGCCTGGTCCTTTGGCTGCAAATTGGTCCGGGGCTTAAGTGGTTAAAGGGAGACGCTGAGTGTAAATATAAATATATACCAACAAAACCGGAGACGCCAAATTGGGTTGATTACCTGGGGACATACAACGGTTCCATATTAAAGATATACTCATATGCTGTTACATTACAGCAGTAAGGTAAGGGGACACCCATATATCACGCTCCATAGAGGACAAGAAGTCCCCTATTTTTAGCACTTTATTGCAGAATGTGACCACCAGCACTTTATCTTTTGCTCACTGATATACAGTCACAAAGTTGATGTACCGTATGCTTTTAACCAGTTGCCGACCACCACACAACGATGTATGTCGGCAGAATGGCACAGGCAGGCATATTGGCGTACCTGTACATCCATGCCCGCCCACGGGTGGGGGGCCCAATCAAGCCCCCCCGGTGCCTGCGGCGGGCAGAAACCATTCAGGAGCGATCAGTGATGAGGGGGAGGCCATTCATTCCTGGCCACCCCTTCGCGATCGCTCCTGAGGAATAGAATGCTTCCTCTGCTCCTGTAATGTAAACAGGAGCAGCGGAAGTGATGTAATCTCTCCTTGTGTCGATCTTTTTCGTTCCGGCGCTAAGGAGAGAAGACCTATGTGAGTTGCACCAACACTACACAGTACAGTAGAACGAGCAGGCACACTATTCACCCCCCGATCAACCCCCTGCCACAGTGACACCAATAGCAGGTTTTTTTTATTGATTATTGCATTGGTGTCATTTGTGACTGCAATAACTGTTAGGGTTAGTCCCTTTTAGGTCTAGTGTACCCCCCTAACCCCCCCTAATAAAGGGTTAACCCCATGATCACCCGTCACCAGTGACACTAAGCGATCGTTTTTCTGATCACTGTATTAGTGTCACAGGTGACGCTAGTTAGGCAGGTAAGTATTTATGTTCGCCGTCAGCTTTTTATAGCATCAGGTATCCCCATATACTACCATATACTACCTAAATAAAGGTAACCCCCTGATTGCCCCCTAGTTAACCCTTTCACCAGTGATCACCGTATAACTGTGATGGATGATGCCGGTTAGTTACTTTGTTTTTTATAGTATCAGGGCACCCGCCGTTTATTACCCAATAAAGGTTTAACCCGGCAGGTGATATAAGTTCGGTTTTAGGGTCTGCGTTGCCCCAGGCAGCGTCCGGTTAGTGCCAGTACCGCTAACACCCACGCACGCAGCATACACCTCCCTTAGTGGTATAGTATCTGAACAGATCAATATCTGATCAGAATTATACAAGTGTCCCCAGCAGTTTAGGGTTCCCAAAAACACAGTGTTAGCGGGATCAGCCCAGATACCCGCTAGCACCTGCGTTTTGCCCCTCCGCCCAGCCCAACCCAGCCCACCTATCAATCGATCACTATCACTTACAAAACACTAAACACACATAACTGTAGCGTTCGCAGAGTCAGGCCTGATCCCTGTGATCGCTAACAGTTTTTTTGGTAGTATTTTGAAACAGTCGCTGACAGCCTAGGAGCTTTTTTACCTGTTAGTCTCACTAGTGTACAACTAAATTTAGAGTCCAAAATGGCAAATCGAAGGTACACTAGTGAAGAAGCCTACACATTTCTGAGCATGACAGATAGTGAACAGAAAGTCACTCATCTGTCAGATTCAGGCTCAGAATACGATTCTGTAGACAGCGGCTCCATGAAAGATCCCCATCTTCTTCTTCTGTTGTTGAGGTGCAAAAATCTAAAAGAAAAAAAAACAAAAATAGTTGTTTTATTGTTCTCTCTCTCTATTCTCTCTCTATTATTCTGCTCTTTTTTACTGTATTCTGTTCTGCAATGTTTTATTGTGTTTTATTGTTAACCATTTTTTGTTTTCAGGTACGCCATTCAGCTGCACGGATTTATTTATCTTGACAGCAACAGTATTTGCTCCCACGATACATAAAGCCGTGACTCCAG
Source organism: Lithobates pipiens (assembly GCF_037356315.1). Lineage (NCBI taxonomy): Eukaryota > Metazoa > Chordata > Amphibia > Anura > Ranidae > Lithobates > Lithobates pipiens. Next base: position 191,233,730 of record NW_027507686.1, on the reverse strand, counting down.
CGCTGTCGGAGGTGATTTCACCACCACAGTTAAAAAAAAAAAGAGCATATATGCTGAAGCATGGGGGCAGAAGGGGTAGAGGAGCGATTTGCTCCTAACTTTTGCGGGAGGATGCCCCCATGCTTTGGCATACATATATATATATATTTTAGGCACAGGTTGCGTTAATTTATTTTTTATTTTTTACTATGTTATTTTTTGTATTTGCTTTGCAGGTATGGTAAGTCTTACTGTTATACTGTAATGTTACTTTGTTTTAGTGTTAACCATCATTTGCTTAGCAGGTACGCCATTCAGCTGCAGCTCAGATTTATATATCTTGACAGCAACAGCGTTTGCTCCCACGATAGATAAAGATGTGACTCCAGCGCTGTCGGAGGTGATTTCACCACCACAGTTAAAAAAAGAGCATATATGCCGAAGCATGAGGCCAGCAGCAGTGGAGGAGCAATTTGCTCCTAACATTTGCGGGCGTATGCCCCCATGCTTCGGCATATATATATTTCTCTTATATTCACTGACCGACACAGCTCCTCTCTGTAACTAAATGGGTTTTATAGCCTGCCATTAGGAGAAACACAATACACAGAACTTGAATCCCGCCCAGGGGGCGGACCCCGTGCTATCAACCCTCCTCCTGCTGCTAGCAGCTTCAGTTTTTATTTTGCCTAGCAAGGAGAATGACCTAGGGAACCCTGCGGGCCTCTCAGTCCACATTTTTACTGCAGATTTGCTTCTTTTTGCGCAAGATGTGAGATTCTGAGACCTTCTATCAACTGCCAGCTGGGTGACAGGCTGGTTAATAATATCCTTGTAGTCTCCCCAGTCCGGCCATCAAGCGTGAGCAGGCCGCAGCTACGGCTCGGCAGGCCACGACATACCTCATACTCCAGAGGTGGTCGGTGAGCTTCAATGCTCCGGGGTATACATATGGCCGGGCTACTGATGTCTGGATCACAGTATACCGAGGCCAGCAGCTCCCCTGTAACTGCGCAGGTGTAGGTCTGTGATGGAATGTCTCCCAGCTCTTCAGGACTGGTAAGTATGGCTCTCCCTGCTTTGGTGGGGGGAGCAGCTGGACATTCCCTGGGGGGTCAATTCGGGGGCCACCTCACCTCCTTATCTTCTCTCCCAAGTCCCTATCACCCCTCCCTTCCCCCTCTGAGAGGGATGTCGGCATGCGCTGTGTGTGTGTGTGTGTGTCACTGTTTCTCATCTGTGGGGGCTCTGTGTGGCTGCTGTTCAGTCCTGGTCCAGGTGTCCCAAAAAGCAGTTTTTGTGGAGGTTGTCTGTCTGTCAGCAGGCTGTTCAGTTTTATTTTTGCTCTATTCACCGCATGGCGCCATTTCGGCGGCCACCTTGGATTTGGGAAAGCTATAGATTCCCCTGGTGAGCTTCAGCAGCCATTTTCCCTAGGATTCCTATTGATTACATTGGCGGCCATTTTATTAAAGCCTGAATGCTTTCTTCACCGCTGTCCTCTTGTGACAGCATGACTTGTGCTTTCACTTGTTACTTCCTGTATCCACTGTGTGTGTGTGGGACACTGGATGGCTCTGTGCTGAACGCTGAAGCTGTTCTGCAGATCATTGCACCACTGTTGGAGCTCCTCTCTGCAACTGGGAACCTCCTAGGGACTACAGGCACTGTTGTTGGCGGTACGTTACCCCTTTGAGGAAAGCCTTCTCAAAAAGTGGTCGGATCCTCCGGTTGTGGACCCCCCAGTATCTAGGTTAAATAAAGTAACCACTATCCCGGTTGAGGGGACTCCTGCATTCAAGGATCCCACGGACAGGAAGGCCGAGGCAGTGGCTCATTCCCTGTTTACGGTTGTGGGGTCAGCCGTGCGACCAGTACTGGCATCCGCACTGGTGTTGCAGTTACTGAGTGGGCAAAACTTTTGCACCGTGAATTGTGAGAGCAGAATTCCTCCCCTGTCTGCGTGGAGCTAGCAGACCAACTAGTGCATGGCCTTAAGTAAGTTTGCGACACGGCCCTGGACACTCTGCTCCTGTTGTCCAGGGCTTCAGTGTCAGCTGCGGTGCTGAGGCGCCTGATTTGGCTGAAATGCTGGTCTGCTGACCAGGCATCCAAGAAAGCCCTGACGGATCTTCCCTTCCTTGGCGACAGGTTCTTTGGAGCCTCGTTGGATGACATTATTAAGAATGCCACGGGTGGTAAGAGTACTCTACTCCCACAGGCCAGGAAGGCTAAGGAGCCACGCCGCAGGCAAGGGCCCTCTTTTTCCGCTCACAAGTGGCTTTTTCATCCGCCCAGTGCTTCGGCGAAACGCCCCCAGCCCGACAAGACACCCACGGATGGTCAGAAGCGTCCCTGGAACCGCAAGCCTGCGAACAAAAGTGCTACCGCATGAAGGGAGTTTGCAGCCCGTGGACCTCCCGGTTATCCGACCAATGGGTCTGCGATCTGATTTCCACGGGCTACAAGATAGAGTTTCTCTCTTGGCCGCCAAACAGATTCTTTGCCTCCAGCATACCCATGTCCCCGGTTCGTCGGGAGGCCCTGTTAGGGGCGGTGAGGGACTTGCTGTGTCAGGGGGTGATCGTACCAGTTCCGGATTCGGAACGCTTTCAGGGGTTCTACTCAAATCTGTTTGTAGTTCCCAAGAAGGAAGAGGTACGTCCAATCTTGGACTTGAAGGCCCTCAATCACTTTGTGAAAGTGCAGAGGTTCAGAATGGAATCAGTTCGCTCAGTAGTCACTGCACTCCATCAGGGGGACTTCCTGGCGTCTTTAAACATCCAGGATGCATACCTGCACATACCCATATGCCTTCGACGTCAAAAATTTCTGCGTTTGGCAGTCTGGGAAGCCCACTACCAGTTTGTGGCTCTTCCTTTTGGCCTGGCATCAGCCCCCCGAGTCTTTACCAAGGTACTAGCTCTAGTATTGGCGTTAATGAGACAACGTGGGATCGCGATCGTGGGTTACCTAGACGATCTCCTCCTGAGAGCTTCTTCCGCCTCAGAATTACTGGACGATGTGGCGATCACCTTGCAGACCCTGCAAGATTTTGGGCGGCTGTTGAACCTAAAGAAGTTGGTGGTGGTACCGACTCAGCTTCTGGAGTACCTGTGGTTACTGTAGGACTCCAGGGAAGCAAGGGTTTTTCTCCCCTCAGACAAATTGAGGACTCTCTGATCGGATCTACTGATGAGCCGCAAGTGGTCGTCGCTCCGCTTTTGCATGCGTGTGTTGGGGCTCATGGTGGCCTCCTTCGAGGCGGTACTTTATGTCTAGTTCCACATGAGAGTCCTGCAGAAGGAGATCCTGATGAAGTGGGACAAATCTCTGTTGTCTCTGGATCGGCAGATCCGGGTGAGCCAACCAGTCGGGGACTCCCTGATCTAGTGGTTGAGGTCCCCGGTGGTTCAGTCCGGGAAATCGTTCCTTCCTCTGACATGGACGGTGATCACTACGGACGCCAGTCTGTCCGGCTGGGGATTCAGTCAGCTCAGGGCCTCTGGTCGACGGAGGAATCCAAGTTGCTGATCAATCTGCTCGAATTGAGCGCGATCAGGCTCTGCCTCCACTCATGGTCGATGAGTCTTCAAGGGCGTCCAATCAGAATACAGTCGGACAACGCCACGGCTGTGGCGTACGTAAATCACCAAGGAGGAACAAGAAGATCAGCCGCTGCTCGGGTGGTCGCTCACACCCTTCATTGGGCAGAGCGTCATGTACCGGCCCTATCGGCCATTTACATCCCAGGGGTGGAAAATTGGCAGGTGGACTATCTGAATCGACAGATGCTGGACCCAGGAGAGTGTTCAGGCTGCTGTGCCTGAGGTGGGGCACACCAGATGTGGATCTCCTGGCCTCCCGTCGCAATCGGAAGGTACCGAGATTCGTGTCCAGGACCAGAGATCCGTGGGCAGACGCGTCAGACACGCTGGTGGCTCCATGGGATCAGTACCAGCTGATCTATGCCTTTCCTCCGCTAAAACTGTTGCCACGTCTGCTTCGCAGAGTGGAAGCCGAGGTGATTCCAGTAATCCTGATTGCCCCAGATTGGCCTCAGTGGGCCTGGTACGCAGACCTGGTGCGCCTGGTGGCAGATGCTCCCTGGCGACTGCCGCTGCGAGAGGACCTCCTATCTCAAGGTCCAATCTCTCACCCTGCTTTATCATCGCTGGCTTTAACAGCCTGGCTGTTGAAAGCCAGGTATTGAGGAACTGAGGCCTGTCGGACTCTGTGATTCCAACTATGCTGAGGACGTGGAAATCTCTTCTTCCAGGAAGATATTCCATTGTATTTGGAAGGCCTATATCTCCATGTGTGAGGAGAAAGGGTGGCATCCGCGCTCTTTTTCTATATCCAGGATCCTGCTGTTTCTTCAGCAAGGGGTAGACCAGAGGTTGGCGTTGAGCACCATCAAGGGACAAATTTCAGGTCTGGCTGTCTTTTTTCCAGTGACCCCTAGCGTCTCACTCATTAGGGAGTACCTTTGTTCAGGTGGTGCGACATGTAGTCCCTCCGGTGCATCCTCCGTTACCTCGGTGGGATCAGAACCTGGTGTTGTTGGCGCTTCAGAAGCCGCCGTTTGAGAATATCAGGGAGATTCCTCTGTTGACCCTTTCACAGAAGGTGGTCTTTCTAGTGGCCATCACATTGGCCAGGAGGGTTTTGGAACTGGTGGCCTTGTCCTGCAAGTCGCCTTATCTGGTCATCCACAGGGATAAGGTGGTGTTGTATCCGCAACCAGCCTTTCTACCGAAGGTGGTTTCGGCTTTGCAGATCAATGAGGACATTGTATTGCCATCGCTGTCGGAGGTGATTTCACCACCACAGTTAAAAAAAAAATAGCATATATGCCGAAGCATGGGGGCAGCAGGGGTGGAGGAGCGATTTGCTCCTACCTTTTGGGGTGGATGCCCCCATGCTTCGGCATATATAAATGGTGCATGTATGCCCATCATTAGAAGTGGGTGGATGAAGGGAGGTATTCTAATGGTGGGCATCCTCACCGATCAATATCTTTTTCGCTCAGCCCACAGGCTGCATGAAAAAAAAAGATTACAATATATGCCCAACAAGGACCAGCAACGCACTGGTATGTTGCTGGAATTTGAGTGGTTATACCAGAATGATGCCTGCGGGTTTAGGTAACATCTTGGTATCATTCTTTTCAGCCAGCGGTCGGCTTTCATGAAAAATCAATCCTAGCGGCTAATTAGCCTCTAGACTGCTTTTACAAGCAGTGGGAGGGAATGTGTCCCCCCCCCCCCCCCCCCACCGTCTTCCATGGTTTTCTCTGGCTCTCCTGTCCCAACAGGGAACCTGAGAATGATGCCGGTGGTTCCGCCAGCTGACCATAGAGATAGAGCTGATCAGAGACCAGAATGACTCCAATCATCTCTATGGTCTAAGAAACCGGAAACTAGGAGCATGACTTAGGTTTCGCCGGATGTAAACAGCGCCACTGGGAAAGCATTTTATCACACCGATCTTGTTGTGGTCAGATGCTTTGAGGGCAGAGGAGAGATCTAGGGTCTAATGGACCCCAATTTTTTCAATTTTATCACTACCTATTTGCAATCATAGGGGATATTTACATTCCCTGACATAATAAAAATGCTAAAAAATATATAAATGAAAGGAACGGTTTAAAAATAAAATAAAATAGCAAAATAAATAATAAAAAAGTAAATAAAATAAAAAAGCACCTCTGTCCCCCCCCTGCTCTCGCGCAAAGCCGAACGCAAGTGTCGGTCTGGCATCATATGTAAACAGCAATTGCACATGCATGTGAGGTATCACCGTGAAGGTCAGATCGAGGGCAGTAATTGTAGCAGTAGAACTCCTCCATAAATCTAAAGTGGTAACCTGTAAAGGCGTTTAAAGGCATTTAAAAATGTATGTAGTTTGTCGCCGCTGCACGTTTCTGCGCAATTTTAAAGCATGTTGTGTTTGGTATACATGTACTCGGCCTAAGATCATCTTTTTTATTTCATCAAACATTTGGGCAACATAGTGTGTTTTAGTGCATTAACCACTTCCCACCCGGCCAATGCACATATGCGGCCGGGTGGGAGCCGTCTACTTCTGATAGGACTTTCAGGAACGTCCTTCAGAAGGAGCGGGATCGCGCGCGTGCATGCCCGCGCAGCGGCGCGATCCCGATGTGCTTGTGTCACCCGGACACGGCGCATCTCAGATCGGCAGGAGGGCTCTGTGATTGGCCCTCCTGATCACATGACCGCCGTGTCCAATCACGGCTGTCATGTGATGTAAACAAACAGCCGGTTGCTAGGCAATCGCTCCTCCTCTCCTCACACAGAAGTCATCGCTGAGGAGAGGAGAGCAGACTGCTGCAGCCGGCTGATGATCAGTGAGTATGAGCTGTTTTTTACAGCTTTTTACTCACTGATCATCAGTCTAGTGTAAACACACCACACACCACACAGTATAAACACAATGTCCCCACATATGTCCCCAAAACATACATGTCCCCAAATAATAAAAACACATGTCCCTAATAATAAAAACATGTCCCCCACATATGTCCCACTAAAATCACATGTCCCAATGATTATCTGCACACATATGTACGTGATCACCTGCACACATATGTACATGATCATTTGCGTACATATATCCGTGATCACACAAACCAATTATTATACACTTAACTGAATTTTTTTACCAAAAACATGTAGCAGAATACATTTTGGCTTAAATTTATGACAAAATTTGATTTTATTGGATTTCTTTTAAAATAGAAAAAAGAAAATATATATTTTTTTCCAAATGTCCAAAAAATTAAAAACGAAGTCGTGAATAAATAACACCAAAATAAAGCTCTATTTGTGCGAACAAAATGATAAAAATTTCATTTGGGTACAGTGTAGCATGACCGCGCAATTGTCACTGAAAGCGCTAGAGCGATGAAAGCTGAAAATTGGGCTGGGAAGGAAGGGGGCGAAAGTGCCCTGTATTGAAGTGGTTAAAATTTAAAAAAGTGTGTTTTTTTCCGAAAAAAATGCGTTTGAAAAATCACTGCGCAAATACTGTGTGAAAAGAAAAATGAAACACCGACCATTTTAATCTGTAGGGCCTTAGCTTTAAAAAAAATATATATAATGTTTGGGGGTTCAAAGTAATTTTTTGCAAAAACAAAATATTTTTTCATGTAAACAAAAAGTGCCAGAAAGGGCTTTGTCTTCAAGTGGTTAGAAGAGTGGATTATGTGTGACATAAGCTTCTAAATGTTGTACATAAAATGCCAGGACAGTTCAAAACCCCCCAAATGACCCCATTTCAGAAAGTAGACACCACAAGCTATTTGCTGAGAGCCATGTCAAATCCATGGAATATTTTATATTTTGACACAATGTCACGTACCTGGTGGAAGGAGCCCGGACTGCAGGGAGCGGCCTCTCGTAAGCCTCTGGCTCGAGATTCCCTGGGAGTGGGAACAGGGACTCTAGAGGTCAGAGGGCACAAGTGCCAAGCAGGTGATGGTAGGTTTGGCCCTGGAGCTGGCGTCAGACAGAGGCGGGTGCAAGCAGGTGGTTCTGGAACAGCTGGTGAGCAGTCAGCGGCTGGCAGCGGGTGCAGGTGATCGTACTGGAGCAGCTGGCAGGCAGGCAGCAGGTGGCAGTGGTCACAGATGGCAGACTGGAACGGCTGGCAGGCAGGCAACAGGCAGCAGCGGTCACAGATGGCAGACTGGAACGGCTGGCAGGCAGGCAACAGGCAGTAGCGGTCACAGATGGCAGACTGGATCAACTGGCAATCCAGCAGGGTCAAACACAGGCCGGGTCGTCAACGGGCAGGCAGCAGAAGTACAAGGGAGAAGGCAGAAGCGTGGTCAGACAGTCCGAGGGTCAAGGCTGGCAGCAAGCAGGAGTAATCAGGAACAGGCCGGGTGGATCAGAGCAGGAACAATCAGGTTAGCAGAGGTAAGTCACAGGAACGCTGTAGACAGGACAGCACCGGGGCACTAGAACGAATTCCTTAAGAAGCCCTCTGGGCGCCAAGAACGGTCGCACGGCGTGCCCGCGCACGCCCACGTGAAACCGTGCAGCCGTTCGTGACCCCGCGCACCCGCGTGCGCACGTTCGCAACCTCGCGCACCCGCGTGCGCCCGTTCGTACCTGCTCGCACCCGCGTGCGTCCGTTCGCGCCAACGCGCGCCCAGGGAACCCTATTAGCGCACAACGAAGGGATTCTGTGAATAGGTCTTCCCTGGGCTGCTGGATCTCGGGGACGACCATGACATTGCCCCCCCCCCCCAAGGGGCAGCCTCCGGATGCCCAACTGAGCCATCTTACCCGGATGGGCCCTCTCAAAGGCGAGAATCAGTCTTCTGGCGTGAATATTAGATTCAGGTTCCCAAGAATTTTCTTCGGGTCCATATCCCTTCCACTTCACCAAGAATTGAACTTGATTACATCTACGCCTACAGTCCAGGATAGATTCCACCTCGTACTCGACTTCACCGTCTGATCACAGGTTCAGGTGGGACAATCCTCCGGCTGTCAAAGGGATCTGGGACGGCTGGTTTGAGCAAAGCTACATGAAATACGGGGTGAATCCGGAACGATTCTGGCAGTTTCAGCTCAAACGCCACGTCATTTATCTTCTTCACGATTGGGAAGGGACCCACAAACCTTGGCCCCAACTTCTTAGTAGGACAGGCCATCTTTAGGTTCAACGTGGAGAGCCAAACTTGGTCCCTGACTTTGAGTTCAAGCTCCCCTCTCCTCTTCCTGTCAAAAACCTCTTTATTATATTTCTGGGTTCTTGTCATGGTCTCCTGCAGCAGTCTGTTATTGGAGCTGAAAAAGTCAATACTCTCCTGAACCGCTGGTACCGGGCTTTCTGGCAGGTCATTGGACAGAAATGAGGGATGGAAGCCGTAGTTAGCGAAGAACGGGGACTGACTTGTGGCCGAGTGGATGGAGTTGTTGTAAGCAAATTCTGCTAACGGGAGCAAAGGAGCCCAGTCGTCCTGAGAAAATGACGAGAAGCAGCGCAGATACTGCTCCAGCGTCTGGTTCGTCCGTTCCGTTTGCCCATTGGTCTGTGGGTGGTAAGCAGATGAAAGACAAAGATCGATCTTCAGGGCCCTACAAAGTGCTCTCCAGAATTTGGACGTAAATTGCACTCCCCGATCAGAAGTAATATTTGCAGGAACGCCATGTAGCCTCACAACTTCTTTAATAAACACCTCGGCTGTTTCCGAAGCGGAGGGGGTGCCCTTCATTGGCAAGAAGTGGGCCATCTTAGTTAGCCTGTCCACTACTACAAAGATTGTGGAGTAGCCTTCTGATGGTGGTAGCTCTACGATAAAGTCCATCGATATCATCCGCCAAGGCCTCTCTGGGACAGGTAATGGTTTCATCAGACCCCAGGCCCTGGACTTGTTGCCTTTGTTCCGGATGCAGGTGACACATGCCTCCACATACTTTTTACAGTCAGACTTCAACTGGGGCCACCAAAAGGTTCGCTGAACCAGTTCGGTTGTCTTAAGGGCTCCGAAATGGCCGGCCAGCGGGTGATCATGGCATGAACTAAGGACTGGGACCCGGGTCTCCTGGGGAACAAAAATTTTGTCTTCAAACCAGAGAAGTTCGTCTTTGGCCAGAAGCGTGACGTTGGGTGGAGGAACAGCACTGGCGGAAGCCCGCTTGATCAGAGACAGCAGATCCGCTTGAAGGAGAAGGAAATTCCCTGAGGTCAGAATGGTATCTGGATGGGGAGACGTCTCGGGCTCGTTGAACATTCGGGACAGGGCGTCCGGTTTGGTATTCTTTGACCCCGGGCGATAGGTTATATGGAACGAAAACCGGGAGAAGAAAAGAGCCCATCTGGCCTGACGTGGCCTCAACCTCTTGGCGGACTTCAAATACTCCAGATTTTTATGATCTGTGTAAATAAGGATTGGGTGTGTGGCCCCCTCCAGTAGATAGCGCCATTCTTCGAGGGCCACTTTGATGGCTAATAGCTCCCGGTCTCCGACATCGTAATTTGCCTCTGCTTCGGATAGCTTGCGGGAAAAGAATGCGACTGGGTGCAGACGGGACCTAAGCCCATGTCTCTGAGATAGAACCGCCCCAACCGCAATCTCAGAAGCATCGACCTCTAGAATATAAGGCCGGGTCGGGTCAGGATGCTTGAGAATGGAGGCCGACACAAACAAGTTCTTCAGAGTGGAGAAAGCTTCCTGAGCCTCTGGGGACCATTGGAACTTCTGGCCCTGCTTAGTCAGTCTCGTGATGGGGGCTATAATAGTAGAAAATCCTTTAATAAATTTCCTATAGAAATTCGCAAATCCAATGAATCGCTGGACCCCTTTTCTGTCAGTAGGAGCGGGCCAATCACGGATGGCGGAGATCTTCTGAGGGTCCATCTCGATGCCATCTACCGAAATTACCAACCCCAGGAATTGAATGCTTTGTTGTTCGAAAGTACATTTCTCCGGTTTGGCATATAGCCCATGAAGTCGGAGTCGGGTTAGTACTTTCCTGACGTGTTCCCGGTGCTCTGCCAGGGAGGAGGAGAAGATCAGGATGTCGTCTAGGTAGGCAATGACGAACAGGTCTAGGTAGTCTCTGAAGATGTCGTTGATGAAGTGCTGGAATGTTGTGGGGGCGTTACATAGACCAAAGGGCATGACCAGGTACTCAAAATGCCCGAAGCGAGTACGGAAGGCAGTCTTCCACTCGTCGCCATCACGGATACGGACCAGATTGTAGGCCCCCCGGAGATCCAGCTTCGAAAATACTGCTGCAGACCCCAGTCTTTGGAAGAGTTCCGGCACAAGTGGCAAAGGATAACGATTCTTAATAGTTATCTTGTTAAGGGCCCGGTAGTCAACGCAGGGGCGCAAGGTTTGGTCCTTCTTCTCCACGAAAAAGATTCCTGCTCCCGCCGGTGAAGTAGAGGGACGTATAAATCCCTTCCTTAGATTATCATCTAAGTAAGTCTTCAAAGCCACCAACTCAGTCTCTGATAGTGGGAAAATTCTCCCAAAGGGAATTTCTGCCCCTGGAAGTAATTCTATAGGACAATCATATGGCCTGTGAGGAGGTAAGGTCTCTGCACCCTTTTTACTAAACACATCCAGGAAGTCATGGTAGGCAGGAGGTACAGCTCGGCGGGTTTCTGCGTCAACTTCCAGGCAGAGCAACGAGGAGGAGGCCAGGTCGGTTCCCGACAAGCAGTGCTGGAGACAGTAAGGTGAGAGGAACTTTAATTCCCCAGTGGTCCAGTCAATCTGGGGGTTATGTGCCCTTAGCCAGGGCATACCGAGAATGATAGGGAAGAGGGGGGAAGTAATGATATCCAGACAGAGCAACTCTTGGTGGATCCCGGCAATGGTAGTCAATAAGGGCTGAGTCTCCTGAGTCACAGGTCCGGATTTGAGAGTAGAGCCGTCGGCCAGATGTATAGAGAGTCCTTTTGCCCTGGGCCGAAGAGGGATGTTATGTCTTGAGGCAAAAGATAAATCCATAAAGCCACTGCAAGCTCCCGAATCAATAATGGCGTTGGTCTGGACGTTCCCTCCTGGTAGCTGCAAGGAAATGGACACAGTCAGATGGGAGGTAGTGTTAGGGAAGTCAGACGTAAGGGCAGGAGACACGGAGAGGCACTTACGGAGCTTGGCAGGGCAATTACGCACAAAATGTCCAGACTCTCCACAGTATAGGCAGAGGTTTCCCACCCGACGGCGTTGGCGTTCTTCTGGCGTCAAAGAAGGCCTAAGTAGACCCAGCTGCATGGGTTCAGGGAGATCCAGATTCGTTGTGGTGGCAGCGGGAGAGACAGGATGAGGAGAGCTGGGGACCCGAGGAAGCATCCATACTGGAAGAGGAGTTGTTGAGGACCGCTCCAGACGGCGTTCCCTTAGCCGCCTGTCAATTTGGATAGCGAGCTCCACCAAGGCTTCTAAAGTCTCTGGAATGCCCACTCGGGCAAGCTCGTCCTTCAAGGGTTCTGATAGGCCCATACGGAACTGATAGCGTAATGCTGCGTTGTTCCAATCTGTGTCGGAACTCCAGCGTCGGAACTCCGACACATAGTCCTCTACAGGTCGGCGGCCTTGCTGTAGAGAGTGCAGAGCCGCTTCAGCTGTGGCGGTTAATTGTGGGTCTTCATATAACCGTGACATGGCCTGAAAGAAGACGTCCGGGGTTTCAAGGGAAGGATACTTCTTCTCCAGTAAGCGGTGGGCCCAGGACTGAGGTTCGCCAGTAAGTAGAGAAATGACATATCCCACCTTGGTGGCTTCAAGAGAAAAGGTCCTGGGCTGGAGAGCGAAGAAAAGTTCACACGAATTGCGAAAAGTCCGGAACTTTCCACGATCTCCAGAGAATCTCTCTGGTGTAGGTACCCTAGGTTCAGGGGGCAACATCACCACAGAAGGGGTAGCTGAAGTCCCGGAAGCAGCTGGAGAGGCAGTAGACAGGGCCTGGACCCGTTCCTCTAGCTGACTATAGCCCTCCTGTAAATTCTTCACCGCTTGAGTGAGTCCTGCGAGGTGGCGGCAAAGTTCGTCCATAGGAGAGGCTCCCTGCGTGGGCTCGGACATGGCTGTCCTGTACTGTCACGTACCTGGTGGAAAGAGCCCGGAGTGCAGGGAGCGGCCTCTCGTAAGCCTCTGGCTCGAGATTCCCTGGGAGTGGGAACAGGGACTCTAGAGGTCAGAGGGCACAAGTGCCAAGCAGGTGATGGTAGGTTTGGCCCTGGAGCTGGCGTCAGACAGAGGCTGGTGCAAGCAGGTGGTTCTGGAACAGCTGGTGAGCAGTCGGCGGCTGGCAGCGGGTGCAGGTGATCGTACTGGAGCGGCTGGCAGGCAGGCAGCAGGTGGCAGTGGTCACAGATGGCAGACTGGAACGGCTGGCAGGCAGGCAACAGGCAGCAGCGGTCACAGATGGCAGACTGGAACGGCTGGCAGGCAGGCAACAGGCAGCAGCGGTCACAGATGGCAGACTGGATCAACTGGCAAAACAGCAGGGTCAAACACAGGCCGGGTCGTCAACGGGCAGGCAGCAGAAGTACAAGGGAGAAGGCAGAAGCGTGGTCAGACAGTCCGAGGGTCAAGGCTGGCAGCAAGCAGGAGTAATCAGGAACAGGCCGGGTGGATCAGAGCAGGAACAATCAGGTTAGCAGAGGTAAGTCACAGGAACGCTGTAGACAGGACAGCACCAAGGCACTAGAACGAATTCCTTAAGAAGCCCTCTGGGCGCCAAGAACGGTCGCACGGCGTGCCCGCGCACGCCCACGTGAAACCGTGCAGCCGTTCGCGACCCCGCGCACCCGCGTGCGCACGTTCGCAACCTCGCGCACCCGCGTGTGCCCGTTCGTACCCGCTCGCACCCGCGTGCGTCCGTTCGCGCCAACGCGCGCCCAGGGAACCCTATTAGCGCACAACGAAGGGATTCTGTGAATAGGTCTTCCCTGGGCTGCTGGATCTCGGGGACGACCATGACACACAAGTTGTGGGAAAAATAAATTTTTTTATTTTTTTTGCACAAAGCTGTCACTAAATGATATATTGCTCAAACATGCCATGGGCATATGTGAAATTACACCCCAAAATACATTCTGTTGCTTCTCCTGAGTACGGGGATACCACATGTGTGAGACTTTTTGGGAGCCTAGCCGTGTGCAGGGCCCCAAAACCAAGCACTGCCTTCAGGATTTCTAAGGGTGTAAATTTTTTATTTCAAAATGGCACAAAATCCCCCCAAATGTCCCCAAGCTATTTGCTGAGAGGTATGGTGAGTATTTTGCAGACCTTTCTTTTTGTCACAAAGTTTTGAAAATTGAAAAACTAAAAAAAAAACATTTATTTTCTTTCTTAATTTTCAAAAACAAATGAGAGCTGCAAAATTTTCACCAATACTACTTTCCAAAATTGGGTTATTTGGGCGGGTTTCGTGCCATCTTGGCATTTTATGGCCTTCAAAACTGTGATAGGTAGTTAGGAGTGAAATCAAAAATTTACGCCTTTAGAAATCCTGAAGGTGGTGTTTGGATTTCAGGGCCCCGTACACGGCTAGGCTCCCAAAAAGTCCCACGCATATGGTATCCCCATACTCGGGAGAAACAGCAGCATTTATTTTGGAGTGTAATTCCACATATGCCAATGGCATGTGTGAGCAGTACATCATTTAGTGACAACTTTGTGCAAAAACAAAGTCTGTAATTTTTCCCGCAACTTGTAGCAAAATATAAAATATTCCATGGACTCAACATGTCTCAGGAAATCGCTTGGGGTGTCTACTTTCTAAAATAGGGTAATTTGGGGGGGGGGGGGGTTTGTGACATCTTGGCATTTTATGGCCTTCAAAACTGTGATAGGTGATGAGGAGTGAAATCAAAAATCTACGCCCTTTAGAAATCCTGAAGGCGGTGCTTGGTTTTCAGGGGCCCTGTAAGCAGTTAGGCTCCCAAAAAGTCCCACACATGGGGTATCCCCGTACTCAGGAGAAGCAGCAATTTATTTTTTTTGCAAAATCTTTTTTATTACATTTTTCATTAGCATACTAAATTAGCCCACACAGGGGCCAAACCTTTTCCCACACAGGGGCAGGTCTTCTGATGCGGCAACACACCGCAACAGGGTACAACATACAACATAAACAAACTAATGCAGAATTTATTTTTCAGTGTAATTCCACATATGCCCATGGCATGTGTGAGCAATATATCATTTAGTGACAACTTTGTGCAAAAAAAAAAAAAGTTTGTAATTTTCCCGCAACTTGTAGCAAAATATAAAATATTCCATGGACTTAACATGCCTCTCAGCAAATAGCTTGGGGTGTCTACTTTCCAAAATGGGGTCATTTGGGGGGGGGCGGGATTTGTACTGCCCTGCCATTTTAGCACCTCAAGAAATGAGATAGGCAGTCATAAACTAAAAGCTGCATAAATTCCAGAAAATGTACCCTAGTTTGTAGACGTGATAACTTTTGCGCAAACCAATAAATATACGCTTATTGACTTTTTTTTTTTACCAAAGACATGTGGTTGAATACATTTTTGCCTAAATGTATGACTAAAATTGAGTTTATTGGATTTTTCTTATAACATAAAGTAGAAAATAGCATTTTTTTAAAAAAAATTTGTTCTTTTTACGTTTATATCGCAAAAAATAAAAATCGCAGAGGCAATCAAATGCCTTTAAAAGAAAGCTCTATTTGTGAGGAAAAAAAGGACGCAAATTTTGTTTGGGTACAACATTGCATGACCGCGCAATTACCAGTTAAAGCAGCATAGTGCCAAATTGAATAAAGTCCTCTGGTCTTTGACCAGCCAAATGGTCTGGGGCTTAAGTGGTTAAAAGGACTTTCACAGACACATTTAATTTTATTTTATTTTATTTACTTATGAGAAAGATTTGTATTATTAATGTTGTATCACCATTTTTTATTATTACGTTTATTTGAAGAAAGACAATGAATAATGTGAGATATATTTATTTCACATTGTGCTTAAATCTTATCTGTGCTTACAGACCACTAATGCCGCGTACACATGACCGGACTTTTCAACATCAAAAGTCCGACGGAATGATTCCGGCAGACCATTCGATCGTGTGTGGGCTGCAGCGGACTTTTGATTTGCAAAAGTCTGACAGACTTTAGAAATGGAACATGTTTCAAATTTTTCCGCCAGAACTCCGCCGGACCCAGTTCCTACCGAGAAATCCGCTCGTGTGTATGCTTCTCCGACGGACAAAAACCGATGCGAGGGCAGCTATTGGCTACTGGCTATGAACTTCCTTATTCTAGTCCAGTCGTGCGTCATCACGTTCGAATCCGTCGGACTTTGGTGTGATTGTGTGTGGCCAAGTCCGTTCATTCGGAAAGTCCGTCAGAACTCTGTCAGAACTCTGTCGAAAGTCTGTCGGACCTAGTCCCTCGAAAAGTCCGGTCGTGTGTATGCAGCATAAGAATTGTTATACTAGTGTCTTCCAATCCAGGGCACTTTTGCACTTTATCCTCATTTATTTTATCTTGTGATTACTTTCTATCTATGTTTCCATATCACAAGTATTGGTTTCTCTTTCAGAGCACTTTTGCACTTTATTTTTTAAACTTAGACACATTATCCTTGTACAGTGCAGCACTATCTTTATTTTATCACTGCTGTACTATACATGTGTGGAGGTTTGCAGCAAAATGCAGCCCATTGGACATGATGTGAATAAGCCCTTCTTTAGTATTACAGAACTGGACGGTGCTCATTGGATATCCCTTCACTATAATGGAAGGACTGCTCACTGCCACTGCTAGAAGAATGAGGATACGCAACTTTCTTAAGTGCGGAAACAGGAAAATGTGTGGAAATAACACAGCTTTGTGATTTTTATTATAGGCTCTTGTATGTATTTTCATTTCAGGAAATAATAAAAATATATATCTTTATAGCTCTTGTCAGTGGATTCATTTGTCCTATTACGAAAATAAAACTATTTAAAGTAATACTAAAGACTCCATTTATTTTTTCATTTAAAAATAACAAATATGTTATACTTACCTGCTCTGTGGAATGGTTTTGCACACAGCAGCCCCCATCCTTCTCTTCTCTGGACCCCCACAGGCTCTCCTGGCCCCTCCTTCCTGCTGAGAGCCCCCACAGCAAGCAGCTTTCTATGGGGGCACCCGAGCTGCTGCTCTGTGTGTCCATTAGACACGAGCTGCTTTTCAGCCCCGCACCATCTCCTCATTGGCTCACTGACCTTGATTGGCAGCAATGGGAGCCAATGGCGCCATGCTGCTGTCTCAGCCAATGAAGAGCCGAGACTGGATCGAGATGGGCTCAGGTTAGTATTAGGGGGGCTGCTGCACACAGAAGGATTTTTATCTCAATGCATAAAAATAAAAAACCTTCTGACTTTACAACCACTTTAAGCCTGATCTGTTTATATGCAATGATCAGCAGTGATAGATTCCTCCATCTGCACTGCTAGCAAGGTGAGATTTATAGAACACGTACAGTGATTGTAAACCTCAGATATGAAATATGAATAAAGCATATCCGTCTATTGTGTGTACTTATCTCAGTTAATCAACATAATCAACATTATTTTTAATCCTCATGCTGCTAGTCTTAGTAAATAGATAGAAAAGCATACCATATTTACTTGTTTTAAACTTTTTTTTTTAACCATTTCTTCAGTTGCTTCCTGATTTCTTGCCTAGGCAAATGGTGTCGGAGTCTTTAGGAGGGGAGGAGGGTTTTTCTTAACTAAGCATACACTCCTGTATTAGGGTTGCCACCTTTTCTTCGACCCAAACCCGAACATTTTAGTTCAGAGTACGGGGTTCAGGAGTGCGTTAGGTTCAAAGTGCAGGGTTCAGGAGTACGTTATGTACAGAGTGTGGGGTGCAGGAGTGCGCTATGTACAGAGTGCGGGGTTCAGGAGTGATTTATGTTTAGAGTATAGGGTTCAGGAGTGCGTTAAGTACATTGACATGCTATATGTTACTATGTACTATCATCATAGGTGTGTTCAGCCTCTTGCATTAAGGTGTCCACCCCAAAGTAGGGAAATGGGCACTGCATGTAGTGATTAGGATGTGTCCTGGCACACTCCCTGCACACGCCTAGGAGTATCATTTATTACAGGTGGATATAACACAAGACTATGACACTGTTTTACAAACATTTATCAAATTGTGGCCTAATATATTTCAACAGCTTATTCAGCAGTTTGTTTGATTAACTTAAAGTGGAGGGCCACCCTAAAAAAATAAAAAAGCATTAATATTCTTTAAAAAAAACAAAAGAAAACTTTTGAAAAAAAAAGTATCTTACCAGAAACCCCTGTTGCTAGGGAGTCTTCCTAATCTGCCTCTTCCTACTCCGTGGTGATCTTCGGTCTTCTCTCCTCCTCGCGTTGTCTCCTCGGTAATGGGGCACACTGTGTTCTGGGAACTGTGTCCTAACACAGCACGTCCTATTCACAAAGCTCCACGCGACTCGCGCATGCGCAGTAGGAAATGGGCAGTGAAGCCATTTCCCTTAGTGAGGATGGCGGCGCCGGGACCCAAGAGCCTTGGGCGGCCGACATCACGGGTGCCCTGGAAAGGGAAATGTCCTTATTAAAAGTCAGCTGCTGACTTTTTTAAAAAAAAATTCCCCACTGGACCCTTTAACCACTTGACCAATGGGCACTTAAACACCCTTAATAACCAGACCAATTTTCAGCTTTCGGTGCTCTCACATTTTAAATGACAATTACTCAGTCATGCAACACTGTACCCATATGAAATTTTTGTCCTTTTTTTCACACAAATAGAGCTTTCTTTTGGTGGTATTTAATCACCACTGTTTTTATTATTTTTTGTGCTATAAAAGAAAAAAGACCCAAAATTCTGTAAAAAAATTAATTTTTCTTCGTTTCTGTTATAGAATTTAGCAGATTAGTAATTTTTCTTCATAAATTTTGGCCAAATCACCGAGTATGGCTGGGGATCACAGAGTATGGCTGGGTATAACCGAGTATGGCTGGGTATGGCAATTAATGGCAGAGTATTGGCAGGGTATTGCAGGCTATTGTAGAGTATTTCTGTGTATTGCAGATTATTACTGGGTATTGCAGAGTATTGGCAGGGCATTTCTGGGTATTGCAGAGTATTGGCAGGGCATTGCAGAGTATTAGCAGGGCATCGCAGAGTATTGTCAGGGCATTGCTGGGTATTGTAAAGTATTGGCAGGGCATTGCTGGGTATCGCAGAGTATTGGCAGGGCATCGCAGAGTATTGTCAGCGTATTGCAGAGTATTGGCAGGGCATTGCTGGGTATCGCAGAGTATTGGCAGGGCATCGCAGAGTATTGTCAGCGTATTGCAGAGTATTGGCAGGGCATTGCTGGGCATTGCAGAGTATTGGCAGGGCATTGCAGAGTATTGGCAGGGTATTGCAGAGTATTGGCAGGGCATTTCTGGGTATTGCAGAGTATTGGCAGGGCATTGCAGAGTATTGCAGAGTATTGGCAGGGCATTTCAGAGTATTGCAGAGTATTGGCAGGGCATTGCTGGGTATTGCAGAGTATCGGCAGGGCATTACGCGGTTATCTGTCGGTGAGCAGTGCTGTGGGCACTGCAGATCCAGCCCACCGCGCTGCTGACTCCGATCTCTCCCCTCCACTGTACTGATTGGTACAGAGAGAGGATGGAGGAGCCGGCATCATAACATGACGCCAGTTTGTTTACAAGTAATCGCTCGGTCATTTGACGGAGTGATCACGTGGTAAACAGCCGCTCATCGTGGCCGTTTACCGTGATCCGTGATGCACAGATGCTCTCGAGTGCGCGCCCCAGGGGGCGTGCGAGAGCGGAATTCTGGGAGGACGTCATATGAGAGTTAAGCAACTGCTCTGTAGCCGTCATTCGGGTATGTGCCGGTTGTTAAGTGGTTAAACAGAATATGTAAATTGTAACTGGCATATGTAAATTAAAAATGTTTTACTTGACCCAGCAGCCTCTGAAAAATTGCCTTTTGTAATATGTTGAGGGTTTTTTTTGTTTTGTTTTTTTCTTTTAACCAACTTTCAGGCAAGCTTGCAGCCCCCTGGCTCTGAGTACATGCTGCTGCTGGGAAATAGATTGCTTGTTCAGCATAAGGTAGGAAATGCTTATTAACCACTTACAGACCGGACCATTTTGCTGGTTTAAGACCACTTTTTGCGACACTGTGTCGCTTTAACTGACAATTGTGCGATCGTGCGACGTGGCTCCCAAACAAAATTTACGTCCTTTTTTTCCCACAAATAGAGCTTTCTTTTGGTGGTATTTGATCACCCCTGCGTTTTTATTTTTTGCGCTATAAACAAAAGTAGAGCAACAATTAAAAAAAAAACGCATTATTTCAACATCTTTTTGTTATAATAAATATCCCCCCCAAAATATATAAAAAAACATTTTTTCCCCTCAGTTTAGGCCGATACGTATTCTTCTACATATTTTTGGTAAAAAAACTTGCAATAAGCGATTATTGATTGGTTTGCGCAAAAGTTATAGCATTTAGAAAATAGAGGATAGTGACTGCGACATTATGGCGGACACATCGGACATTTTTGACACATTTTTGGGACCATTGTCATACTATACAAATGCAGTGATTCCTGTGTAAATGACACTGGCAGTGAAGGGGTTAACCAGTGGGTGGCAGTGTAGGGGTTAAGTGTTCCTAGGGGTGGGTTACTAACTGTTGGGGGCTGGGCTTTCTTTTAGTGAACACTGATCTCTGCTCCAATCACATGGAGCAAAGATCAGCGTCACTTGTTGCTAGGCAGAACGGGGAGATGCTGTTTACAATGGCATCTCCCAGTTCAGTCGCCCCGTGAGACAATCGTGGGTATGCCCGCGGCGATCGAGTCCATGGGACCCGCGACCGGACTCACGGGGGTGTCCCACTCGGCACGCGAGCACGCTGCCGCCAGCGCACTTGCGATGGCAGGGCGGCATTTAAGATTGGACGTACCTGTACGCCAATATGCCTGTCCGTGCCATTCTGCCGACATACATCGGCGTGTGTCGGTCAGGAAGTGGTTAAAGCAAGCATATATACTGTATACACATTGAGCCAAGTCCTACTACTGAAAAGTGTACTTATATTTGTAAAGGTGACTCCTCCTTTTTTTTTTTTTGCCTTTACTTTCTGTAGTCTGCAATAAAGTTTACAAATCTATACTATTGAAGTGCAGTTGTGCTTAAAAGGATAGCTTTAACATAATTGCTTCCCCCTACCTCAAATGATTCACACTGCCCTGGTCTACCCCATAGGCAGTCAAATTTGCAGCACCGGAAAGTTGCATCAATTACTCTGGTAAATGTTACAAAATTTACTTTGTATGTACACTACCGCAAGGCTTGGCAAACCTGGAAAGGTATAGATCTACCTGAACAACCTGGAGAAGATCCAAGGTCACAAGGGTGTAGCTTGAGTTGACATATAAGCACCGAATTTGCCCAAAAAAAGGTAAAAAATAAATAAAATCTGGTCCCGATGGCTGGGCTTTACTTTGTCTACACATTCTACCCTGTCATTGGGAGATGACCTGGGAAGCTAGAAGAATGAACTGTCAATGGTTGTATGCAATGCAGAGTTCAGAGGCCAGTGGGTAGTATTAAGTGTTCGTCGATCAGTAGAAGTATTTTAACCAAGTTCAGTGGTCATTAGTAGTATGTAACGAAAAGTTTAGCGCCCATTAGTAGGTAACATGGTATGAGGCACTACAGGTAGCAGCATGTCCTCCCCTCTAAAATAACAAGTGAATAAAGAGTCCTGTGCAAATATGCCAAAAAAAGTCCTTTGAAAGAGCTAAGTGCAGAATAAATAAACGGATAAATATATATAAAAAATATATAAAGCAAAAAATTAAAAGTCCATATAGTGTAGATCACGGGCACCAATGGTGGAAATAGGTGGATAAAAACAGTGGTATAAATCCCAGGATTAAGGGCTTATACCACTGTTTTTATCCACCTATTTCCACCATTGGTGCCCGTGATCTACACTATATGGACTTTACATTTTTTACTTTATATATTTTTTATATATATTTATCCGTTTATTTATTCTGCACTTAGCTCTTTCAAAGGACTTTTTTGGCATATTTGCGCAGGACTCTTTATTTACTTGTTATTTTACTGGGTAGTTTGTGTACACTATCAGGTTTTGCTGCATTTTTTGCACCTTATATTTGCACGTGCACTTTTTGATTATCTATATATATTTTCTATATTTATTTTTCTACACTGATTTGTTGGAGAGGTATTTTTACCCTGTTTATTGTTTTTTTTGATTAGTAGCGCGAAAGGCTTTTTTCACAATTTCACTGTATGTCCTCCCCTCTGTCATACGCTGAACTCAGAGCTGTCTGTATTTTAATTGTGAAGAACAGGGGCCTCACACACTTCCCATCACTCTAAAGCACTCACCTGCCCCATAAGCCATTTTCATCATTGAAGAGCCACCAGCAAATGAGATTCTGGGCTGAGAGCTGCCAGCCAATGTGATCCCTGGGCTGAGAGCCACCAATCAGTGAGGTGCGCCAGAGGAACAGGGCATCAGCGGCTAGGGTGCAGTGACAACACTTTGCTAGAATGTTATCCAGGGAATTGACAATCAAGAGGGGGGAGGGATTAGATTCCGTAATCAACATGACATCACATGGCCACCATGGATTAGTTCCTGATCACCACACTAAAACTTCCAGTCAATTGATTTTAAGAAATATCCAAACATTTCTAGAAATTGTTTGTGTCCCAGGCTCTAATTTTTAAATTGTCTTAGCAGAAATAAATGCATGTACATTGCCAGCGATCAATACAGACTTGTGATTCTCAAATATTATTGCCTAAGAATTGCTCAGGATTTACTTTTTTTTTTTTCTTTTTTGAAGGCTGTTGGTAAAATGTAGGATATTCATCGTTTTAATAGCGAGATTTTATGAGGGTTTTTTTTTTTTTGCAAGGTCCTCTCATCATCTGGGAATGATCTTTGCTTCTTTTGTGTGTTTTTAGAGCCCTTTCACACTGTGCTGCCTAGGGCGTCAGTGGTAAAGCGGCGCTGTTTTTAGCGCAGTTTTAGCAGTGCTATTCGGTAGCGGGCAGTTTTAACCCTCGCTAGCAGCTGAAAAGGGGTTAAATCCACCCAAAAAACGCTGCTGGTATCGCAGCGCTGCCCCATTGATTTCAATGGGGAGCAGCGGTGAGTTCACCGCTCAAAGAAGCTGCTGGCAGGACTTTTTCTGATGTCCTGCCTGCGCACCACTGCAGTGTGAAAGCCCTCGGGCTTTCACACTGGAGTGCATGAAGCAGCTGTTTTAGGGTGTTTTGCAGGCGCAATTTTTAATGATATAGTGCCTGCAAAACGCCCTCAGTGTGAGAGAGGTCTTGGAAAGAAGTACCTGCACACTGACATACCGTATATACTCGAGTATAGGCCGACCCGAATATAAGCCGAGGCCCCCAATTTACCCCCAAAAAAACTGGCAAACTTATTGACTCGTGTATAAGCCGAGGGTGAGACATGCCTGTCCATCCCTGTGTGTGTCCGTCCATCCCTGTGTGTCCGTCCATCCCTGTGTGTCCGTCCATCCCTGTGTGTCCGTCCATCCCTGTGTGTCCGTCCATCCATCCCTGTGTGTGTGTGTGTCCATCCATCCATCCATCCCTGTGTGTGTGTGTGTCCATCCATCCATCCATCCCTGTGTGTGTGTGTGTCCATCCATCCATCCATCCCTGTGTGTGTGTGTCTCCATCCATCCATCCATCCCTGTGTGTGTGTGTCTCCATCCATCCATCCATCCCTGTGTGTGTGTGTCTCCATCCATCCATCCATCCCTGTGTGTGTGTGTCTCCATCCATCCATCCCTGTGTGTGTGTGTCCATGTGTGTGTGTGTGTGTGTGTGTGTGTGTGTGTGTGTGTGTCCAGCCTACCTGTGTCCCGAGCCTGTGTCCCGAGCCTCCGTCCCGTGCCTTGCCTCCTTGCCTCCGTCCCGTGCCGTGCCTTGCCTCCTTGCCTCCGTCCCGTGCCGTGCCTTGCCTCCTTGCCTCCGTCCCGTGTCGTGCCTTGCCTCCGTCCTGTCCCGTGCCGTGCCTTGCCTTGCCTCCGTCCCGTGCCTTGCCAGGATCGCCGCTCTTCGTCGGCGCCTCGGCGGCCATTCTAAAATTCAAAAGCCGCGCCTCCGCCTTCGCCTGTGATAGGCGGAACACTGAATTTCCCAGCAGCCTGTGTTCCGCCTATCACGGACATCGTCTCATCCTCGTCCGTAGTACGAGGATGAGCGGATGTCCGTGATAGGCGGAACACTGACTGCTGGGAAATTGAGTGTTCCGCCTATCACAGGCGGAGGCGGAGGCGGAGGCGCGGCTTTCGAATTGTAGTATGTCCGCCGTCTGTCTGCTCGATACGCTGATCGAGCAGTCAGACGGCGATGACTCGAGTATAAGCCGAGGGGGGCACTTTCAGCCTCAAAAAAGAGGCTGAAAATCTCGGCTTATACTCGAGTATATACGGTACTTGTTTTAGCTTTATTTACAGGGAAAGTTGTGTAAAAACACTTTGTGTCAGTGTTTGTGATTGTACACTTTTTTGAATGTCCAGCAGCCCTAAACTGAGTATCTAGCCAAATGTATTTTTTGGAAGGAGTAGGAAATGGCTAGATTTCCTGACAGATTTTTCTAATTGTCCGGATGGAGAGATTCATCCTCTGTCCTGGTGACCATTGTCACTTGGGCAAAAAGCGATAGTAGGGATGAGCTTGGTGTTCGAGTCGAACGCACGTTCGACTCGAACACCGGCTGCTCGCCTGTTCGGTCGAAGACAGAACTCTGTGGGCCGTTCGCGCCAAATTCGTGTGGCGCTCACGGTCCACAATGCACTGCGCTATCGCAGTGCATTGCTAGCTCATGCTGTGATTGGCCAAGCATGTGGGGTCACAGTGCATGCTTGGCCAATCACAGCGCCGGCAGCAAGGAGAGCCATGCCTATGGCCAATTATAGGGCTGTTTAGTACACACCCCACACTATATAAAGCCTCCAGCGCGGCGGCCTTGTGTAGTGTTCCGGCATTTGCAGGAGTTAGTGGGTGTTGTGTGCCTTCAGAGCAGTATACACCTGTATCTACCCTTTATTGCTGTTCTCTAATTGAGCCATCTGCAGGAGTTAGTTGGTGTTGTGTGCCTCCAGCGCAGTATACACCTGTATCTACTGTCAGGGCTGGCTTAGCCCTTCCTCCTCTGGGCTGGCTGCTCAGCTGTCGGCTAATTGCCAGCTCTCTTCTCTTTCCACAGTTACCAGCTGTTCCCGATGATGCTCATCTGACCTGCCTATTTAAAGCCTTCCTGTTCACTTTTTCATTTGCCTTTGCGTTGGTCACATAACAATGAACCATCTCCTGCTGTTTGTTTCAAGACTGGCTTGCTGACATCCCTCCTGGCTTCTTATCCTGCTTGCAGTTGCTCTCCTTGGATCCCTGACTTCTGGCCTGGCTGATTACCCGATCTGGTTTATGAACTTTGGACTGGCTGACTACCCGATCTGGCTACTGGACTCTGGCTATGCTTGACTATGCTTTTTTCTATTTACCTTTTATTTTTATTAATACACAAGTGTGATTTGATTGTACTTCTGTCTCAGTCTGTTTCATGGTTTCTGACAGTACACGAAGGCCATGAATTCAGAAGATACAGTCAATCCACTTGTTGGTAATATTTTTTCCAGCTTGGATGAGCAAGATCACCGCATGGATCAGTTTGCCTTGGCATTACAAATGCTCCTGAATCGCACGGCTCACCTGGAATCCCCCACGGTGGCTGCTCCGGTACAACCTGAGTTGCAGGCCGTCCCTGCTGCTGCGCCAGTCTCTGTGCAGGCACCCGCCTTGAGTATTACCTCTATAAGAGGTATGTCTGGTTCTGTTCTGCTTCCCCAGCGATTTTGGGGCGATCCAGTTCAATGCAGAGGGTTTCTCAATCAGGTTGAGATATACTTCGAAATGCTGCCCCAGGCGTTTCCCACGGACAGAAGCAAAGTAGGTTTCGTGATATCTTTGCTTTCTGAGAGAGCCTTGGCCTGAGCTAACCCTCTATGGAAACCTGTTGTCTTGAGTTACTCTCAGTTTGTGGCCTCCTTTAACCACTTTCAGACCGGACCAATTTGCTGGTCAAAGACCAGACCACTTTTTGCGATTCGGCACTGCGTCGCTTTAACTGACAATTGCGCGGTCGTGCAACGTGGCTCCCAAACAAAATTAACGTCCTTTTTTTCCCACAAATAGAGCTTTCTTTTGGTGGTATTTGATCACCCCTGCGGTTTTTATTTTTTGCGCTATAAACAAAAATAGAGCGATAATTTTGAAAAAAACGCATTATTTTTTACTTTTTGTAATAATAAATATCCCCCAAAAATATATAAAAAAACATTTTTTTCCCTCAGTTTAGGCCGATACGTATTCTTCTACATATTTTTGGTAAAAAAAATCGCAATAAGCGATTATTGATTGGTTTGCGCAAAATTTATAGCGTTTACAAAATAGGGATAGTTTTATAGCATTTTTATTAATAATTTTTTATTATTTTTTTTTTTACTAGTAATGGCGGCGATCTGCGATTTTTATTGTGACTGCGACATTGTGGGGGACCCATCGGACATTTTTGACACATTTTTGGGACCATTGTCATTTATACAGTAATCACTGCTATATAAATGCAGTGATTCCTGTGTAAATGACACTGGCAGTGAAAGGGTTAACCAGTGGGTGGCAGTGTAGGGGTTAAGTGTTCCTAGGGGTGTGTTACTAACTGTGGGGGGGTTGGGCTTTCATTTAGTGTACACTGATCTCTGCTCCAATCACATGGAGCAGAGATCAGCGTCACTAGTTGCTAGGCAGAATGGAAAAATGTTGTTTATACAGCATTTCCTCCATTCGGCCGCTCCGTGAGACGATCGCGGGGATGCCCGCGGCGATCGAGTCCGCGGGTCCCGCGACCGGACTCACGGGGGTCCCGACCAGCGCGGGAGCGCGCCGCCGGCGGCGCGCTCCCGATGGCACGGCGGCAACGAATATTGGACGTACATGTACGCCAATATGCCTGCCCGTGCCATTCTGTCGACGTACATCGTCGTGCGCTGGTCGGGAAGTGGTTAAAAGGGTTTTTGACGTTCCCGCATGCTCTGCTTCTGCTGCCAAGTGCCTCGCGTC
The DNA here is from genome assembly GCF_037356315.1 of Lithobates pipiens. NCBI lineage: Eukaryota > Metazoa > Chordata > Amphibia > Anura > Ranidae > Lithobates > Lithobates pipiens. Next base: position 191,207,032 of record NW_027507686.1, on the reverse strand, counting down.
CATCAAACAGAGTACTAGAACTATTGCTGACTACACCGTTGAATTCCGTACTCTGGCAGCAGAGGTTGCTTGGAACATTGAGGTCCTCGTGTCTGCTTTTTCTCATGGTCTCTCGGATTCCATCAAGGATGAGATAGAAGCCCGAGATATACCCACTGAGCTGGAGAGCTTGATCTCGTTTGCCATCCTCATTGACTCAAGACTCAGAGAAAGACTTTCTCTTAAGGAGCGCTTGCGGAAGCCTCCTGTACGTTTGCCTCCGAGCTTTGTAGTCCCACCCATGCCTCCCTCACCTCCCATGCCTCCTGGTACCGAGTTGGTCAGTTGAACCCATGCACCTGGGCTTCACACGTCTCTCTGCGGATGAGGGATTGTGCCTTTATTGTGGCCAGGCAGGTCACTTTTTGAAGTCTTGTCCTACCCGTCCAGGGAACGCCCGAACCTTGAGGTACTGTCATGGACAAACAAGGTGGCATTGTTTCGTCCCCAGTTATCCAGAAGGATAAGCCCTTGGTTTTGGTCACCCTTTCTTGGGCTGAGTCGTCCATCGAGATACAGGCTCTAATTGACTCTGGGACTGCAGGCCTGTTCATTGATGCTGCATTTGTTTTGCAGCACTCGATTCCGCTGCAAATGCGTGACACTCCACTTGTCACTAAGGCTCTTAACGGGAGACCTTTCCAGCCTGCCCATGTGACTCATGAGACGGTTTCTTTTGTCCATGGCCGTAGGGGCTCTTCACCATGACATAATCCAATTCCAATTTATTTCCTCACCCAGATTTCCGCTGGTTATTGGTTATCCTTGGTTACAGAGGCACAACCCCTCTTTTGATTGGCTCTGTGCTGAGGTTCTCTCCTGGTCACCACAATGCAGTGAGACATGCTTCCTGAAGGTATCCAAGGTCCTCTGCACCGCTTCACTCCCCTCCTTGCCGGAGGAGTACCGTGATTTTGGCGATGTCTTTGATAAAGGTCAAGCTGGTAGTTTGCCTCCACACCGGCTTTATGATTGCGCAATTGACGTTCAACCTGGTGCCATACCTCCACGTGGCCGGGTTTACCCTTTGTTGGTCTTGGAGGATAAGGCCATGGAGGAGTATGTTGCTGATGCACTTTCTCGAGGTTTCATCCGCAAGTCCTCGTCTCCAATGGTGCTGGTTTCTTCTTTGTGAAAAATAAGAGCGGTGAACTGAGACCTTGTATAGATTATAGGGGTCTCAATTGTGTCACGATTAAGAATGGCTACCCGATTCCATTGACTACGGAGTTATTTGACCGCCTCAAGGGAGCAACGGTTTTCACAAAGCTTCACCTGAGAGGGGCATACAATCTCGTGCGCATTAAGGAGGGCGACGAGTGGAAAACTGCGTTTAATACCAGAACAGGCCATTATGAATACCTGGTAATGCCTTTTGGCCTTTGTAACGCCCCAGCAGTTTTCCAGGAATTTATTAACTATGTCCTCCTAGATTTGTTGCAGTTGTGTGTGGTGGTTTATCTCGATGATATCCTCATATTTTCCAAGTCCCTGGAGAGCCACCACACAGATGTCTGTCATGTGCTTCAGAAACTAAGAGAGAACAATCTCTATTGTAAACTGGAGAAGTGCGAGTTCCATCGTGAACAGATTACATTCCTGGGCTCATTTCCACTGCTGGTTTTTTGATGGACCCAGAGAAACTGTCGGCAGTCCTACAGTGGCCTCGACCCGTGGGTTTACGTCCTCTGCAGCGTTTCCTGGGCTTTGCCAACTACTATCGGAAGTTTATTCATAACTTCTCGTCTCTGGTCAAACCTCTGACTGATATGACCAGAAAGAACGGTAACCCACAGAGTTGGTCTCCGGAGTCCATTAAGGCCTTTGAGACTCTCAAGGCTGCCTTTGTTTCTGCTCCTGTGTTGGAACATCCTGATCCTACGTTGCCTTTTATCCTAGAAGTTGATGCTTCTGGGACTGGAGTTGGCGCCCTTCTGTCTCAACGTCCTAACTCTGAGAGCGCTATGCATCCATGTGGCTACTTTTCCAAGAAATTGTCACCTGCTGAGTGCAATTATGAGATTGGTGACAGAGAGCTGTTGGCAATCATTTTAGCCCTGAAAGAATGGAGACATCTCCTTGAAGGTATCACTGTGCCCGTTCTTATTCTTACTGACCATAAGAATCTTACATTCTTGTCTGAGGCTAAGTGACTCTCTCCCAGAAGGGCGCGATCGGCTCTTTTCTTGTCGAGCTTTAATTACATTGTCTCATTCTTACCCGGTACTAAGAATGTAAGGGCTGATGCCTTGCCACGACAATTTTCCTCCACTTCCAAGCCAGAGTCGGTTCCGGTTCCTATGATTCCTCCTGATCATATCTTGGCTACGGTTCGCACCAGTCTTACTTCTCCTTTGGGTAACAAAATTCTTGCTGCTCAGGTCCATGCTCCTCCTGATAAACCTTGTGACTGCTGCTTTGTCCCAGAGAGTCTCCGTACTGCAGTGCTCTAGACTTACCATTCTCCCAAGGCAGCTGGCCATCCTGGGAAGAATCAACTCATTTGGGCCATCTCCCAACAATTCTGGTGGCCTAGTCTACGGGCTGATGTTACTGCCTTCGTAGCTGCCTGTCCCATGTGTGCTGAGAGTAAGACTCCACAACACCTTCCAGTGGGCCTCCTACAACCCATACCTAATGGAGAGAGGCCCTGGACTCACCTGTCTATGGATTTCATTGTGGAATTGCCCAACTCCCAAGGCAACACTGTTATCCTTATGGTGGTTGACCGGTTCTCAAAGATGTGTCATTGTATTCCACTTAAGAAGTTGCCTGGCTTCCAGTTTTGCTCGGGAGATCTTTCGCTTACATGGGCTACCCAAGGTGATTGTCTCGGATAGGGGCAGTCAGTTTGTCTCCTGGTTCTGGCAAGCAATTTGTGCACAGTTGGGAATCCAGCTTGCGTTCTCTTCTGCGTATTACCCGCAGTCTAATGGGGCCGCAGAACGAGTCAATCAGTCCTTGGAGCAATTCCTACGTTGCTATATTTCTGACCATCATAACAACTGGTCTGACCTATTACCTTGGGCAGAGTTTGCTCACAACAGTGCCTTGAATTCTGCCTCCCAATTGTCTCCATTTATGGCGAATTATGGTTCCCAACCTTCCATGTTGCCTGACTCGTTTGTTCTGCAGAGTATTCCTGCGTTAGAGGAGCATCTCCGTGGTCTTCGTTCCACTTGGGTACCACTCCAGGAGGCTTCGCGTCATGCTAATGATAGGTACAGACTCCATGCTGACCGCAGACGCCTGCCTGCGCCTTCCTACCAGGTTGGGGACAGGGTCTGGCTGTCATCACGCAACCTCCGGCTTCGTGTTCCCTCACTGAAATTTGCACCTCGGTTTATTGGGCCGTTCTGTATCCTTCGCAGAATTAACCCAGTAGCTTACGCATTGGACCTTCCTCCTAGTATGCGCATCTCTAATGTGTTTCATGTCTCCTTATTGAAACCGTTGGTCTGTAACCGATTAACCACCTCGGTGCCACGTCCTCACCCTATTCTGGTTGAGAACCATGAGGAGTATGAGGTACAATCCATTGTTGACTCCCGTAGGTTCCGTGGGCGCATACAGTACCTGGTGCATTGGAAGGGGTACAGTCTGGAGAAACGCTCCTGGGTTTCATCCTCTGACGTACATGCCCCTGTCCTCCTCCGCGAGTTCCATAGACGGTTTACCCTCAAGCCCGGTGGCCCTCCGAGGGGGGGGGTACTGTCAGGGCTGGCTTAGCCCTTCCTCCTTTGGGCTGGCCGCTCAGCTGTCGGCTAATTGCCAGCTCTCTTCTCTTTCCACAGTTACCAGCTGTTCCCGATGATGCTTGTCTGACCTGCCTATTTAAAGCCTTCCTGCTCACTTTTTCATTTGCCTTCACGTTGGTCACATCACAAGGAACCATCTCCTGCTGTTTGTTTCAAGACTGGCTTGCTGACATCCCTGCTGGCTTCTTATCCTGCTTGCAGTTGCTCTCCTTGGATCCCTGACTTCTGGCCTGGCTGATTACCCGATCTGGTTTATGAACTTTCGACTGGTTGACTACCCTATCTGGCTACTGGACTCTGGCTATGCTTGACTACGCTTTTTTCTATTTACCTTTTATTTTTATTAATAAACAAGTATGATTTGATTGTACTCCTGTCTCAGTCTATTTCATGGTTTCTGACATCTACCTATATTGCTATTCTCTAATTGAGCCATCTGCAGGAGTTAGTGGGTGTTGTGTGCTTCAACTGCAGTATACACCTGTATCTACCTATATTGCTGTTCTCTAATTGAGCCATCTGCGGGAGTTAGTGGGTGCTGTGTGCCTCAAACACAGCACAATATACACCTGTATCTACCCTTTATTGCTGGTGTTCTCTAATACAGCCATCTGTAGGAGTCAGTTGGTGTTGTGTGCCTCCGGCGCAGTATACACCTGTATCTACCTATATTGCTGTTCTATAATTGAGCCATCTGCAGGAGTTAGTGGGTGTTGTGTGCTTCCAGCGCAGTATACACCTGTATCTACCTATATTGCTGTTCTCTAATTGAGCCATCTGCAGGAGTTAGTGGGTGTTGTGTGCCTCCAGCGCAGTATACACATGTATCTACCTATATTGCTGTTCTATAATTGAGCCATCTGCAGGAGTTAGTGGGTGTTGTGTGCTTCCAGCGCAATATACACCTGTATCTACCTATATTGCTGTTCTCTAATTGAGCCATCTGCAGGAGTTAGTGGGTGTTGTGTGCCTCCAGCGCAGTATACACATGTATCTACCTATATTGCTGTTCTCTAATTGAGCCATCTGCAGAAGTTAGTGGGTGTTGTGTGCCTCCAGCGCAGTATACACCTGTATCTACCTATATTGCTGTTCTCTAATTGAGCCACCTGCAGGAGTTAGTGGGTGTTGTGTGCCTCCAGCGCAGTAATCACCTGTATCTACCTATATTGCTGTTCTTTAATTCAGCCATCTGTAGGTGTTAGTGGGTGTTGTGTGCCTCCAGCACAGTATACACCTGTATCTACCTATATTGCTGTTCTCTAATTAAGCCATCTGCAGGAGTTAGTGGGTGTTGTGTGCCTCCAGCACAGTATACACCTGTATCTACCTATATTGCTGTTCTCTAATTGAGCCATCTGCAGGAGTTAGTGGGTGTTGTGTGCTTCCAGGGCAGTAAACACCTGTATCTATCCTTTATTGCTGGTGTTCTCTAATACAGCCATCTGCAGGAGTTAGTGGGTGTTGTGTGCCTCCAGCGCAGTATACACCTGTATCTACCCTTTATTGCTGTTCTCAAATAGAGCCATCTGCAGGAGTTAGTGAGTGTTGTGTGCCTCCAGCACAGTATACACCTGTATCTACCCTTTAATTGCTGGTGTTCTACAATAAAGGCATCTGCAGGAGTTAGTTGGTGTTGTGTGCCTCCAGCACAGTATACAACTGTATCTACCCTTTATTGCTGTTCTCTAATGCCGCGTACACACGAGCAGACTTTTCGACAGACTAGGTCCGACGGTCTTTCCGACGGACTTTCAACGGAGTTCTGACGGACTTTGCGAATGAATGAACTTGGCCACACACAATCACACTAAAGTCCGACGGATTTGAATGTGATGACGTGCGACCGGACTAGAATAAGGAAGTTCAAAGCCAGTAGCCAATAGCTGCCCTAGCGTCGCTGTTTGTCCGTCGGACTAGCATACAGACGAGCGGATTTTTCGATAGGAACTGGATCCGGCGGAGTTCCGGCGGAAAAATTTGAAACATGTTCAATTTCTAAAGTCTGTTGGATTTTTGCAAATCAAAAGTCTGCTGCAGCCCACACACGATTGAATAGTCTGCTGGAATCGTTCCGTCGGACCTTTGATGTCGAAAAGTCCGCTCGTGTGTACGGGGCATTATAGAGCCATCTGCAGGAGTTAGTGGGTGTTGTGTGCCTCCAGCACAGCACAGTATACACCTGTATCTGCCCTTTATTGCTGATGTTCTCTCATACAGGCATCTGCAGTAGTTAGTGGGTGTTGTGTGCCTCCAGCCCAGTATACACCTGTATCTACCCTTTATTGCTGGTGCTCTAACATACAGGCATCTGCAGGAGTTAGTGGGTGTTGTGTGCCTCCAGCACAATATACACTACCCAGTTGCTGTTTTTCCCATCTCCCTGCAGGCCAATACTATGTCTGGAAGGCCAACAAGGAGAGGCAGACAGGCAGGAGCCAATAAAAGAGGGCAAGCAGGCTCTGTGTCTAGAGAAAACAGTGCTGGTCGTGGACGCGGTGCATAGTCATCAGCATGTGGCCATGGGACATGCTTGTCCTTATTTTCGGCAGCTGGACATGTTTAGCCACATCATGCCGAAGACTTGATAGAGTGGATGACCAAGCCTTCTTCATCCTCCTCATCCTCTCTTACCCAGGCTCAGGGTACTAGCAAAGCAGCAGCCAATGCATCCTCTTCCCTTGTCTCATTGTCATCATCAGTCACTCCTTCCCTAGACCCACTATGTTCTCCTGAGGAGTCCCCCGAACTGTTTGAGCACAGTGTTGGGTACATGCTCCAGGAGGATGCCCAGTGTTTTGTAGGCTCTGATGCTGGTACTCAGCTAGAGGAAGGCAGTAGCGTGAGCGCAGAGAGAGGTGATGCTCAAGAAGGACAACAATCTGGCAGTCATGTTCCACAAGCTGCAGCATACTGCCAGGTTTGCTCCAGTGATGAACAGGGAGGGGATGATGAGGTCACTGACTCCACGTGGGTGCCTGGTAGGAGGGAGGAGGAGGAGGCACATCTCCAACGAGGCAGGATGCCCTACGGGGGCCAGCTTAGGGGCAGCACACTGACTGAATCACACCGCAGAGCTCCGCCTGTGCAGGGCACCACCTCTGCGCGTTATTCTAAAAGTTCTTTGGTGTGGGCCTTTTTTGAGACGAGTGCATCAGATCGCACCTCTGCTATTTGCGACATATGTCTAAAGCGTATCTCGCATGGCCAAAACATCAGCCGCTTGGGCACCACATGCTAGAGCAGACATATGTTGACCTGCCATGCAGCTCGTTGGCAAGCGTACCTCAAAGACCCACAACAAAGAACAAAGCGGACCTCTCCTTGCTCCTCATCAGCTGGGATCTCCAACCCCACTAGACCTTCAGTCCTCTCTGAAACCCGCACTGAGAGGAATGAAGGTGTAGAATTAGGTGTGTCACAGCCAAGTGCTTGCGGGCACTCTGCTAGCAGTACACCCATGTCTGATTGTAGCAGGCAAATTTCCCTGCCCCAGCTGCTGGACCGTAGAAAGAAGTTCACTCCCAGCCATCCACATGCCCAGCGGTTGAATGCTTGCTTGGCTAAATTGCTAGCACTTCAACTGCTGCCTTTTCAGTTGGTAGACTTGGCCCCCTTCCGTGAGTTTGTGCAATGTGCGGTTCCTCAGTGGCAAGTCCCCAAATGCCACTTTTTCTCACGGAAGGAGATTCCAGGCTCTCTACCGGCATGTGGAAGGCAATGTCCTTGACTCGCTGGACAGGGACGTTACCTGTCTTTCACGGCCCATTGGGTCACTCTTCTGGCAGCTGGGAAGGATGCAGGACAAGATGCAGTAGTGTTGGAGGTTGTTCCGCCACCACGCTTTAAAAATGCTACGAGAGGTTGTGACACACCTCTCTCCTCAACCCCCTCCTCTTCTTTTTCCTCCCTGGCCTCTTCCAGTGCTCTGTCCTCGAAACCAGCGGTGCTCCATAGGCGTTCAAGGGGCTATGCAAGTACGCAGGCAAACCGATACCATGCCGTGCTTGCGCTGGTTTGTTTGGGGGACAGGAGCCACACTGGGGCAGATATTTTGTCAGCTCTGCAGGGGCAGGCCAAGAGGTGGTTGACGCCATGCCAGTTTAAGCCAGGAATGGTGGTTTGCGACAATGACACCAACCTCCTCTTTGCCCTCCGACAGGGACAACTGACCTATGTGCCCTGTGTGGCTCACGTCCTTAACCTGGTGGTGCAGAGGTTCTTGGGCAGGTACCCGGGCTTACAGGATGTCCTGAAGCAGGCCAGGAAAGTCTGTGTGCATTTTCGCCGATCATTTAATGCCAGTGCTCGGCTGGCTGAGCTCCAAAAGGAGTTGAACCTGCCCAAGAACCGCCTTATATGTGACATGCCCACCAGGTGGAACTCAACGTTGGCCATGCTGCAGCGGCTGCACAAGCAGCAGAGGGCCATCAATGAGTACCTGTGTGACTACGGCACCAGGACAGGGTCAGGGGAGCTCGGTTTTTTCTCACCATGCCAGTGGGGTATGAGCAGGGATGCATGCAGTGTCCTGTCACCGTTTGAGGAGGCCACAAGGATGGTGAGCAGTGACAGTGCATGCATCAGTTACAATGTACCTCTTTTCCACCTGTTGGAGCATACGCTGTGTGGAATAATGGACAGGGCACTTAAGGCAGAATAGAGGCAGGAAGAGGAGGACTTCCTTGCCTCTCAAGGCCCCCTTTATGCAGGCAGTGTTCCTGCTGTCCCACCCATCACGCAGGAAGAGGAGGAGGAGGATGATGATTGTGTTTTACAGTCCCAAGAAACCCGTGGACTTCTACGTGGCTGGGAGGAGGTTGCTGCGGATCATGTTGTCCTTATTTTTTGACTGGAGCTACACTTTAAAAATGCGAAAGAGGGAAGGAGGCTCTCAGTGGATCAAAAGATTCTAGTGTGGTGGTCTCATCCCTGATACATTTTGAACAAAAAAATCCCCCTATATAAATGGGATTATAAGTGACCACCAACACCACACACAAATCAAAAACATGAATATTTTATTAACAAATACAGAACAAAATATACACATAAATACATTAAAACCAGAGGGACTTTTTTATGTATGGGACACGGTTTGCTTAGTAGTCTCTCTGGTTTTAATGTATTTATGTGTATCTTTTGTTCTGTATTTGTTAATAAAATATACACTTTAAAAATGTACCAGTTCAAAATTACAAACAGATTCTACTTAACACAACAAACCTACATAGTCCCTGTCTTGTTTGCACCACCTGTATACTGCTGTTCTGAGTATATAGGGCCCCACGCCTTTCCTTTTTTTAATTTGGGTAAGGGGTTCCCCTTAATATCTGTACAAGACCCAAAGGGGCTGGTAATGGGTAGGGGGGGCTACCTATGCCATTTTTTTTCTCAATGATTTTCATCTGTATTGCCGGAACCAGATATTACATTAAAACCGCAAAGCAGTTTTAAATTACTTTTTTTTCCGTTAAATGTCATTTTGTGCAGGGACTGTTCTAAACATGAGAAACACGTGCCACTTCACAGGCATACTATAGACACCCCCAGGCACGATATTTAAAGGAATATTTCACTTTTTATTCCCACTTTAATCGTCATTAAAATCAGTGCTCCTGAAAAAACAGCAGTTTTTTTTTTAAATTGGCATTGACCCATGTCCCCTGGAGCAGGTGCCAGGTCAACAAACCCTTTTTAGGACAATATCTTGCATATTAGCCATTCAAATTAGCACTTTTTATTTCGACCGTTCGAGTCTCATAGACTTCAGGGGTTTTCTAACGTTCGTACAAATTTTCGGTCCATTCCAAAGTTCTGGTGCGAACCGAACCGGGGGGGGGGGGGGGGTTTGGCTAATCACTACTAATGAAACAGGCTGGGAAGGGGTTAACATCACGGGTTGATCAAAGGGTTACGTGTGTCCCTAGGGGATGCTTGCTGACTGTGTGGGGGTGGACTCACTAGATGAACACAGTGATCTGTGTTCCTGGTTAGCAGCAACACAAGATCAATCTGTTCATCTCTGACAGAACGGCAGTTCTGTAAGCAACACTTTCTTTTCTGGCAGTGCCACTTCCGAGACTAGACTCTGGATCCACCTTTGCCACTGACAAGGAGTTCCTTCACCCTGAAGCAGCCGCTAGTTCCCAGGTGAATGTTCCCAGACCATTACCATCGAAAAGGATTACCTTCAACCTGACGCAACTACAAGCTCATGGGTGGAGGCTCCCAGACCATTACCACCGAAAAGGAGTACCTTCACCCTGACGTAGCCACTAGCTTTCGAGTGATGGCCCCCAGACCATTACCACCAAAAAGGAGTCCCTTCACCCTGACGCTGCCTCTAGCTTTCGGGTGAAGGCTCACAAACCATTTCCACTGAAAAGGAGTCCCTTCACCCTGTTGCAGCCTCATTCTCGCGGATGGAGGCTCCCGACCAATTACCACTGAATTTGTTTTTCTGCTTCCTTGTACTGCAACATCCTCCATGAGCTCCCACACTTCTCATTTTCCCCTTCACTTCTGTTTGTTTGAAACAAGCAGTGCACATTCGCTGCACTTATGTAAACTGCTCTATGTATACTGCCCATAGCCTACAGCCCACAGCAGGAAATCGAATTACAAAAAAAAATATGGAGATTTGGAGGAGCCTGAAACCAGTAAAAATTACTTTTTTGGGTTAAGAACACATAGCTGAATTGAATATTTTTTAAACCAGAGTCTAGCATCACTTCTTTACCATCTAACAAAAAAGGAGAGTGATTGGCCAGCTATTAGGGGATGGAGGAGGCCAGATTTTTTTTTTTTTTATACACTAAATAATATATTTTTTTCAGTAGCAATTCATACACTAGTTAATGGTCCCTCCTTTTTCCCTCATGTCTGTTTTAAAACGAGCAGTGCATGTTATTTGCAGCCATGTTCACTGCTCTATGTACACTGCAAAGCCCATAGCCCAAAGTTCATAGCCCTAGCCCAAAGCCCTTTTCAGGAAGTTGGATCATAAAAAAATAATAAATGGACCAGAGTTTAATGCCACTTCTTTACCAAATTACACAAAAGCAGTGTGATTGGGCGGCTATAAGGGGAGAAGGAAGCCCAAAGCCCATAGTCTATAGCCCTGAACATAAAGTCAAATGCTGTGTACACACGACCGCACTTTCCGGCAGAAAAGGTCAGACGGAATCATTTCATCGGATATTGCGATCCTGTGTGGGCTTCATCTGACTTTCTTTTTCAAAAATTCTGATGGACCTAGAAATAGAACATGTTTTAAATCTTTCTGACGGAATCAATTCCTATCAGGAAAACCGCTCGTCTGTATGCTGTTCTGATGGACCAAAAACGACACAAGGACAGCTATTGGCTACTGAACTTCCTTTTTCTAGTCCCATCGTACGTCAACGCATTCTAAACTAATGGACTTCGCGGTGATCGTGTGTAGGCAAGTCTGTTTCAGCGGAAATCTGTCGGAAAGACTGTCAGAGTTTATTCTGATGGAAAAAACGGTTGTGTATACGTGGCATAAAGCCCATAGCCTAAAGTCCAAAGCTCATCGTCCACAGCCCAGAGCAGGAAGTCGGATCAAACAAAAATAAAAATATGGAAATTTGGAGAAGTCTGAGATCAGTAAAAAACACTTTTTTGGGTTAAGAACACATACATGAATTGGATATTTTTTTAAAAAGTTTAGTCACTTTTTTAACAAAGAAGGAACATGATTGGCCGGTTATTAGAGGATGGCTGTTTTTTTTATGACACTAAATAATATATATTTTTTAAAATCCATACACATCCTTTACCTAATGTCTCTGTAATTTATTTTAATTAACTAATTGCTTATTATGTTTCTTGCCTTCTTGCAACATCCTCCATGAGCTCCCACACCTCTCCATTTCTCCCTCCCTTCTGTTAGTTACAGTCATGTACATTGCTCTATGTACACTGCAAATCTCATAGTCCACTGTGCATCCCAGGAGTGAGAAACAAAGAGAGATAGAGGCTATGCTCTTGCATACAGTGGGAACCATGGAGAATGAACGTAGCCACCCTCCAACAGGAAGTCACATCACAGGGTAAAAAAAAGGAATTTGTAGATTAAGAGGGTGAGAGCAACAGGGGAGACTTTTTTTGAGTTAGTGATTGTAAACAATCACCTTGTAAGACAACCCATTCAGTTTAACCCCTTCAGCCCTGGAAGGTTTACCCCCTCTTCATGACCAGGCCATTTTTTGCGATTTGGCACTGCGGTCCTTTAACTGAAAAATTGCACGGACGTGCCACTCTGTACCCAAATAAAATGATGCAATTTTTTTCCCCCACAAATAGCTTTGTTTTGGTGGTATTTTTTACCTCTGCAGTTTTTATTTTTTATGCTATAAACAAAAAAGAGCAACAATTTTGAAAACAAAACTATTTCTTTATTGTACATCATGGGACACAGAGCCTTAAATAATTACTTAATGGGTTATGGGCCACCTTCAGGTGTTGACACTGGTATACCCAATACAGTTGACTCCCCTATATATCCCCCCTCCTTCTAGGAGTACCTCAGTTTTTTCAGCAGTGTCTAAGGTGTTGGTCATGAAATGGATATTTTGATGATAGGCAACTCCTATCCTCATATTGATTAGTGGTTCCAAATTAATAACTACTGCAGTAGGGAACAGACACAAAAGATACGCTCAGCATCTTTCCAAAAAACCGTTCTCCTTTATTATGACGCATTTGAAGGCTTTTATACACATGATTACGTAGGTATCACATTAATATTACAATTGTACGTTTATCGTAACAAGGGTCATTACATAGGCAGGCTAATTCTAATCAGGACTTAAAAGAATGCAAAACATGTACTGAAAACATTATTAGTGCCGTGTGCACAGTGAGGGCATTGTGCAATACATATAAAATAGAATACAATTATATACAGAACCTACAAATTTCCATTACAGTCTCCTCTCTTTTAATCAATATTTTGATCACTAACCATACCTGCTATCACCTTTAACCTGGAACCTCCACACACTTAGGTGGAGGTAGTCCTGGCCAAAGAGGCAAAAACTCCATTGTGGAGAAAATAATAGCTGAGCAGCTTTTTTCATTACAAAATGACTTTTCACTGTGAAAAACAAATGATTGATAAGACATATTTACAGAGTACTGGCTGTACACTCCTGTGGCCAGAATGGCCTTCAAGCTTAATTGCTGGTATGCTGACTTATCAGCACATGTAAACACAGACAATTCTACATAAAATGGAAGAGGTACAAAAGACAAATATGACTTCAACATGGCTAAACTACTTTTCAAATATATATATCCCTTACAATTAAAGTAATTGAATCAAAAAGTACCCAAGACTGTGATCGCAAGAGGGAAACAAATCAAACACAGAGATTTCTTTAATTTAGTCATTTTTGCAGTGTCTGGTGTGGATCCAGGTGACTTTTCTTTCAAGTTTTGCAAAACTGTACATGAAATAGATGCTGTATTGAGTCTCCAAACATTTCCTTATATATAAATGTCTCTTAACAATCCACAAGTCCACTGGCTTTAGTTTTAGATCCTTCCAAACTTTTAGGTTCTGGAATTGGGGAGAAAACACATAAATAAGTTTGTCAAAAACCTTAAAAAATCAGCAACATTCTCTGTGAGATCTGAATGGAGGACTTCAGCTGCTGAGACAAAATATAAGCAAGTGAGTAACACACTCCCAAACCAAATCCCATAGGGAAAGAGTCCAACATTCCCCTACGGGCTTGATAAAATATAAGGAAACATTCAGGCAAAAGTTTTCTAGTTTCTTACTCTACTTTGTCCGCTACATTGTAGACAGCAGGGGGTGTAAAAGATAAAACCTCAAAACTTCTAGTAAGGACTCTCCTATAAAAATGATTTCCTCTTTTACTCTCTGTAGATTCTGCACTCTGTACTTACAAATTACTTCTGATAACACTTTTTTACTGTGGCCTTTGGAGTAGCATTTGCCACTGGACATCCAGAAAACATGTCCATACAAACAAAATACATACTTGTAAGATCCTAACTTGGGCATCTGGATATATCTTTTTGTTATCTCTGGAAGGGATGTTCAGCTTTTGGTAACACCTTTGGTAACAGGTAAAACAAGAAGTGATATGTTATAAAAACAACTGTGGAGAACCCTGGCTCTATCCCATGCTCATTTACTAAGGCAGCCATAACTGCTTGTGACTGATGACACGGTCCATGTGTCAAGCTGAAGGGAAAAGAGTCGCTGGCAGGCATAAATGATCACCTTTTCTAAACTCTTGTTTCGTAAGAAGTTGCCCTCTGTGGACTACTTGTTCTTCTTGTTCTGGGGTCCTTAAAGTTGAATTATTAATCCCAGCTATACTGGGCCAGAACTAGGGTAGAATCTGTGAGTTGCACAGACCCAGGAAGTGTCCGGGGCTGTAATTGCAGCATCCTTAGAGTCGCCTGGTCTGCTTCCATATGTGAGTTTTACCGTTAGTATGGCTACCTCAGCAAGAACCTGGAAGGCTGAAAACAGCCAATCAAATTAACTTGGCATGCTTGATTGGTTTACCCGCCGAAGTAAAAACAAACTTCTGGCCCTTCAAATGGAACCAAAAGCTCTCTATATCTTGACTATCTATATAAATATATACTCTTTTTATAGCTCACAGGCTTTGCTAAAACATGGAGCTCTGCTTCTTGAGCTGGGGAAAAAGCATCCAATGGCTCTGAATACAGAGTATCCTTCTGGGTGATAAACTTCATCCTCGGTATAAAACCAGGAATAACACTACAAAAAAGTAACTACTCGGGTCTTCAGGGAGTGTGTCCTGCACGGGGCTCACAGCAGCTGATTCCTACATCATCTATTTAACACATGTGCTTTTTCTTTGTCTCCAGCCTCCTCCAACAGAGGCAATAAGGTGGCTGGATTCAAATGTACACATTTTTCATTGTTAGATTTGTACATAAACAAAACAAATTCATATTTTGAACCTTTCATTAGACAAACATTTAGTTAGCTATATATTTGCTGTGCAGAATGTCGGACCATTAAAAATTAAATATTCGACCAAAATAATATCTGTAACTTTGTCTAATAGCAACTTTGCATAAAGCTACAGCTCTGATATATCAGAGTGAACCCTTGATTACTGGGTCCAGCTTGCATAAATATAACAATGGCTTTTTTCTATCATGCTGTTTGTGTAAGAACTCCAGTTTCATGTTTCAAAAAGACAACTTTTTCCTGGCAATATTATAATAAATGATAAGAATACCCTGCAGTCATGCAGAGATGTCCATAAATCCAAAATATTCTTCTACTTATACCCACTGCACTTACAAGGAAAAGGGGCACACCATTTCACAATCCACACATTCTGCTTTGGATTTCAAAAATAAAAATACATAAAAACAAAGTGCTCCGCCACATCAAAAACTATAAACCAACTGGCTGCCAGTGGCATCTATCCTAACAGGGTGTGTGAACTTGATGTGATGAGTCTGTTGTATTTAAATTTCATTTATTATTACTCCCACATCATGGACCGCACATCAAGTTATTATCAGACTTTAAGATTTCATTTTTGTAGAAAAACTTCTTATGTATCCCATTCATCTTGGCTTTGTTAAACATTATGGCAGCTGTATTCAAATTAACAACCTCATCTTAATCTTTTTTTTCCTTTCCACTCAATAAATGTAAAATTACAATATTGTTATCTTAATCTAAACTAATCCCATTTTTAACAATTTCCCCATTAACCTGGATTTCATTTCCAACCAAAGGTTGTCTAAACCAGTTTCAATATATCTATATTTATTAATAAAATTGTTAAACTCATATTAGAAATTAATACTCATATGATAATTTCAATATCACACACTAATATATATGCACAGATAAATGGCCTTAAAGGGGGACATATTACTTAATTTTACTCAATTTCTCTCTTTTTTTTTTAATGCACTGTTTCCACTATCAAAGGATATTCAAATTGTTTAAGACACAGTTAAATGTAACCTTCATTCTACCATGTTTGGAAAACAGATTAAAAAATAGTGATCACATTGTTTATCATTAGATTCGTTAACCCGGCACATTTTGTTATAAATGTTTTGTCTAAAAAACTGAAATTGGCATGGTGCCCTTCCAGCTTATCACCAACCTCTCATCCCAGCTACATTCTTTCAGGAGAGCACAAAGGAGGGGGTCACATCTGCATACATGACACACACAAGCGATAGAACTAAAGGTTCCAGCATTCACAAACATACACAAGTATCGCTCTAAAATCGCTTACATTATTCCCATTTGTACACAACACATGCATATCATTCTCTCACTTTCTTTTAACGCTTTTTAATACTTCCTTGCTTAAATTTCTGCTTTCTTTATTTTGTTCTGATATCCTTTGCATCCAATGTATTGTAATACCATACTTCACATACTGTACCTTCTATGATCAGACGGGCAGCCATAGTGCTCATCCCATCTTCCCTCTCTGATAACATGTAAAGCATTCTGTTTTAACTCTCATTACTCTTTCTTGACTTTACTAGTTGTAATGCCTGACCCCAAATTCATCCCACAACTTAACATCAAAAAGTCCCTTTCTGTCTAGAGTTTATGTCACTCTTGATCCATCCTGCTCACATAGATAGCTGTTTCTCTAGCTGTATACTCTGCATGATTCTTTGTCCCTGTGGACTTTGGTGGTAACCCAGTTACCCATTATGGATCCCTGTCCACTTTATCCATTAATCTAGGGGCTCAGTATAGGTGGAACCGCACCATCGGTTCATATATAGCGCTCCTCTTGCGCTGGGCATTTTTGAGGGTCTCTTATCCATCATTCCCTTACTTAACCACTTTCAGACCGGACCATTTTGCTGGTCAAAGACCAGACCACTTTTTGCGATTCGGCACTGCGTCGCTTTAACTGACAATTGCGCGGTTGTGCGATGTGGCTCCCAAACAAAATTGACGTCCTTTTTTTCCCACAAATAGAGCTTTCTTTTGGTGGTATTTGATCACCCCTGCGGTTTTTATTTTTTGCACTATAAAAAAAAATAGAGCGACAATTTTGAAAAAAACGCATTATTTTTTACTTTTTGTTATAATAAATATCCCCCAAAAATATATAAAAAAAATTTTTTTCCCTCAGTTTAGGCCGATACGTATTATTCTACATATTTTTGGTAAAAAAAAATTGCAATAAGCGATTATTGATTGGTTTGTGCAAAAGTTATAGCGTTTACAAAATAGGGATAGTTTTATAGCATTTTTATTAATCATTTTTTATTATTTTTTTTTACTAGTAATGGCGGCGATCAGCGATTTTTATTGTGACTGCGACATTGTGGGGGACCCATCGGACATTTTTGACACATTTTTGGGACCATTGTCATTTATACAGTAATCACTGCTATATAAATGCAGTGATTCCTGTGTAAATGACACTGGCAGTGAAAGGGTTAACCAGTGGGTGGCAGTGTAGGGGTTAAGTGTTCCTAGGGGTGTGTTACTAACTGTGGGGGGGTTGGGCTTTCATTTAGTGAACACTGATCTCTGCTCCAATCACATGGAGCAGAGATCAGCGTCAATAGTTGCTAGGCAGAATGGAGAAATGCTGTTTACACGGCATTTCCTCCATTCAGCCGTCCCGTGAGACGATCGCGGGTATGCCTGCGGCGATGGAGTCCGCGGGTCCCGCGACTGGACTCGGGGGGGTCCCGACTCGATGGCAGGGCGGCATTGAAGATTGGACGTACATGTACGCCAATATGCCTGCCCGTGCCATTCTGTCGACGTACATCGTCGTGCGCTGGTCGGGAAGTGGTTAATTTAATGCCCATAATGACTGGCCAGTCTTCTCTACATGTGCCTATACCCTTTTGCCTCTAAACTACTTTATCTAGCAGATGTACTACATATACCTGTGAACAGCACTATTCTTCCCTTTCTCTATAACACTCCGATGGACAGTAGACAGTGACAACATAACATATAACCACCAATCAATACAGTTCGATTAAGGGGAGTAAAATAGGTACCCTTTGTCCCAAAAATGCCTTACCGATCAAGGAAGTCTGATAACTCAAATGTAAGCAAAAGGCTTACCTCAGCCAGCTGATTATCAGAAATTCCCGGATCGTCTCAAGCTCCTCGTTTCAGATACACAGGGTCACCTGATAACCCCTCCTGGCTGGCTCGCCACCTGAAATGGATATTTTGATGATAGGCAACTCCTATCCTCATATTGATTAGTGGTTCCAAATTAATAACTACTGCAGTAGGGAACAGACACAAAAGATACGCTCAGCATCTTTCCAAATAACCGTTCTCCTTTATTATGACGCATTTGAAGTTTTTTATATACATGATTACGTAGGTATCACATTAATATTACAATTGTACGTTTATCGTAACAAGGGGCATTACATAGGCAGGCTAATTCTAATCAGGACTTGAAAGAATGCAAAACATGTACTGAAAACATTGTTAGTGCCGTGTGCACAGTGAGGGCATTGTGCAATACATATAAAATAGAATACAATTATATACAGAACCAACAAATTTCCATTACAGTCACGAATGACGATGTGCTCTGAGGAGCTCCAGAAGGGATCCATGCTGGATTTAAAAATCCTCCACAACCGGATCCATCCACGTCACTGCAGCCGCAGAATGGTACCTTAAAAAAGCGCAGCTAAAATAACCAGCGCTTTAGAGGCTGTTTTAGCAGCACTTCAATGTGAAAGGGGTCTTAGACTCAGTAGGAATCTGCAACAAAGTTTGTTAAAATCCTTGCAATGTACATAGATCACCCAAGGAGGAATGTTTTTTTTCTCAACAAAAATGGAGTTAAGCTTTAAATCATTTTTAAAAAATGTGTGCAAAATTGCAAAAAATGGCTTTGACAGTGAAAGGGTTCAAGTAAAGGCTATGGCCATTTTTTGCAAGAAATAAAATATTAATAAATGCACATATTTTTGCGGAAAAAAAATGTATTTATTGTTTGCAAATTATCCTGCAAATCATTGTAACTGTGCTTAGTCGATTGCAGGTGCAATGCCAGGCTCCTGCAGACTTTTTTTTTTTTTTTAACATCTCTATGTTCATACTAAGATATGGACTTTCAGTTATATAGCTGACAGAAGTGTAAATGGACTATGAATGCAGTGATCACTGCCCTTGTGTTCCATTGAGAACTACAAGTCCCTCTGCCGCAGTGCAAGAAGGGACTTGCAGTTTAGTCCATCAAAGATCTCTGTGAAAGACATAGCTGTATGAGTGGAGCCACATCCAGCTAATTTTTAAATCTGACAGCTGATGAAGGGAAGAAGGACCCTGGCAGGTGTTTTGAGGGTGGGGGAGGGGGGGTCACTTGTAACCATCCTAAATATGGGGGTAATGTAACAGGGTCTTAAAGGTGAAGTTATTCTATAACCACTTGTCTACAGGGCACTTTCACCCCCTTCCTGCCCAAGCCATTTTTCAGCTTTCAGCGCTGTCACACTTTGAATGACAATTGCGCGGTCATGCTACACTGTACCCCAACAATTTTTTTATAATTTTCTTCACACAAATAGAGTTTTCTTTTGGTGGTATTTAGTCACTGCTGGGTTTTTTTCTTTTTTACCAAAAAAAAAGACCAAAAATTTTGAAAAAAATGTTTTTCACTTTTTTTCTTTTAGTAACTTTTGTAACCAAGTAATTTTTTGCCTTCACTGAGGTGTGCTGATGAGGTGGCACTAATAGGCTGAACTGGTGGGCATTGATGAGGCAGCACTTACTGGCACTGTTGAGGGGGGCACTATTATGCTGCACTTATGGGCACTGACAGCTGGCACTGATATGTGGCACTGTTAGGTGGCACAGGTGGGCACTGATAGGCAGCACGGATAGGCGGCATTGATTGCCAGCATTAACTGGCATCGCTAATGGGCACTGATTGGTGGCACTTGTTGGCACTGATCACTGGGTTACTGTTTTTTTACAATTGTAATTGCATTCCTAAATGTTCCCCTGTGAAGAGATGCCGCTGATCGGCTCTCCTCGCCACACACTGTCAGTGTGAGGCGAGGAGTGCCGATTACCGGCACTTCCTTGTTTACATGTGACCGGCTGTGATTGGACACAGCTGATCATGTTTAAAGAGCCGAGGACTTGGCTCTTTCCACAGATCGGGATCACGCTTTATCCTAGCAACATGGCACGGCCACGATCGCCGCACGCCCCCCATAGGACGGCGGCCCAGAACAAGAGCTGCACCACTCCGCCGTCATATGACAGTGGGCGGGCGGACGGCAAGCAGTTCAAATATCCTCATCCTCAATCTGACATAAAGATGTCAAATATTTCTGATTCTGTCTGGGATACTCCAGAGGACTCGTTTTCAGATGTTGAGTCTCTCCCTTTTTTTTAGGGGAGGAGACCCCATGAGCTGGATTTCAGTTAGCAGGTAAACATAATGAAATCATTTTCTTTCTAATTGAGGTTGTACATTCTATTTTAAAACTGGAATAATCAAATAGTCTGTTCTTACCTTAACACAGTGCCTGGGCATACTTCTCACAGAGCCAAACATTCCATAAAGAGGTTTCCTCATCATCCCCTATTCAATGGTTTTAGATGGTTTTATCTACAAAGATTGAAAACACCCTGACAAATAATTACTTAATTATTAACCTATTATTAACTATTTTACTTAACTACCTAAGCAGTTTGTGGTACCCTATTCTTTTGCAAAGAACTTAATAAAAAAAAAAAAAAAAATAAATATATATATATATATATATATATATATATATATATATATATATATATATATATAAATAACAATCTTTTCCACTCTTTACTTTAAAAGAGAAGTGTGTGAACGCAGAAAAATAACAATAATACCCACCTAGATAGCTGCAGCACTGATCCCTGTTCCCAGCTGCCTCCCGCAGGCTCTACCCCAAAAACTGAGTGATTAAACACAGCTGATCACTCAGTCCCCCCCTGCTCTGAACAGCCTTGACTGTCACTGGCTCTCTGTTCTCCACTCCATTGCTCACTGGAGCCATGGGCTGTGGAGTGGGCGGGGGGGGGGCTGACTCAGGCTTCTCAGCCGCATGCTGAGAGGCTTATGCAGCTGCTGGTCCAGGCAACTAAGTGGATCCTGACTGTAAAGTTGAGATCTTTCCTGTGCCTGGACTGGCTGAATGTCAGCAGACAGCAGGCTTTAGTCCACTGTCGGCTGAAACCCGGTCACAGGAGTGCAGAACAAACTGCACTCCTGTGATCCATAGAAAAATAACCTAAAGAGCTTTTACTATACCTCTCCTTTAAGGACTTTATTGACAAGAGATTAGAAGCAATTTATCAAACCATTAACTCAATCAACACTTGCCCCAGCATTAATCTCTCAGACTTTGGTTGATTGGTCAAACTCATTCAGTAGGTACCTGGTGTTGACTCCTAGCTTGGTTGCATTTACCAGATGATTCTGACTCTTGTGTGAAGCAGCGCTGGATTATATAGAGCAACAGTTTAGGAAGGCCTCGTTACACCTACTCTTCCTGGGAGACCATCTTTTACAAGTGAATGAATGATGCAGAGCACTGCACAGCCACACGAGAGGAGAAGATGCCCCTGCCTGCTGTCACAAGGGAAGGGAGATCAGAAGCTGAAACATGTTACACACTAAATATGGATGCAACATGTTTCAAAAGGTGAACTTATCTTTTAATCCTGCAATTTCCGTAGTGCACATTCCTGAGATGGGAACCCAGATACACCAGATATGGACCATCGTGGAGGACCTCCCGCAGTGCAAGGGTCAAACATCCTTATTCCTCACTCCATGCTGTGCAACCCCTCTCCCAAAGCCTCTTCTATAATGCCGCATACACACGATTGGACAATTCGATTGTGTGGGCTGCAGCAGACTTTTTCTTCCCCAAAGTCTGGCAGACCTAGAAATAAAACATGTTTTAAATCTTTCCGCCGAAAGTCTGCCAGAACCAGTTCCTGACGGGAAGTCCGCTTGTCTGTATGCTGGTCCGACAGACAACGACGACGCAACAGCAACTACAGCACCTGTCCGCTAGAATGTTTCCAGCTCAGCTACAGGGTACTATACACCAGGCCCTTAGGTCTGGTATGGATTTTAAAGGTAACCTCCTACACCGGAAAAAACGTTGTAGGGGTCCCCCCAAAATCCATACCAGACCCTAATCTGAGCCCGCAGCCCGGCCGGCGAGCGCCGCCCCTCCCTGAACTGTACCAGGCCACATACCCTCAACATGGGGTGGTGGTGGGTGCTTTGGGGAAGGGGGCACCCTGTGGTCCCCCCCACCCCAAAGCACCTTGTCCCCATGTTCATGAGGACAAGGGCCTCTTCCTGACAACCCTGGCCGTTGGTTGTCGGGGTCTGTGGGCGGGAGGAATCGGAATCTGGGAGCCCCCTTTAATAAGTGGGCCCCCAGATCCTGGCCCCCCACCCTATATGAGTATGGGGTACATCGTACACCTACCCGGTCACCTGGGGGAAAAAGTGTCAATAAAAAAAAAACACACTACACAGGTTTTTAAAGTAGTTTATTAGACAGCTCCGGGGGTCTTCTTCCGACTTCTCAGCGCTCTCCGGTTCTTTTCGCTGGGCTCCTCCGCTATCTTCTGCTCTTTTGCTAGCGGAGCAGCCCAGCTTTCTCCTTCATCATCACCAGCTTCTTCTTTTTTCTGTTCTTCCGATGTTGACACGGCACGTTTTTTCGGCGTAGGGGGTTACCCTTAAAATCCATACCAGGCGACGGGGCTCGCAAGGTGTCAATCTCGCTGATGAAAGCGGCGACATTGACTTCCTTCTCTAGTCCCGTCATACCTGGAGCCACGTTCAAAATGAACGGACTTTAGTCCGTGAGTGGGAAAGTCCCTTAATTTTGAAAGTCCGTCGGACCTCCGTCAAAAGTCCAACAGGAAGTCCGTCTGACCTAGTCCGCCAGAAAGTCAGTCCGTGTGTGCGCAATTCTGCTCATTCGGAAAGTCCGGCGGATTGTCTGCCGGACCAAGTCTGCCAGAAAGTCTGATCGTGTGTGTGTGTGCGGCATAAGACACCAGCCCGGCAGCTGCCCACTGGTGTTAATTACAATAGAGGACCAACGAGGAAGGGGAGGGCCAATCATCCACAGTCCAAGACCTAGGAGAAAGGAGAGCATCAAAGCCTGCCAGAGCAAGGAGTTCAGTAAGTATTACACCTTACTTTTATACTCTTATGCCCTGTACACACGATAGGATTTTCCGATAACAAATGTTGGATGCTAGCTTGTTGTCGGAAAGTCCGACTGTGTATGCTCCACAGAACATTTGTTGTCGGTATTTCCGCCAACAAATGTTTAAGAACAGGTTCTCAAATTTTCCAACAACAAAACTTGTCAGAAATTCCGAGCGTGTGTACATAAGTTCAAACGCACAAAAGTCCATGCATGCTCGGAATCAAGCAGAAGAGCCGAACTGGCTATTGAACTTCATTTTTCTTGGCTCGTCGTACGTCACCACGTTCTTGACATTCTGAATTTCTGACAAAATTTGTGTAACCGTGTGTATGCAAGACAAGTTTGAGCCAACATCCTTCAGGGAAAAAGAAAATCCATGGTTTTGTTGTCAGAAAAGCCTATCGTGTGTACAGGGAATTAGACTTAACGCACATTTAACCATTGCAATGCAGAAGAGGCCCACTACAAAGGAAGAGTTCACCTTTAAATCTTGTATTGTTAATGCTGCAAAGACTCCCATTTGAACCTATTCAGGACAGCTACTTGGGTTTCGCTTTCATAAAAATTAGCGCCACGTGAATCGCGCATGCGAAGTAGGAAACGAGCAGTGAAGCTGCAAGGCTCCACTGCCCGTTTCCCTTAGGATGGCAGCACCGGCACCCAATCCGATGGATAGATTGGCCTCAGGGGGGCGGACATCGTGTGCTCACTGGACAGGCAAGTCCCCTTATTAAAAGTCAGCAGTTAAAACGTTTTAATAAAATAAAAACAGCCAGACCGCCGCTTTAAATAAAATCTATTCTCTGCCATTATAAATAGGTAGCCACTATATTCTTATAATAAAAATAGTAAATTTTATTGACACATATACTTCGTAAAGCAGTATATTAAAATTGTGTATACACGGTTTACAGATGAAGCAATCAATAAGTAATGGTACACTTGTTAATCTAAAATACTTATTTTACAACGCACACATCTTGACACTCAAGTGTGGAGAGGGCAGGTGAAAATGCTTTTCCCATTGGTGCCCTTCTCGACATAGGAGTGTTTGCTGAAGAGTGTTTGACCTGAAAAGGGCATCGGTTCCATGCGCTCCTTACATGCCAGCTCCGCAGACCAATATTTGAGCCAGAGAGCCCTACCCATCTGAACAGACAGAAGACATAACCTGATTATCTGATGAAGGAAATCCCCCAAGACCATCCACACAATACCTCAAGCAATGGAGGACCAGCAGGTTAGGGAGAATAAAACCCAGGTGACGGGCAATTCTTTTTTTTTGTCAAACCACAAGGATCTTTCAACTACAGTTGCAAAAGAAGCTTAACAAGAGTTTTAGACCCCTTTCACACTGGTGCCACAGTAAAGAGGCAAGCTTTTGGTTAAAACATCTCCTGCGTTGCAGTGCTTTGAAATTCATTCATTCCGATGGGTAGGGCATTTTGGAAGTGCTAAATACTGCACTCCCAACCCACCCCAAAGATGCTGCTTGCAGGAGTTTTTGGAAAGTCCTGCAAGCGTACCACCCAAGTGTGAAAAGTTACACCTGAACGAATGGGATGCCATTTTGAGTGGTAAAGCACCTGAAAACCACCCCAGTGTGAAAGGGGTCTTAAACTTCTTGTCAGTGGATTCCTTAAAGCAGTTTTCTCTTGCAGTGGGGGTTTGGGTGGGAATCAGGTAACGTACATCAACCCTTTCACCCCCCTTTTGCCAGTGTCACTAAGCGATCATTTTTCTGATCGCTGCATTAGTGTCACTAGTGTCGCTAGGTAGCTAGTTATTTTTTTAGGTTCACCGCCAGGTTTTTATAGCGCTAGGTACCCCCATATACTACCCAATAATGGTTTTAACCCCCATTGCCCCTAGTTAAACCTTTCACCAGCGATCACAGTATAAGTGTCACTGGTGACGCTAGTTAGCCAGTTAGTTATTTAGGTTCCCCGTCAGGTTTTTATATAGCGCCAGGGACCCCCATATACTACCTAATAAAAATTTGAACCCCCTAATTGCCCCTAGTTAACCCTTTCACCAGTGATCACCATATAAGTGTTACGGGTGACTCTGGTTAGTTTGATTTTTATAGCATCAGGGCACCCACCATTTATTAACCAATAAAGGTTTAACCCCCTGATCACCCGGCGGGTGATATCAATTAGGTTTTAGGGTCAGGGTCTGCGTCGCCCCAGGCAGCGCTAGGTTAGTGCCAGTACCGCTAACAGCCACGCGCAAAGCATAAACCTCCCGTAGTGGTATAGAATCTGAACAGATCAATATCTGATCTGATCAGATCTATACTAGCGTCCCCAGCAGTTTAGGGTTCCAAAAAAACGCATTGTTAGCAGGATCAGCCCAGATACCTGCTAGCACCTGCATTGTGCCCCTCCGCCCAGCCCACCCAAGTGCAGTATCAATTGATCACTGTCACTTACAAAACACTAAACACATAACTGCAGTGATCGCAGAGTCAGGCCTGATCCCTGCGATCGCTAACAGTTTTTTTTTGGTAGCGTTTTATATTTAAATCTGGAAGGCAGTGCTTGGTTTTCGGGGTCCCGTACGTGGCTAGGCTCCCAAAAAGTCCCCCACATGTGGTATCCCCGTACTCGGGAGCAGCAGCAGAATTTATTTTGGGGTGTAATTTGACTTATGCCCATAGCATGTGTGAGCAATATATCATTTAGTGACAACTTTGTGCAAAAAAAAAAAAATGTTTAATATTCCTTCAACTTGTGGCAAAATCTAAAATATTTCATGGACTCAACATGCCTCTCAGTAAATAGCTTGGGGTGTCTACTTTCCAAAATGGGGTCATTTGGGGGGGTTTTGTGCTATTTTGGCATTTTATGGCCTTCGAAACCGTGATAGGTAGTGAGGAGTGAAATCAAAAATTTGCACCCTTAGAAACCCTGAAGGCAGTGGTTTTCGGGGTGCCGTACGCAGCTAGACTCCCAAAAAGTCCCACATATGTGGTATCCTCGTACTCAGGAGAAGCAGCAGAATATATTTTGGGGTGCAATTCCACGTATAACTATGGCATGTGTGAGCAATATATCATTTAGTGACAACTTTTTGTAAACTTTTTTTTTGTGTGTCATTATTCAATCGCTTGGGACAAAAAAAAAATATTCAATGGGCTCAACATGCCCCTCAGCAATTTCCTTGGGGTGTCTACTTTCCAAAATGGGGTCATTTGGGGGGGGGGGGGGGGTTTGTACTGCCCTGCCATTTTAGCACCTCAAGAAATGAGATAGGCAGTCGTAAATTAAAAGCTGTGTAAATACCAGAAAATGTACTCTAGTTTGTAGACGCTATAACTTTTGCGCAAACCAATAAATATACGCTTATTGACTTTTTTTTTTTACTAAAGACATGTGGCTGAAAAAATTTTGTCCTAAATGTATGACTAAAATTGAGTTTATTCCATTTTTCTTATAACAAAAAGTAGAAAATATATTTTTTTCTCAAAATTTTTGGTCTTTTTCCATTTATATCGCAAAAAATAAAAATCGCAGAGGCAATCAAATACCATCAAAAGAAAGCTCTATTGTCACGAGGATCCTGCCAGCAGTGGTCAGTCCGGACCTTCCGCCGCGCGTCCTTGCACGGGTCCTGGGAATTACGCTATCATTCTCCACCGCTTACCATCCTCAGACGAATGGTCAGACCGAGAGGACCAATCAGACCCTCGAGCAATACCTGCGTTGTTTTTCATCCTTTTCTCAAGATGACTGGGTCACACTGCTTCCGTTGGCTGAATTTGCTTATAACAATTCCATGCATTCTGCTACCAAGCAAAGTCCGTTTTTTGCTAATTATGGCTTTCATCCAGCTTTCCTTCCTAATTCCATTCCCGAATGTTCTGTGCCAGCAGTCTTGGAAACTATACATTTTTTCTCCTCGAACAACCAATTATTACAGAAGACCATGGCAAGATCCCAGGAGCAGAATAAGGAAGTGTTCGACAGGAAGAAGCGGGGTGAATTGTTGCTCGAACCAGGTGACCGTGTATGGTTATCCTCTGCGAACCTTAGATTGTCTTGTCCTTCCAGGAAATTGGGTCCCAAATTCCTGGGCCCTTTCCCTGTTTTTCATGTCTCCCTGTTGAAACCCTTTGTCCCCAATCCTTTTCCAGACTGGAATGTGAATCCTCCGGACCCTGTAATAGTGAATGGGGAGGAAGAATTTGAAGTTGAAGCTATCCTGGATTGTAGGAAAAGGAATAACCAAGCTCAATTTTTAATTAAATGGAAAGGCTATGGCCCGGAGGAGAATTCTTGGGAGCCTGTGGAGAATATCCATGCAAAGACTTTAATCCAAGCTTACAGGAGACTGCACCCTGAAAGATGGGCCCGATTGGGCATCCGGAGGCTGCTCCTTGAGGGGGGGGGGGGGGGGGCAATGTCACGAGGATCCTGCCAGCAGTGGTCAGTCCGGACCTTCCGCCGCGCGTCCGTGCGCACGGGTGTGCGGTCATGCGCGCGCGTGTGTGCGCTCGTTGGCGCCAGGCGGGCTATTTAACTCAGTTGGTCACATCCAGTTCTTGCTGTCTGATCTACAGCGTGCGAGTACCCTGATTCTGAGAACCTGCCTTCTGTGACCTGTTGACCCGGCTTGTTTACCTACTGCTCCTGCTACCTGCCTGCATCTGACCCCGGCCTGCCTGACCTCCCCTCTGCTTGATCCTTCGGTGCCTTGCTGCCTGCCCGTTTACCGACCCGGCTCGTTCGACCATCCACCTGCTTGATCCTTGGTACCTTCGCTGATCGCCTGACCTCCGACCCGGCTTGTCTGACTGCTCTGCTTCCAGCCTCCTGTTCCGGTGCCGTCTGCTGCTCTACCTCCAGTAGTGGTTCCAGCACCTGCCTGAAGTCCTGCCTCTGCCAGAGTTCCTGCATTGGTGTCCTGGTCCAGCCTCTCTGCCTGCCGCTCTGCTTCAGCTTCCTGCACCTGCCTGCTGATCCTGTTTCCCTCTGATTCCATCCCCTGATCCAGCTGTTGATCCTGCCAGACACTCGTGCCCCTCTTGACTCTTGTGTTACCTGTATACACTACCAGGGCCCTTGAGTCGGAGCCGCAAGAGAGGTCTCCTCCTGCAAGTCGGGCTCTACCACCAGGTACGTGACACTATTTGTGGGAAGAAAAGGACGCAAATTTCGTTTGGTTACAACATTGCATGACCGCACAATTACCAGTTAAAGCAGTGCAGTGCGAAATTGTAAAAAGACCTCTGGTCCTTAGGCTGAAAATTGGTCCGGGGCTGAAGTGGTTAAGCACCAGAGGTCTTTTTACAATTTCGCACTGCACTGCTTTAACTGGTAATTGCGCGGTCATGCAATGTTGTATCCAAACGAAATTTGCGTCCTTTTCTTCCCACAAATAGAGCTTTCTTTTGATGGTATTTGATTGCCTCTGCGATTTTTACTTTTTGCGATATAAATGGAAAAAGACCGAAAATTTTGAGAAAAAATTATATTTTCTACTTTTTGTTATAAGAAAAATCGAATAAACTCAATTTTAGTCATACATTTAGGGCAAAATTTATTCAGCCACATGTCTTTAGTAAAAAAAAATGTCAATTAGCGTATATTTATTGGTTTGCGCAAAAGTTATAGCGTCTACAAAGTACATTTTCTGGAATTTACACAGCTTTTAATTTATGACTGCCTATCTAATTTCTTGAGGTGCTAAAATGGCAGGGCAGTACAAACCCCCCCAAATGACCCCATTTTGGAAAGTAGACACCCCAAGGAAATTGCTGAGGGGCATGTTGAGCCCATTGAATATTTTTTTTGTCCCAAGTGATTGAATAATGACACACAAAAAAAAAAAAAGTTTACAAAAAGTTGTCCCTAAATGATATATTGCTCACACATGCCATAGTTATATGTGGAATTGCAGCCCAAAATATATTCTGCTGCTTCTCCTGAGTACGGGGATACCACATATGTGGGACTTTTTGGGAGTCTAGCCGCGTACGGCACCCCGAAAACCAATCACTGCTTTCAGGATTTCTAAGGGTGCAAATTTTCGATTTCACTCCTCACTACCTATCACAGTTTTGAAGGCCATAAAATGCCAAAATAACACTAACCCCCCAAATGACCCCATTTTAGAAAGTAGACACCCCAAGGAAATTGCTGAGGGGCATGTTGAGCCCATTGAATATTTTTTTTTTTTGTTCCAAGTGATTGAATAATGACACAAAAAAAAAAAAGTTTACAAAAAGTTGTCACTAAATGATATATTGCTCACACATGCCATAGTTATATGTGGAATTACACCCCAAAATATATTCTGCTGCTTCTCCTGAGTACGGGGATACCACATATGTGGAACTTTTTGGGAGTCTAGCTGCATACGGCACCCCGAAAACCAATCACTGCCTTCAGGATTTCTAAGGGTGCAAATTTTGGATTTCACTCCTCACTACCTATCACAGTTTTGAAGGCCATAAAATGCCAAAATAGCACAAACCCCTCCCCCCCCCCCATATGACCCCATTTTGGAAAGTAGACACCCCAAGCTATTTACTGAGAGGCTTATTGAGTCCATGAAATATTTTATATTTTGCCACAAGTTGCAGGAATATTACATTTTTATTTTATTTTTTGCACAAAGTTGTCACTAAATGATATATTGCTCACACATGCTGAGGGCATAAGTGAAATTACACCCCAAAATAAATTCTGTTGCTTCTCCCGAGTACGGGGATACCACATGTGGGGGACTTTTTGGGAGTCTAGCCACGTACGGGACCCCGAAAACCAAACACTGCCTTCCGGATTTAAATATAAAATGCTACCAAAAAAAACTGTTAGCGATCGCAGGTATCAGGCCTGACTCTGCGAACGCTGCAGTTATGTGTTTAGTGTTTTGTAAGTGACAGTGATCGATCGATACTGCACTTGGGTGGGCTAGGCAGAGGGGCAAACGCAGGTGCCAGCAGGTATCTGGGCTGATCCCGCTAACAATGCGTTTTTTTGGAACCCTAAACTGCTGGGGACGCTAGTATAGATCTGATCAGATCAGATATTGATCTGTTCAGATTCTATACCACTACGGGAGGTTTATGCTTTGCGCGTGGGTGTTAGCGGTACTGGCACTAACCTAACGCTGCCTGGGGTGACGCAGACCCTGACCCTAAAACCTAATTGATATCACCCGCCAGGTGATCAGGGGGTTAAACCTTTATTGGGTAATAAATGGTGGGTGCCCTAATGCTATAAAAATCAAACTAACCAGAGTCACCCGTAACACTCCCTGGCGCTATATAAAAACCGGACGGGGAACCTAATTAACGAACTGGCTAACCAGCGTCACCAGTGGCACTTATACGGTGATCGCTGGTGAAAGGGTTAACTAGGGACAATCGGGGAGTTAAAACCATTATTGGGTAGTATATGGGGGTACCTAGCGCTATAAAAACCTGGCGATGAACCTAAAAAAATAACTAGCTACCTAGCGACACTAATGCAGCGATCAGAAAAATGATCGCTTAGTGACACTGGCAAAAGGGGGTGAAAGGGTTAACTCTAGGGGCAATCAGGGGGTTAAACCTTTATTGGGGGGTGGTAGGGGGCTGCCCTGGACCTAACACTAACTGCCCTGACAGTTTTTACTTTTACAACTGACACTGAATGCAGTGATCAGAAAATAAATGATCACTGCAATCAGTGACACTGTGACGGGGGGGGGTGAGTGGGGGGTTTGTGTGCCTACATGTTAGTGTAGTGTTGGTGCACACTTACTTTCACTCTTCTCCTCGTAGTCCGGTCAAAAAGACCGCCCCGAGGAGAATGACATCACTTCCTCCCTGCCTGTGTTTACTATACACAGCGGGAGGAAGCTTCTCATTCGCCAGGAGCGATCGAGAGGGGATGGCCAGAAACCAACGGCCATCCCCTCATCCCGGATCGCTCCTGAAGCGAAACGGACCGCCGCATCCAGCGGGAGGGGGGTCCGATCGGACCCCCCACCCGCTGGAAGGGAAGCACGTACATGTGCCTGTACATGCCATTGTGATGACATACATTGGCATGCAGCGGTCCTTAAGTGGTTAACATCAATTAAAGCTTGAAGTTTTTTGTGGTATTTGTGGATGAGGTTGTCTTCTCAGATCGTAAAGCTGCCCATTCCCCTTTGGCAAAAAGCCTCCAGTTCCTGTAAATTCTTGGGATGTCTTGCATGAACTGCATGTTTGAGATCTCCCCAGAGTGTTTCAACGATATTGAGGTCAGGAGACTGAGATGGCCACCCCAGAACCTTCACTTTATTGTGCTATAGCCAATGACTGGTCAACTTGGCCTTGTGTTTTGGATCATTGTCATGTTGGAATGTCCAAGTACGTCCCATGCACAGCTTCCTGGTTGATGAATGCAAATATTCCACCAGTATTTTTTTGATAACTTACTGCATTCATCTTGCCATCAATTTTGACCAAATTTCCTGTGCCTTTGTAGCTCTCACATCAGCGCTCCACCTGTTGCACAGTAGGAATGGTGTGTACCTTTCAGCATAGGCCTTGTTGACTCCTCTCCAAATGTAGAATTTATGGCTGCGGCCAAAAAGCTAAATTTTGGTCTCATCACTCTAAATTACTGTCTCAGAAGGTTTGTCTCTGTGCTATTTGGCGTATTATAAGCAAGATACTTTGTGGCATGTACATAGTAATGGCTTCATTCTGGCAACTTGACTGTGCAGCCCATCTTTCTTCAAGTACCTCCTTATTGTGCATATTGAAACAGCCACACCACGTTTTCAGAGAATCCGGTATTTCACCTGAAGTTATCTGTGGGGTTTTATTTGCATCCAGAACAATTATCCTCACAGTTGTGGCTGAAATTTTAGTTGGTCCAGCGGCTGTGGTATGGTTTGAACAGAACCCCCTCATTTTCCACTTCTCGATTAGAGTTTGAACACTCTCAATTCCTTGGATATCTTTTTATATCACTTTCCTGTTTTATACAGATCTACCTTTTAGCCCAGATCCTTTGACAATTCTTTGCTTTCCCCATGACTCAGAATCCAGAAACATCAGTGCAGTACTAAATGAAAGATGAAGGGTCCGTCCGGAGTCCAGAAACTCATTGACCGTGGGTACGTACGTACGTTCGTGCGTGCAGACACACACACACGTGGGTATGGTTACCTTTAACCACTTCAGCCCCGGACCATTTTGCTGGTCAAAGACCAAACCACTTTTTGCAATTCGGCACTGTGTCGCTTTAACTGACAATTGCGCAGTCATACGACATGGCTCCCAAACAAAATTAAAATAAGGGGGGTTGTGTTGCACTACCTTAAAAACCAAATAATATGAAAGAATGATAAAATAAACAAACAACACTAATACTGGCAAAAACTAGTGTAAGTGCAAATGAGTATTGTAAAAACAATGCCAAGTTATATAAAAAGTGCATACGTGCATTTATACATAAATAAACTATTTAAAAGTGTCTATGTGCATCATTCAAGTGTCACAAATTTGAGATACATTTGCTACATGCAACAAAACGCATATACCCAAATAGAAAAACGGTGTAAAATTGCAGTGTATATTCAAAATTAAAACACACACAAAAAAGAAAATTAATTCCAAACAGGAATCAAATAGCAGCAGATGAGTGCACGTATGCACTTTTTATATAACTTATAAGCACTTGGCATTGTTTTTACAATACACATTTGCACTTACACTCGTTTTTGCCAGTATTAGTGTTATGTTTATTTATTTATCATGCTTTCATATTATTTGGTTTTTAAGGTAGCACAACACAACCCCCCTTATTTTAAAGCGGAGGTCCACCCTAAAATGGACCTCCGCTCATCGGAATCCCCCCCTCCGGCGCCACAATTGGCACCTTTCAGGGGGGAGGGGGGGGGGGGGTGCAGTTACCTGGATAATCCAGGTAACTGCACCCACTTCCGGGATAGCTGTCTGCGGAAAGGGGCGTAGATTACACCCCTTTGCGCAAGTGCCCTGCTGCCTGCTGGGAAACACACAGTTCCCAGAGGCAGCGGGGACCGTCCGGATTGCGCCGCGCGGCTCGCGCATGCGCAGTAGGGAACCGGGAAATGAAGCCGAAAGGCTCCATTTCCTGATTCCCATACCTAAGATGGCGGCGGCAGGACCCGACAGACGACCTAGCGATCGGCTTCGGGTGCCGACATCGCAGGCGCGCTGGACAGGTAAGTGTCACTATTTTAAAAGTCAGCAGCTGCAGTATTTGTAGCTGCTGGCTTTTAAAAAAAAAAAAAAAAAAAACGCGGAATCCCGGTGGACTCCCGCTTTAAGTATACAGCATTGAGAGCCAACTCATACAGTGATTGCCGCTTCTGTTATTTTACCTTCTTCCTCTATTGTCCATAGAGCGCGGAAGCCTCTTGATATACATTCCCAAACAAAATTGCCGTCCTTTTTTTCCGACAAAAAGCTTTTGGTGGTATTTGATCACCCCTGCTGGTTTTATTTTTTGCGCTATACACAAAAGAAAGAGCGACAATTATCCCCCAAAAATATATATATATAAAAAACGTTTTCTCCCCTCAGTACATATTTTTGGTTTAAAAAAAAAAAAAAACACAATAAGCAATTATTGGTTTGCGCAAAAGTTATAGCATTTACAAAATAGGGGATAGTTTTATGGCATGTTTATAAATTTTTTTTTTTTTTACTAGTAAAGGCAGCGATCAGCGATTTTTATTGTGACTGCGACATTATGGCGGACACATCGGACATTTTTGGGACCATTGTCATTTATACAGCAATCACTGCTATATAAATGCAGAGATTCCTGTGTAAATGACACTGGCAGCGAAGGGGTTAAGTTTTCCTAGGGGTGTGTTACTAACTGTTGGGGGCTGGGCTTTAATTTAGTGAACACTGATCTCTGCTCCAATCACATGGAGCAGAGATCAGCGTCACTAGTTGCTAGGCAGAACGGGGAAATGCTGTTTACAACGGCATTTCCTCACTCAGCCGCCCCGTGAGACGATCGCGGGTTTGACCGCGGCGGTAGAGTCCACGGGACCCGCGACTGGACTCACGGGGGTCCCGACCAGCATGCCGCCAGGGCGGAATTAAAGATTGGTCGTACCTGTATGCCAATATGCCTGCGCCATTCTGCCGACGTACATCGGCGTGCGCTGGTCGGGAACTGGTTAATAGCCATTCAAACTCTTGTGTCAACTTGTGTGCATGTTATCAGGCCAAAAATCACCAGAGTATGTAAAACTTTTGATCAGAGACATTTGGGTAGTTTGTTATGATTTAACAAGAGTAAACGCAATTGCTCGATAATGAATGGCTTCTGCCAAACACTAACCATGGGGTTGATGGGAAGTTTGTTATTCATATTATCTGAAAAATTGCCAAGAAATCAAATTCTGC
Organism: Lithobates pipiens; assembly: GCF_037356315.1. Taxonomy (NCBI): domain Eukaryota; kingdom Metazoa; phylum Chordata; class Amphibia; order Anura; family Ranidae; genus Lithobates; species Lithobates pipiens. The sequence continues at coordinate 191,172,571 of NW_027507686.1, read as the reverse complement.
CAGGGTATGTAGTTATGAGCACAACATATTTTTTTTTTCCTTTCGGCTATAAAAACCCATAACCAGTTAAAAAAAAAAAAAAAAATAATAATCTTGATACATTTAGGCCAATATGTGCTCTTTTTGGTAAAATAAAAAATTGCAATAAACATATATTAATTGGTCTGCGCAAAAGTTATAGCATCTACAAACTAAGGGTGCAACGGATCGTCACGATCCATGAGCCGAACGGGTCACCCCGCTTGGATCGGCACACGCTGCGATCACGGCCTTAGGAAAGGCTGTGGCTTCGGCCTAGCTCCGAAGCGGCGGCCATCTTTCTACACATAGGCCGTTTACAAAGTGATCGCTTGTAAACAAACCGGCGTTGCGACATGACACTGCTTTCTATCTGTACAGTGGAGGGGGGGGAGAGATCGGATTGGCTGCATCTGTAGTGCCCACAGCGCTGCTCTTTGACAGCCTACTCTGCCAATACTACAGTGGGGGAGATTGTGGATATTACAGTGGGGACTTAACAGCGGTGGAATTTTCACAGGTTTTTGCAAATTCAATTATTTGCTGATCCGAAAAATGATCTGATCCGTGACTCTGATCCAAGGAATGATCCAATCCATGAGTTTTTTTGATCCGTTGCACCCCTACTACAAACTAAGGCATATATACTGGCATTTTATAAGTAATGGCAGCAATCAGCGACTTCTAGCAGGACTGCGATATTGATAGTGAACAATGACACTTTATGGGAACCAGTGGCACAAACCGTGATCAGTACTAAAAATATGCACTGTACTAATGACACTGGCTAGAAAGAGGTTAAATATCTAGGGCAAGCAAAGGATTAAATGTGTGCCAAGCGAGTGTTTGGGTGTACTGTGTTAGGTGCTTTAACTAAAAAAGTTAATTCAATTATTCCCTACTTTGTGGGGAAAGAAAAGCCATTACTTCCCTGCTGACAGGCAGGGCTCTGTACTCTGTAAATTCATGACACTTGGAGGGTGTCGGTGGTAAGTCATTGGGCGGCACCCACTGATTAACATCTGCTTGTTAATAATCACAGCATGGCTAGGTTATAAGTAGAGCATGCCCCCTACCCAGCACGGGCAGATCACATACCCAATACGTAATCTGGTGCAGCAGAGCTGCTGTATATCTATGTTATAGAGATGGCTGGCCAGCAGTTAAAGAGGACAGGCGCCCTGTTTATCAACCAGAATAGGACCACAATATTCAATACAGAACGTGGCTCCCCCGTTTCACAATATCATATCCCAGAAGTCTTCAGGATCTGAGTCACACCAGAATGATTTACCACTGTCCTAGATCTGTATAGCACCCTGCAGTTAATTCCAAAAACTGCACAATGGAGGAGCACCAAAATGCAGGATCCAGTGCCCAAAGCAACGTTACAGGTTGGTCAAGCATCTTTCACCATTTCAGCTGGATCAGAGTCTTGAGTGCACCCAACTAGTACAGTGTCACTATGGTAAGAGGATGTGTAAAAAAAAAAAAAATAAATAAATAAAAAAAACACACAACCTTTAAAAAAAAAAAAAAAAAAAAAAAAAAAAAACTTGAATACTTTTTTTGGGCTTCATCTCTGCTGTCTATACAGCTCAGGTTATAGTTTTCCCACATGTCCCATCAAGTAGGTCATTTTATTTATTTTTTTAACAAACATAACGAAGGAAATATAGCATAAAAAAAAAAAAATAAAAAAAATAAAAAAAAAAAAACTGAGGCAGTACATCAAATCTGGCTCTTTTAAAAAATAAAAAAAATGATTTACCCCCAACCCCCCCCCCCCCCCCCCCCCCAAAAAAAAAAAAAAAAATTGAGGCAAACGTGAGATACATTTTATAAAGCACTTTGGTTTTACACCACACCAAGCCATGTTTTCTATAAGACCAGGTCATAACATTCTTCATTGTTGCAAAATAAAAGATTCTGCAATCCCACCATGTCATTAATGTAGTGAAAACTGCTATCCTTTGATAGCAGTACCCATTTGTGAATAAATTAACCAGACCAGTACAAACATACATATATATATATATATTTCAGTTTATAAAAAAAAAAAAAAAACATACAGAATGGCTGCTGGAAAATTACACACACTCACACTTCAATGGACTGGACCAGCCAATGGTTTTTAGATGTCATAAGCATGGACACAAAATCACCAATGTAAAAGCTACCTCTGTAATAACATTTCTACTGAGACAAAGCCAGTCAATACCTTTCAAAACAAAATCTCTTCTCTAAACTTACCTTATATGCACAAGAACATTTCAAACACCCTGCAGTTATGCAATGCAGAAAATGAACTAAATCTTTAAAGAATCTTTATTTTTATAACAAGACATCCCTACCATACAAATATATAAGATAACCAGTTTAAAAATATTACAGATAAAACAGACAGGTATGGAGCAGCGTGCAGTAGTCTGGGATATGGGCTGCAAAGCCTGCAGTGCCATTGCTTAGAATTTCTTAAGACTGTAGCCCACAGCAAGATGCTGCCTGTTGCTGTTTAGTGGTGGTGAGTGCCATACTGCAGAGCTAGTGCGCTTGTAGTAGCGGGGCTTTTTCTTATAAAACAAGTCCTCCAGTTTTGGGCTGTCAATTGTGCCAAATATTTTGTCGAGATTTATGGGGCGATAGTACTGTTGGTGCACTGCTTGAGCAAACTCGCTTCCTGTGGAGAAAAATGAGAGGATGGAATACATAGACATTACTTAAAGCGTTGGTTACCCAAATACTTCATATTCCTGATATGTGCCTGCTATAGCATGTAATTGTATGAGAAAGTAACCTGCTCTCTTTGTATTGCTTAATTTATGTGAAATCCCTGGTAATCCTGCTAGTCCCTTTGCTTTTTCAATTAGCAACTGACCACACCAATCAGGAGAGCACAACAAGCTCAGCTCTCTCTGGGAACTCAGCCTGCTCTCCTCCAATGATCAGACGTAAACTGAATGGGCTGTTTTACAAGGTGATAGTTTACAATTACTTTAATACTGATGGGGAATGAACATGCAAACTAAAAACAATCGTGTAAGGTGCCATATGATGGAGCATAGAGACAATTGCATTACTTGAGCTCTGTTCAGGTTATAAGGAGAGGGGGAAAAAAAAAAAAAAAAAAAAAGTTGATCACTGCTAAGAGGCACGATCAAAAAGGGGTGTTACTCATGTCAAAACCACAGGCAAATGAACATGCTTAGTGTCTCATAACTAGCAACCTGAAATAGCATTTTCTTCAGAGAAAAGAACATACATACATTGCCCCATTAGCAACGTGCATAAAAAAGGATGGGACAGGTAAACGTCAACTTCTAGAAGTCACAGATTTTAGTAGCTCCTATTCTCAATGTAGCAGTAGGTTTAGAGGATACTGCAGGCCTGTGAAGTCACCTCTAGGCTGATAACACACTCACCACATGCCCAAGTTGGGACAGGCTTACGAGGCTTGCTGTCATCATCTGTGGAGTCATCACTGTTTAAGTCCATGCCGTAATCATCTGGATTGAATTTAGGTGGGTGGGGTTTGTATCCTTTAGGCGTCATGTCATAGGATTCACAGGAGGAAGAGTTCTGAAAACACAGGGAACCATTTACCCAGTCTGAGCAAATAGGCAGCAAGACACAAAATAGATTTCCTGTTCCAATGTCAACATGTCCCTGTTTAAACTACAACCTTACCTGCATTTCTACAGTGACATTTAGCACTGGAGTGTTGGCAGCCAATGACTGCTCCTTAGTGATTCTCTCCTGCTCCTCACGCAGCCTCTGTGCCTCTAGTTCTTGGCGTCTCTTTGCCTCCATTTCTTTACGTAACCTCTCCTGTTCTAGCCTTTCCTGCTGCTCCTGAAATTGCACATATAGCAGGTTTTCATCATACTTGTATGTGAATTCATTGGACATCTCATTGATAAATATTACATGGCTTTATAGAGAAAAATTCACATCAGTGAAGCTCACAATATACAGTCAGTCAGTCTCAAACTCTGGCTCTACCGTAGAAGCCAATTAGCCAACTAAGTTTTTGGATTATAAAAAGGAACACCATACAAAGTCCATAATGTTTGTTCCACCAGCAGAAGTTAATTGCCACAAATTTCTCATCAGCAACAATGCCCCACCCACATATCTCACTGTAATAACAGACTTCAACTATGCTAAACACATGCATTGCTCCAATGTATTCTGAAACAGATGAGAATACTACAAAGTAGAATATCAACTCACTCTCTTCTTGCGTTCTTCAGCCTCCTTGCGCTGTTGCTCTCTGTCTAGTGCTGCCCTTTCGAGTTCTTTTTGCAGCTGAAGAGCCCTTTCACGCTCTAGTCGCTCCCTTTCCCTAAAATATCAATTTGTTGTTAAAATCTTAAAAAAATAAAAAATAAAAAAAAAGGTAGATTTACTAAAACTTGAGAATTATATAATCTGGTACAGTTGTACATGGTAGCCTAACTTCAGCTTGTTCAATTCAGCTTAACACGGAAAGCGGATTGGTTCCTATGCAGAGATGCACCAGATTTTGCACTGTCCAGTTTTAGTAAATAAACCCCCATTGTGATTCAGAGCCCAATATTCCAACCCTTCACAGCAGGATGCCAAACTTTAGCTTTGGATAAAGTGGAGAGAGAGATTAACCTCCCTGGTGGTAATCCTGAGTGTGGCTCAGGGTTCATTTTCAGTACCAAAAGCAGTAACTGAGCCACAAACATTGTTGCATCATAGTATCCCTCTATTGTTACCATATCCCTAAGATCCCCCGATGTCCTCTGGCCCATGTATCTGTCGACTGGGTTCTGTTCCCTGCGAGCGCCGCATGGGAGGCAGAGTTGGCAGGAAATTTAAAAAGTTCAAAATATAACACACAATATACATTGTAATCCGTTGTACAGTATTGTAAAGGATTACATTACTGTATCAAACCATTTCAATTCAGTTTTGTCCCTAGTGCTTTGTCCAGTGCCCTGCCTGCACTTTTACCATTCTACCTGGAAACTTGAGAACGTCCAAAGCATCCAAAGAGGATCCCTTTAAATAAAAAGGTTTTAGACTAACTAGAAAACAGCAATAGGGAATTAGAATCACTTGCAGAATTAAATTAAAATGATTAGTGGGGTAATTTGTCAGACACTGAAAGTGACAACAATTCTGCAACTGAGCTCAGTGATGTGCTAACTTGGTGCTCAATTGACTGGGATGATCAGGCAGCACCCCCAAGATTCACATTTACTGGGGCATCTGGTATGAAAGTAGACATTGAACATGACATCCCATTGGCATACTTAACTTCTGACCGATGGTTACTGAAAAAATAGTTAGAGACAACCCGGTACAAAGAGCAACAATTAGCTACCACACATCAGAAGTTTCCAAGAAGCAGAAAATGGGAACCAGTGACCAAAGATGACTTTTGGAATTTTTTTGGGGCTAATAATGCTTCAGGGAGTGGTAGGGAAAACCATGCAGAAGTGGTATTGGACAATAAAGTACAAATTTTCTCTGATCATGAAATATTTCATTTAAAAACATTTTTTTGTAATTTTGAAACTACTCATCATACTCCAAAAATAAAGAAATTGGGAAGCATCTCAAAATGATTCTAAAGAATTTCTACCGCAGCAATGTGCCAGAAAGATATCAGCATAGGTGAAAGTGATGGCCTACAAGGGGAGGCTCAGCTTGGCACAATACATTGCATCAAAGAGCACAATTTGGCATAAAATCCTACATGCTATGTGAATCAACTGGCTACATTTGGCATTGTTCTATTACACTAGAAAAGGAACAAAATTCAATCCAAAAATACAGCAACTATGGGATGTCAACATTTTCCAGTTCTGTCACTCATTGAGCCATTGCTAAAATTGGGGCTATTGAGTAACAAACTTTATAAGTCTCCTGAAATTTACGAGTTTTTTTCTGCAAAACAAAACAGATATCCAAGGAATGCTTAGCAGCTGTAGATTGGACACTCTTCATTGGAAGCTTTCAAGACATTTTAAACGTTATACCTGGGAAGTCTACTAGACTCGTTTAGACAGATTTAAGAGATTTTTAAGATTTACAGGCCTACAGTATAAAACAAAAAATTTACATGCAAAACAATGTACCACTTTTACATTTAAAAATAGACAAGACCGCCAGGGAGGTTAACACACCTGTCACCTGTGTTGCTGTCTGCACTTGTGAGATTCACACCAATTGTCCCATTTATTATCACCAAAATTGAAAGTAAATGAAAATCCCAAATTTTGGAGGAGTACCCAGAATAGTGGAGAAATCTGGAAATGCAAACACTAGTTCTGCCGACGAGCAATTCCCTACTTTTCAAACTATTTACTCACTTCCTGTTTTGGCCATGGCATAATTCAGTTTTAATCCTCCCTTACACTAGCCAAAATTAAGTCAAGTTTTGTCTTTAGTTCTACTTTACCTATGCTTATGCACAAGTTCAAAGATATATTACACCCAACATGCTAGAATAGTGTAGTTACAGGTTTTTGAAAAAATTTGGTTCTTTCGGGGAAAATACAATTTTTGGACACAATAAAAGCCTTTTGGCGGAAAATAGGAAGCCACTTTTTGGGTTATACTGAAACCTTAAAGTGGTGGTAAACTCTCCTCCACAACTTTGTCCCATGTAAATCAGTATAAAAAACCCTAACACTTCTGGTAGATATCTCCTTACTGGCTTAGTATTGTTCTAATCCTTTTTGTTCTTTAGAATGACATCACTGAACATGTCCAGATCCCCCCTGATTTACGGCACATTCTATGTGCTTGTCGATCTGTTATCAGGACTTCCCACGGCACGCCACTGAAATCCCAGGAGGCTGCATAATCACTCAGAGCTTCCTCCTACACCTCATGTGACTTCACATGCAGTGTAAAACGGGCCATTACTGCAGTGTTATCAGCTAAAGTTGATAAGGCTGACACAGGCAAACAGACAATCAACACAAGTAAATATTATGAAATAAAACAAGCCAGCTATGAACAGGGTTGCCACAAATGTTGGATTGAGAAGGAGGCTTGGTTAACAGTACAGGAAGTGCTCAATGTAAGGGCGGAAATACACTCTACTGTGGACACAGAAAACAATACAATACTTAAGATGGCGCTGCCTAACCCCTGGAAACAAGTTTTTTTTTTAAGTTTCTTTAAAAAGTAATATATGATTTGGGCTGGATTACAGTGGCTATAGTTTAATTACTTATAATGGACTAAATGACAAGCAGCGTCAGAGTGGGAGAGTTTACTTCCTTTTAAAAGCAGCATTTAACAACAAACACCCAACACTGGTTTTTATTGTAGGTTCAAAAATCCAGTTTCGCTTACACTGAGGGACACAGAAGTCTTCCATTTTTAGGACGTCCAAAAGCAGTCCAGCTGAGGGAAACCGCTCTGCTTTTGTGCATCAGGCCATGGTCTGAAGGGGTGCTAGAGACCCCAAAAAAGGGCTCCAGAAGGATGACTTCAGCCACAAAAAAAGCCTAGAACCATCTCTAAAAAAAAAAAAAAAAATGGCATCCTCCCCTGAGAGTTCTAAGGTGGCTGATCAGAGTGAGCTGTCAGCTGTTGCAGCTGCTTTCAACACTGCAGCCCCTGTCTATTACTGAAGAGTTTTTTTCCTCAACCATATTAGGATTGGAGCAGAAAATTGATGCTTTAATTGCATCCCAGAGTGGGACAAAACACGATAGGTCCCCTTCTATTGCCCAGGACCCTCAACCTAAGGAACCGGGGCTGGCCTCTAACCCACACAGTAACTACTATGGCTCTGTGTCCCGTGATGTGAACACTCAAGATGCAGACCAGAGGTTGAAAGGCAGGTCCCAGAACCAGCAGCAAAGCATAGGAAACAGTTGCGCTGCAAAGATGGAGACATGCAGGTTTGTGTGATGTTAAAAGCTAGAAGTCTACAGCTTCTCAGAGGCAACCTGATGTCTAAAAGCATGGCAGAATCCACAGGGATAAGGCACAAGAGTGTACTTGTAACCTCTACGGTCAGAGTCTGCTAGTAACGGGGTGATTTTGGCCATAAAATGTCTCTGTACACTGCTGCATTCATCTTTCCCTCAATCCCGACTAGTCTCCCAGTTCCTGCCGCTGAAAGATATCCCCACATGATGCTGCCATCACCATTCTTCACTATAGGGATGGTATTGGCCAGTTGACGAGCAGTGCCTGGTTTCCTCCAGACATGATGCTTGCCATTCAGGCCAAAAAGAGCATAATCAGTTTCATCAGACCAGAGAATTTTGTTTCTTATGGTCTGAGAGCCCTTCTAACAAACTCCAGTCATGTGCCTTTTACAGAGTTGCAGCTCCATCTGGCAACTCTACTATACAGCCCAATTGGTGGAGTGCTGCAGAGATAGTTTTTCTAGAAGATTTTCCTCTTTCCACCAAGAAACGCTGGAGCTCTGTCAGAGTGAACATCAGGTTACTTTGTCACCTCCCTAAGGCCCTTCTCTCCCTCAATTGCTTGTTTGGCCAGACGGCTCACTCTAAGAAGAGTCCTGGTGGTTCCAAACTGTGCTCATTGAGACCTTCACAATGCTGCAGAAATTTCTGTACCCTTCCCCAGATCTGTGCCTCCATACAATCCTGTCTGAGGTCTACAGACAATTCCTTGGACATTATGGCTTGGTTTGAGCTCTAACATGCACTGTTAACTGTGAGACCTATAGACAGGTGTGTGAACGCCTTTCCAAATCATGTCCAATCAACTGAATTTACCACAGGTGGACTCCACTCAAGTTGTAGAAACATAAAAAGGATGACAAGTGGAAACAGGATGGCCCTGAGCTCAATGAGTGTCATGGCAAAGGCCGTGACTACTTATGTACATGGGATTTTTTGTTTTAATAAAATTTGCTAAGATTTCAAAACAAACTTGTATCACGTTGTCATAATGGAGTATTTGTAGAATTTGAGAAAAATAATTTAATCCATTTTGGAATAAGGCTGTAACAGGAAATGTGGAAAAAGAAGTGCTGTGAATACTTTTCCAGATACACTTCAGTTGCCAGTGCTACTATGGAAAGACAATCCTGATGGGTTTTTTGTAGAGGGAATTAAACGGTTTATATGTAACCAAATCGATCATGCTTGTCTCCCAATGGTGGTTTGTAAAAGGTAATGCATCAAAAAAAAAAGGTAGGTTCTCTCAAAGTAAATAAATCGGGAAGTTGTTTCTACATCATTCAATAGGTTTTAGAAAAATCAATCCTCACCGTTCTGCTCGAAGACGCTCTTGCTCTCTTTCAGCTGCAGCCTGCAGCTGTCGTTGCCTCTCACGTTCTTGTTCTGCCTGGCGTATTTCTGCCAATTTCTTTGCCTCTGCAAGCTTTTTCTGCCTCTCTTGCTCTTCTTCCTCTCGCTTCTTCTGGAGGAGCTCCTGGTGCCGGCGCTCTTCATCATCCTACGTTATAAAAGCAACAGCAATCTTATATACTGGACCATCTAATTACTCTCAAAAATCTTACAAAGCCAGAACACACACACACACACACACACACACACACACACACACACACACGTGCAGAATTGTCACAAAATTAGAAATATAAGCCTGTAGGTTTTTTTTTCTTCTTCACAAAATAAACACCCTCACACCCTCTGGGAGGATAGAAGTTAAACTGCATTAACTTAAAGTGCAAGTCTAGTTGTAACTTTTTTTTGTAAAAAGAAAATCCCTGTTTCACATTAAAAAAGGTACACTTATTTTTTTCTTTAAAAAGCAGCATAATAACCTGCAACCACAATCCTTTTTCCATCCTCCAATGGCACTCCTGGCTCCTGTTGGCAAATGTCTGCCCCCCCCCCCCCATAGGAAGCCGCTTCCTATGAGGGCTCACTCCCGAGCCACCTTGTCTGCCTCCATTAACAGACAGGGTCACTCGGACCTGCCTACCGCTTCCTCAAAGAATTTGACAGCAGCGGGAGCCAAAGGCCCCTGTTATCAATCTGCAGTGAAGCGGGACAGCCATAGTGAAGTCACCACGACAAGCCTGGATTCACACAGGAGCAGTGAGGGGAAACCACAAGAGATTCAGACAGGATTTGCACCGCATTCCTGTTCACATCGCATGCAATTCTTTGCATTGCAATTTAAGCCCATTCATTTTGGATTGGCTCAGATTCCACGAAAAACGTATTGGTTCTAGATATCGGAACATTTGCACAAGCACTTGTGCAAATGGTTAGTATCAGCACCGATATAACACTAATTTTGAGTGTTAGATACGGGAAGCATGCGGGAGGTTTAGTGGTGGTTTTAAAGTGGTTGCAAACCCTTACAAACCACTTTGACCTACAGTTAAGCCTAGATTAAGGCTTACCTGTAGGTTCAAGAAATATCTCCTAAACCTATACAGTTTAGGAGATATTTACTTAAAGACAGCGGCGCGCAGGCGCACTGGGTAAGCCGCAGATCGCGGCGATATGCCCCGAGTGTCGGCTCCCGTGTGCATGTGCGGGAGTGCCGTCATCGCTGCTCCGGCGAATCACAGCGATGGAGCGGCGAGACCCACCAAGACGATGGATGCTCTGGACTACAGGGGACAGCAGTGACTTCGCTGGCTCCTGTGTCAGGTAAGGGACACATAATGGACTACTATGCGATGCATAGTAGTCAAAGAGGAAGTAAACCCAAGAGGATTTTTGTAGTCACTGTAAAATCCTTTTCGGTGAAGTTCATTGACAGACACAGCATCTTCATCTTGACCTTAGGGACGTCCCCAAGAAGTGCCAAAGAAACGGAGGGGTAGGAACAGCATGAAAATAACTCCACCCATAACAACCAGAGCTCCTCAAAACGGAGGAGTTTCAACCTTAAACAGCCTCCTGCAAAACCACAATCCGAAGATGCGCTCACATCAACCTTGTAAAATTAAGTGAACGGACAACCAGGTCACCGCCTGGACGCTTTATGTTGGAAAGTCCAAGAGGCACCGATTGCCCTGATAGAATGTGAAGTGACAGGAAAGGGAGGTGCCCATCCCCTTATGGCATAAGCCTGAACCATCCAGAAATGGTGGCAGATGAGACCGCCAGTCCCTTCTTCGGACCAGCCACCGATAAACAGCGAGTCCGACCTCCGAAAAGGAGCCGTAGCAGACAGATACACCCACAGAGCCCGAACAACGTCCAAGGAATGCAAAGCCACCTCTTTGGGGTGTGATGGCCAAGGACATAAGGACGGAAGCACGATGTCATTTAGATGAAAGGCTGAAACAATCTTTGTCAGAAAACGAAGGCTACGGACGCAGCACCGCTTTATCTTTGTGGAGGATCAAGTAGGGAGACTTGCAAGACAAGGCCGCCAACTCAAACCCTCCTGGCAGATGCAATAGCCACTCGAAAAGGACTACTTTCTGAGAAAGTATCAATAAGGGGATCTCCCTAATGTTTTCAAACAGCGGTTTCTGAAGCACCGAGAGCACCAGATTCAAATCCCATGGAAGTAGCTTTGGTCGAACCCGGAGGGGTCACGTGTCAAACCCCCTGAACAAGCGTACTCTCCAATGAATGTGTCGCCAAGGGTTGCCGAAAAGACAGCCAAAAGTGGATGATACCTCCCCCTTGATGGTGCTTAAGGCAAGTTTCTGATCTACTCCTCGCTACAAAAACAGCAGGATCCTGGAAATCGAGTATGTGCGCAGACACCACCCCATCTTTTAACACATGGAGATGTAGGCCTTATACTTATGATAAATGTTCAGAGAAGATGACTTCCGTGCCCTCAGCATAGTGGAGATTACCAAATCTGACAGACCTCAGTCCCATAGCACCTGGCTTTCAACAGCCATGCCATTAAAGCCAGTGACGGTAAAGCAGGATGAAGTATTGGACCTTACGACAGAAGGTCCTCTCGCATCGGCAGTTACCAAGAAACATCCGCCACCATTCATACTATATGTCGTACCACGGACACCAAGGCCAATCTGGGACAATCAGAATTAACGGAATCCCCTCGGCCTCCACTCTGAAGCAGATGTGGTAGAAGTTTGAGTGGGAGAAAGCATAAATCAGCAGATAATGCCCCCATTGAGCCACAAACGCGTCTGCCCAGGGATCCTTTGACCTGGTAACAAACCTCAGCCTTCTGATTGAGTCAGGAAGCCAGGAGATCCAAATCTGACGTGCCCCACCTTAGGCAAAGGAGCCAAAATACATCCGGATGTAGCCACCATTCCCCTTAGTCCAGCATCCGACTACTTAGGTAGTCCGCTTGCCAGTTTTCTACACCCGGAATGTACACGGCCGACAGAGCCGGCATGCGCCGCTCTGCCCACCGCAGGATGTGAGCGACCTCCAGTGCTACAGCCGAGCTCCTGGTTGGTTGACAGACGCCACCGCTGTGCTGTTGTCCGACTGCATCCTGACCGGCCACCCCTGCAGCCTCTGTGACCATGTGGAGAGGCACTGCCTGATTGCCAGAAGTTCCAGCACGTTGATCGGCAGGTGGGATTCTTCCTGGGTCCAGCGCCCCTGGGCTGACTGTATGCCCCAAACTCCCCCCTAACCGGTCAGGCTAGCATCCGTTATGATCACGGTCCAATGAAGAGGAAGGCACAATGACCTCAGTCACCAGAGCAGGGAATCCCTGACTGACTCACCCGAAATTTGACGATTGTACAGGTAGCATTACCCCGGGCAGCAGCAGGTCCTGTACTGTCCCGAACAGGGCTTCAACGAGCAAGTAGATGAAGATTGGAGGGGGAAGAAAAAAAAAAAAAAAAAAAAAACAGTTTGGCGCACAAGAAAGAAAAAACTCTTGTATCCTGATGAAACCAGTTCGCAGACCCGCTGGTTGGAAGGACCACTGGGCTGCAAACTCCCGAAGGCAACCCCCCACCCAAGAGTCCGGCGGGGGCAAACCTTCCTGCGGGAACAGATTTGCTCGAAGGCTTGCGAAACCAGGGACACTTTTGTCCCTCAGCAGCCACTTCAGACTGGAAACTCTTACCTGCCGACCTGGACGGATGAAAAATTTGCTTCTGAACAGAAAAGGAGGGCCCTTGCCTACGGCGTGACTCCTTCCCTTTTCTGGGCTGTGGGAGCAACGTACTCTTACCCCCAGTAACATTAATAATGTCATCCAGTGAGGCCTCTCTCCCTGAAAGGGCAAGACCGCCAGTGCTTTTTTTTGATGCCTGGGCCGGAGACCAGCATTTCAGCCAAATCAGGTGACGTTAACACTACTGCTGATACTGAGCCTCTAGAGAGCAAGGTGGCATCACAGACATAACTTAAGGCCCTGCACCAACTGGTCTGCCAGCTCCATGCAGACTGGGGAAGCCTGTTGCTTCTCCAAATCGTGGTGCAACAATTTTGCCCATTCAGTAAACGTCTGACACCAGTGCCGTGGCTAACACTGGCTGCAATGCTGACCCCCCCCCCCCCCCCCTCACCGAATCCTCCATTTTTACGGTATCCTGCACCGTTGTAATAAGTGCTCCTACAAGCGATTTTTCCTCTGCTGACCCGGAGTCATCCTCATTGTCCTGGTCTGCAACCTCTGATATGTCAGAACAGGGGCAGTCTGCCACAGCTGGGCCCGAGTCCGAAACAGAGCTTTCCCCAAAAAACAGGGGGAGGAGGAGGCGTTTAGCCCTCTTGCACCCACATGCCGCTTCCACCGTCAAAGGCCTCCAGGACCGCTGACAGTGTTCATAGGCACCGCAGGTGCAGGGGAACCAGTTGCAACAAGGATGTTTGGGGAAGAACCGCCAGCTTCCAGTGCCATGCTGACCCACACTCGCCTGTCACTACTTAAGGACCTAAGGCAAGTCACACAAAATGTCCACCCTCCTAGCTGCCACAGACTGAGGGGGGCCCCCCCGCAGGACTCACCACCCTGACCCAGGTACTGTGTTGTGCTGCTGCTGTCCGCTCTCCCCTCTGTCATCCACGAGGGGTGTGTGAAAAGCACATTGTTCTAGAAGGAAACACGCACCCAGGTAAAAACTATGAGGCTACTAGAAAATGGCCGCCTCAACAAAAATGTCTGAGGGCGCTGAGAAAATAGCCACCGAACTACCAGAAAACAGCTGAAGGCAACAACTGTCTGGCTACACAAAAAAATAAAAAGGGAGGAGAGAGGGAGAGAGATCCCCTAGTCGACCTCCCAGGGAATGCCCAGCTGCTCCATCCTGCTGAGACAGGTGGAACCATACCTAACCCTCCTGCAGGGACTGCTGGACACATTCCACAGACAAACCCATCACCTGAGCAGTACGGGGTGGCTGCCGGCCATGGCACACTGACACAGACAGCAGTAGCCCGGTCATATATGTGTGGTCCAGAGCATATAGCTCACCGGCTGCAACTGGATCACAGGAGCTATATCACGGCTGACCCAGTGCGTAGCTAAGGCCTGCTCCCGCTCGATGGCTAGGGGAGACTACAAAGATCTATATTATCCAGCCTGTCACCCAGCCCGGCTGTTGACCGCTGGAATCAAAAATGCAGAAAAAGTAAAAAATTCCTAGGACCAATGGTCCCACCGGGAGCCAGGTCCTTCTACACTAGGCAGAACAAAACTGAACTGCTGGATGCAGTGTGAGTGGTTATAGCCAGTAGGACCCCCCCCCCCCCTGGGCAGTACTGTGCAAGTGTTGCTGTTAAACACTCTGCCTAGTACTCTCCTCAAGGGGTGATATAACCCTAAAGTCAAGATGAAGAATGCTGTGGCCGTCAATGAACGAAAGAGAAATTAGTGCGCTACCTAGGGTCCCAAAATAAACTTGCCTTCACTTAGCCTGGCAACAACTGTTTGCCAGGTAAGTGAGGGAAAAAAGGTCAAAACAAAAACTAACCCTTTTAGCAGTGTAACAAACACGAGAACTCCAGTCTGATTTTTATTAGTGTCCGTGTTCCAGTTTTCCCTCTCACTTTGGTTAAATTGTCTTGCCAGGATTTTTGCATTTACACTCAGGCTTGTGTCTCAAGGCAACCCATGTTCTGGGGATGGGGCTGAGCTGATGGGGAACCTGAGAAAAGGAGGAAGTTTAGGGCTGCATTGTGTGTACTTCAAATTTTCCCACTCGCAAAATGCAGTGAAAGTGGAAAATGATGGCTGGTAAGCGTGGGCTGCCTGGGAGCGAAGGGGCGAGCACCACCAGCAGGTGTGTTGAATGGGAGCCGTTCGCCCAGGGAAAGAGCGTGGCGGTAAAGAGTGGATGGCCGGGTCATCACTGGTCAAGAGAGCGAGGCGGAAGGGGAGAGCTGGCCATTTCAGAGACCAGAGATTGCCAGCTGTAAAAGCTTACATTTAAATTGCCTCAGTTCGCGGTCACACAGTACCTCCTCCTGACAAAACGCCAGTGTGGACGTGTTCTGTATCACAGGAGCTGGATCAGGAGGTGGAGACGTTCCAGGAGATTTAATAGCACGTTTAGGGGAAACTTGCGGTAAAGACACCCTTAAGGCCTGGCTAGTAGCTTAGTAGGGAGAGAGGGACTTTAGACTTCAAACACTTTAAAATGCGTTATCCACACATACCAGTTGTTTTGTTTTAAGTTTGCGTGCTTCCTCTTCCTGTCGCCTTCTGCTTTCTAGTTCCTCCTGTTTTTTTGCTGTGACTTTCTTTTTGGCTTTTTCTTCAGCCATACGGTCTTCCCGAACCTGAAATAGGCATCATCGATATAAGACAACATGTTCATGAAGCTTTAGATCCTGACCAATAGCCACAAAGACATGCATGCATTACAAAAAAAAAAAAAAAAAAAATTACTTTTTCACTTTTCTCATCTATGTGTGCAAATTTCTGTTCTATTTTCTTCTTTTTCTCCTCTTCCAATTGCTCCACTCTCTCACGTGCCTGCAGAACCTTGCGCAAACGTTCTTCCCTTCTCCTAAAAGTTGGAAGGTTGAGATTGTCAGCAACAAATACATTTACAGAAAACCATTTTTTTTTTTTTATGTTGAGATGGAGGCTTCTTGTGTAGAGCTACAAAGCTTCAAAATTTAAATCCAGCTGAAAAAAGGTCTCTAGAAGTATCCTCCTCACTCTGCTCCTAACAATCAGCCATTAGACCGAAATTGATTGGCAAATTCTCTGACAAAAGACAGAAGACTTTAAAAAATAAAAATAAAATAGCAAGAGAAACAAAGAACACATCGAAGGGAACAACATTACTGATCTAGATGGAATTGCTCCAGAAAATAGTACTGAGGTGTTCCAAGGTTTGATTTTTCATAGTGCTAGTACAGCATCTGACATTTCACCTTCAGCACCTACTAAGGGCTAATCTTATATTGTGGCATAATTAAACGCAATGACTTTGTTATGGAGAATGCTTTATTTCACTAGTCCTACTGAAGTCCACGATCTTCTGCCAAAAAGCATAATTTTTCCGCTCTAATTACTTGCAAAGTTTGATTGTTTAAGGTGTAGAGCTCTTAAAAAACACATGGCTATGTCAGAGTTATATATGTGTTGCTTTTAATGGATTTCATTTATGGGTTGGATTTCATTAAGAATAGTATATGTTACACAAAAATTGTGCAAATAGGGTGGATTCCAGTCCCAGTAGAGTATATACTGCATACAAGGTAGGATTACGCAGGCAAATGAGGTATTAACTATAGCAACATGTAAATCAGAGCACTCTTATAACCCAGCTTGAGTCACCCTGCCCCATCCCCTGATTAAGTCATTTGACCAATGATGCAATGTGTTGGGTCAAAGCAGGGCGATAGACTAGGAAACTGGAAGTGCGACGCTTGAAGGATGCCGGTAATACCCAGTGTAGAACCTGTTGATTGCACCAGTATGAGAGTGCATAATTGTCTGATTTTTAAATACTGCACTATGGCAGCTTTTCATTCCTTCTGAGCACATTTCAGCTATATGCTAAAGTGGTGGACAGAAAGATGCATTCAGCCTCTTAAAAAAAAAAAAAAAGGTACACTTTGATGGAAATGACTGCATACCAATCTTTTTTTGTTGTTTTGTTTTTTTTTTTTAAGAAAAAAAGGGGGGTGGGTGATGTGGGGTAGATGCATGTTAATATATAGGTCCAAATAATAAGGCAAGGCCATAATAGTCACTGAGGTGGAGCATGATGTTCACGACTGCTGTAGAGCACTAAAAAATAAATTAAAAAAAAAAAAATCAGTGGTGAAAGTGTCATTAAATATATTGAAATTTGTTTTATTTGCATCATATTGTGGATGGACTAAAAAGGACTTTCCCACTGAGGTTTTTTTTTTTTTTTACATATACTGGCATCCACATTAGCACTGTAGACTATAAAGTTTATTTTATTAAATGGTGAATATTCTGAGCAGCACTCCAACACTTATCCACATGTGGGAACACATAGCAGGCGTCAGCTCATTGATGGATTGTTGAGTCGAAAGTAGTAGGGGGGGGGGCAGACCAGATACATGTCTTGAGGGGCCAGGAGAGAAAAGCTGGGCCTAGCGCATGCGCAGTAGTGTTCCCGGTATGAAACCATACGGCTACACTGCTGGGTTCCCTTACTCGCAATGGACGCGGCATGCCCCCGACAGCTGATGGAAAAGACAGCTGCAGACGTTGTGCGACTCCAGGACAGGTAAGTGTCCTATTGTTAAAAGCCAGCAGATGCAATACGTGTAGCTGTTGGCTTTTATTTTTATTTGAATTTTTTGGGTGGAACAGCGCTTTAAGGGACAGTTTGCATTTGTTTTGTGCATCTAGGTGGCAGCGCAGGAGCAATTTACAAAACACCAGTATCAGGGGCACATGCTAAGCATTCCCCGACATTGAGGAGTTTTCTGGGAGATGCCAGTGTCTGGTGCCAATGGCCTATTCCCTAAGAAAGTTTTCAGAGACAAGGCTTAGCAGTTAAGTTAAACCAATCTAGTTCAGAAGTAGATTGAAAAAGCACATACATGGAGTCCTGTGCCAGAGGATCACTTTCAGACTCGCCCACCATCTAGTGCAGGACAGAGCACCTTCCAGTTCAGCTAAACCTCAGTTTTGCAGCAAGCAATGAAGGTACAGAGGGGAGGGATTTCTGACAATTAGACAGTAATCAGTGCATTTTTATAGCACTGATCTCTGTATAAATGCCAATGGTCCGAAAAATGTCCGCCATAATGTTGCAGTCTCGACCACCACTATTACAAGAAATAATAATAAAAAAAAAATGATATGAATCCCCTATTTTGTAGAAGTTTTAACTTTCGCACAAACCACTCAATGCACGCTTATTGCATTTTTACCAAAAATATGTAGAAAACATATCGGCCTAAACTGAGAAAAAGAATTAGCAAAAAAAAAAAAAACACCCAACACAAAAAAGGGGATGATATAGCAAAAAAAAGTACAAAATAGTGTTTTTTTTAAAAATGTCGCTCTTTGCCATTTATAGCGCAAAAAACAAAACAAAAAACCGCAGAGATGATCAATACCATACAATTGTTTGGATGCAATTGTCAGTTAAAGTGACGCAGTGCCGAATTGCAAAAAATGGCCTGGGCATTCAGCAGCTAAATCTTCCGGGGCTGAAGCGGCTAAACTGCAAAATCTTCCTTTGTTCATCCCTTTAAAACTGGCTTTAAGTTGCAGTCATGAGCTTTAGTTTAGTTCATTATTAAATTTGATCAAAGAAATAAAGTCAACACTCTTGTCTAAATATGATTCAGGCCAGACAAGGCCATGTCTCTGGGCCAGGAAGTTAAAAAAATAAAAAAACAACAACAACACCACAAGCACACCTGGAGGGGGGTTTCTCAGGCTAATGAAGGTAACCGGTAGGTAGGGCTTACAATCTTCAAACCACCAAGACTGACCCCCCCCCCCCCCCCCTTACACACCACCCATAATAAAACTCACAGTTTTAGTTCCTCCTGCTTGCGTTTCTTGCCCTCCTCTATTTTTTGCTTTCGCTGAAGTTCAGTTTCCTCCTTTTTGCGCAAGGCTTCTAAACGCTGACGCTCCTTTTCCTATGAAATGGTTATATGAAGAACATAAGTACGGTAAATACAGAAATCTCATTGAACGTCACTAAGACAACCTAACCTTAGCTGAGACAGGACAAAATGAGCCACACAGTGAAAAAGAAACCCAAATAACCAGAACGTTGCTTGCCTTAAAGCCAAGAACCACCAGTGAGAACACAACAAAATCAAGTTACTTACTTCAGTCTGAAAGGGAAAGAAAAAAAAAAAAAAAAAAGTGGAAGGATATATTATAATTCTGCATAAATTAGTTCAAGAAACCACAAATGTTAGTGATACTTTGACATCAACTCCAGTCACACTCTGCAAGCAAAAAGCATAGAGCAGCTTGGCCATTTTAAAAGTGGAGCAAGGCAAGAAAGCAAAAAAAAAAAAAAAAAAAAAAAAAAAACACACACACACACACACACAACTCCACAATGACCTCTGAAACACACTGCTGTGGTTTTTTTTTGTTTTGCCACCCAAGTCCATTAGGGAGATTTCCCTTCACAACCTGTCGCATAGCCAAACTGAGGAAATCCTTACAATTATAATATATATATTCTGTGGGGAGCCCTAGGTCACCAGAACTAGTGTCCCGCTGGAAAATTTTAAGTATTACTTTTCTAGTGACAACTCAATTTGTGATTTTCTTTTACTAATGGTAAACAGGACAAATACAGGAGGGCAATTCTTCCTAACAGTGACAAAAAATTGCCTTTAGGGATTGTTGAGGAATCCTCGGTGTGGATTTTAATTTGTTGCAGGTTCACATTGTGATCAGGATCTAATTGGACAACCCATGCTGCAACTACTCTCCCTAGATGTTTTTCCTGTTTAGGAAAAACAGGATTTTCCTATGCCTTTCATCTAATATGCTACTATATAACAGTGTACATTTTGATGAACTGGGTCCCAATACTGCCTCGACTTATACGAGTCAGATAGGACATTCACTGATCCTTGCCTACAACATTCACCGTATCTAATACATCAACTTACTCCATTATCCACTCCTGGGAGATGTGTTTATTAATGCATGCCTAAGCTCCTGAAGAAGCGTACACACACACACGTACACACACACACACACACACACACACACACAATGTAGAATTAAGCTACTTTATACTACCAACCCACACAAAACCTGAAAACATATACAATAATTTGCATAATAGTAAACTAAAACAATTAAGTGTAACTCTAAAAAATTAAAATTCCAAAGTGCTATAATGGTGTGAACCTCCCAACTAAAGTTATTGTACGTGAAGTTAGTTTGTATTGCAATCTCTGGAGGGACTTCCCCCACCCCTGCCACATTTAATTTGTTATGATGCACATCAAACTGAAAACAATGCATATGTGACGTTACATATCAGAGACCGGTATATTGTGGCAATATTGAAGTTTGAGATTACATTCTATACATTGGGTTCCACCATGTGTTGAAATTGTTTAGCAAGTTAGCACTGCACTTTTTCTCCCCGATGTGGGAACACGCAACACTGCTTAGCGGTAGGCCTTTTACTGAAACGTATTTTACCTCCAGTAGTTTATTGTAAATAGTAGTGTGGCGATAACCTATTACACCAAAGAGTGGCATTAATAAAAGAGGTATTTCAGTTGTGCCCCACCAGGTTGTCACCCTGGTGGGGCACACTTTAATGGCAACGAACAAATATATAAAAGGAATGCTACAAAACAGGATAGATTTTTAACTTTAAAAATTGCGTAATGATAGGTACATATGTTTTTTTTTTTTTACCTTGGGGTCTGTCTTCAGGGGAGTATTGCGCTTTATAAAAGATTTCATCATTAAAGTTTTGCTGATAGATCCTGGAGTCATCATCAGCAGTTGATTTTTCTGCACGGTATGCAGGAAAGTTTTCATATGAGGAAGCGGCTTCACAACCTGAGAAAGAAATGGTTTTAAATTCACAAGACCAGCTCAAGAGCAGATACCTGTTCACAACCAATTATGAGCTTACTTTGCTGGGGGGACAAGGTGGAGAGAGAGTCTTCTTCCGTGGAGGAGAGTGTATTTGCTCATCATCTGGCTGTTCATCATCAGACCGTTCATCTACTGCTCGCTTGTAACTTTTCCTCCTGTCAGAGACCTCAAGATTACATTTCTGTCTAGAGCTCAAAATTAAAGGGCTTTGAAAGGTCCGCCCACGTATCAGAAGATAGATCTCTATCTACACACACACACACACACACACACACACACACACATATACTGTAAAATAAATAGGGACACGTTAAACCTTCAGGAGAGATTTAAAGTGGTTGTAAACCTCTAGCAAGAAATACAAGTAAATAATTTCCCTCTATAGTGTGTACTTGTCTCAATCAAGAGCACTAAAATTTACTAAAACTGGCACACAGAATCTGGTGCAGTTGTGCATAGTAACCAAACCACTTCTACATTTAAAATCTGTCAAAGTTTAATTGAAGTTAGAAGCTAATAGTTACTATGTACTGCTGCACCAGATTCTGTGTGCACCAGTTTTAGTAAATCTCCCCGTAAGTGTCCTTTGTTTGCCGCCTTGTTCCTCTGCTAGCTGCACGAGTAAGCTCTGACCCCGAAGGTGACAGGGGAGGGAAGTTCCAGCACACAGCCTGTAAGGTCGGCCTCCGCTTTGTTCCGGTCTATTTAGACACACAGGACGTCTTGGCCCTACCCCTCCAATCACAGGTTTTGACAGAGGCATGATGGGGGAGAAGAGCCGCTTCAGACATAGTGGACTGAGATCGGCCTCACGCAAGTATTTTTTGGGGAAAGTGTTATATATACTATTAAACGTTTACCTTAATGAAGAGAATGCATTAACCACTTCAGCCCCGGAAGGATTTACCCCCCCTTCCTGACCAGAGCATTTTTTTGCGATACGGCACTGCGTCGCTTTAAATCTAAACTAATGCACTCAACTTCTTTGGTCGACCATGGTGAAGCCTGTTCTATCACTGGTCTTGGCCACCATGCTGCAGCTCAGTTTCAAGTCTTCGGCAATCTTATATCCTTGGCCATCTTTATGTAGTGCAACACTTTTTTTTTTCAGATTCTCAGAGTTCTTTGCCATGTTGAACTTCCAGTGATCAGTATATGAGTGTGAGCGAGAACACCAAAATGTAATCCTTCCAGGGCTGAAGGGATTTACCCCCTTTCTGACCAAACCCCTTTGTTGCGAAACAGCACTGTGTCGCTTTAACTGACAGACAATCGTGCAGTTGTGCGACGTTGCACCCAAACAAAATTTTCATTTCCCCCCCTCCCTCACAACTAGAGCTCTCATTTGGTGGTATTTGATCACCTCTGGTTTATTTTTTGCACTATAGACAAAGCATAAAAAATTTAATAAATAATAAAAAACAAAAAAACAAACAAACACACACACACTATTTTTTTACTTTAACAGACACACGCAAAAGATTTCTCAGTTTAGGCAGATGGGGGGGGATTTGCAATAAGCATATATTGATTGGTTTACAAAATAGGGGATAGATTTATGGCATTTTTATTCATTTTCTTAAACTTTGTATTGGAGGTGATCTGCGATTTTTAATCGTGACTGCAACATTATGGCAGACACTATTTTGGGACCAGTCATTTATACAGCGAACAGTGCTAGAAAAATGCACCACTTACGGTGTAAATTACACTGGCAGGGAAGGTGTTAAAAACTAGGGGGCAATCAATGGGTTAAGCATGTCCTAGGGAGTGATCCGTCATGTTGCTAGGCAGAACAGGGTAATGTCTTGTTTCGTCTCCCCGTTCTGCCGCTCCGTGACATGATCGCGGGCCCTGGGTGGACAGCAACTCCTACACGTGCACAATGCTGAGATTTAAAGGGGATGTACCTGTATGCCCAGCCATGCCATTGTGCCAGTGTACATCGCAGTGCACAAGAACCCCACACAATGCCAGTCACATCAACGGATAGGATAAGATAGATAGATAGATAGATAGATGAGTATACCACCACTTTAAAAACAGGACTGCAAGTAAAAACAGAAGTCATTCTAGAAAAAGGTCAAGTTTTGAACTAGCTACCAGATTTTTTGCATAAATACAAAAAAGAAGCACCTTCTTGTCTGATCATCAGTTGTCTGACCGGTTTCTGTAAAATAAAGGATGGAATATTATTAAACATAGCACTAGAACAGCAGGGGGATAGAAAAACTGTGCTACAGCACTAACATTTTTCACAAATACAGTTAGCTTGGTGTACACAAATCCACAATAAAGACTAATCTGAACAGTACAGAAGTTACATCTGCTTTTACACCGATAACTGTACATAGGGGGTTCAGATTACACACCAGTATGGGTCCTGTGTGTCATGTCACATGACAATAGGATTTTTTATGCTACATATACTTAGCTTATTATATGTATTTTTTCGTCCATCAGTAAGATGGCGGTAATCTGTCAAGTTTTGTAATGACAAATGTACAGGGGGGGGGGGGGGGGAAAGAGTATTTGATACCCTGCCGATTTTGTACATTTGCCCACTAACAAAGAAATGGTCTAATTTTAATGATAGTTTATTTTAACAGTAAGGAGACAGAACAAATAATACCCAGAAAAGCACATTTCAAAAAGTTTTAATTGATTTGTTTTATTGAGTAAAATAAGTATTTGACTTAGTACTTGGTGGCAAAACTTTTGTTGGCAATCACGGAGGTCAGACGTTTCTTGTAGTTGGCCACCAGGTTTGCATACGTCTCAGGATGGATTTTGTCCCACTCCTCTTTGCAGATCTTTGCCATTCATTAAAGTTTCAAGGCTTTTTGGTAACTTGAACCTTCAGCTCCCTCCACGTTTTCTATGGGATCAAGGTCTGATGAGTGACTAGGCCACTTTGTTGCCTTTGTGTGGCTGTGCATTTTGGGTCATTGTCATGCTGCAATACACATCCACAAACCATTTTCAAAATGCCCTGGCTGATGGTACATAATGATGGTTCCCATCAATCGTCCCTTTGATGCGGTGAAGTTGTCCTGTCCCCTCAGCAGGGAAACCCTTCCAAAGTAAAGGGATTTCACCTTCATGCTTGGTGTTCTTAGGGTCATAGGCAGCATTCCTCCCCCAAACACAGCAAGTGTTTGATTTTGTTCACGTCTGACCACAACACTTTCACCCAATTCTCCTCTAAATCAGATGTTAATTAGCAAGACTTGATGGGCCTGTACATGTGCTTTGAGCTGTGGGACCTTCTGGAGGCACTGCAGGATTTCAGTCCTTCACAGTGTAGTATGTTACCAATTGTTTTCTTAGCGACTATGGTACCAGCTACCTTGAAATCATTGACAAGATTTTCCCATTTGTAGTTCTGGGCCAATTCCTCACCGTTCATGATCAGTGAAACTCTGCGACATGGTGTCAAACACAAGGCCCGCGGGCCAAATCTGGCCTGCCAGGCCTTGTCATATGGCCCGTGCGCAGCGCACTCCTGAACGCAGGGCTGCCTACACAGCGCAAGAAGAAAAAAAAAAAAAAAATAAAAAAAATAAAAAAAAAAACTTTATTGGAGAATGCTCAGACTAAACACTATGGTGGAGAGCAGATACAACTCGCCCTTGAGGGCAACCAAACTGTTCATGCGGCCCCCAATGAGTTTGAGACCCTGATATGGTCTGGAGCTCTATGCAAGATCTCGAGAGATTGACAGTTTTGTGTTTTTCATTTGCAAATAAAATCGCACCAACTGTTGTCACCCTCTCACCAAGCTGCTTAGCGATGGTCCTGTAGTCCATTGCAGCCTTGTGTAGGTCTACAACCTTGCCCCCCAACAGCCTTGAACAGCTTTTTGGTCTTGGCTATGGTGAAGAGATTGGAATCTGATGATTGCTCCTGTGGACAGGTGTTTTATACAGATAAACTGAAATGAGCACTCCCTTTAAGAGTGCACCTAATCTCCGTTCATTACTTGTATAGAAGACACCCGGGACCCAGAAACCTTGTCGATAGGGGAATACTTATTTCACTCATTAAAATGCAAATCAATTTATAATTTTTGAAATGCATTTCTGGATATTTGTTATTGTCACTGTTAAAATAAACCTACAAAGAAAAAAATTAATAAATAATAAAATAGACTGACCTTTGTCAGTGAGCAAACGTACAAAATCAGCAGGGGGTCAAATACTTTTTTGCCCCTCACTGCATAGGCGGTAGTAGCAACAGCTAAGGGTGTTGTACAGATGTTTGATACAGTATTGAAATATAGGATGTGCGGTAGGGAGTAAAGTAAAATAAAGTCCCTTTCGTTGAGGTGGAGAATACGCCATATGTCTACTAGTTGGGCCTTATGTAGGGCTTGAATAAGTTCTTAGATCATGCCGTGGTACAGGGATCCATATCCCCTATGAGGGGTTTGATCTCCGGGTGCACGGGTACAATAGTTCCTGAATAAAGGATGGCAAGGTAAGGCAATATTGTCAGCAGTGGCTATTGTACATAAGGATGAAAAAAACATTTGTTTGCATGTGTCCTTGCTAGCATGAATGCTTTCAGTAAGGAGCAATGTCCTCAGTATATAGAATTAACATAAACTGCATAGCGTGATTCACCTTACCAGTAAGCATAGCACAGGGTAACTATGTGAGGGGCATAAGGCATCTCAGGCAGACATAATCGTAAGGAACTTGCTATACAAACATTAAGGCTCAAAAGACCTTGACTAGGAAGCATGCGAGTCTCTAAACTGCTAGATGGCAACAACGAAGCATAAAAAAAAAACATTGAAGCACAAAGACCCAGGAGAACACAGATGTTATCGCCCTGCAGAAAAATCTCATGGGGCCTTGGTCTCGCTTGCCTGCAAGCATGGGACAAATTCAGGCGGCGGGCCCACAAGGACCCCCCTCAGGAAGGCAGATGCGGAAAAGAACACATCCTTCCAGCTGTAGTCAAATAGCGAGAACTACTAAAAGTCTGCAATAAAACCAGCATGTCTATCCGGTAAGTGCAGAAAAGAGAAGAGCATAGCAACTGTAGTCACTTGACAGGGACTCTTAAGAACATCCATCAGTAATCTAGCTGCCATACACTGTACTACAAGCAGAAGATGCAAGGTACCTGCCAATTAGGATTCCCTGAATTGTAATATGTGCGCGAGAGGATCTCCAGGGAGCGGTAGGGCCAGGACGACCCATTTGTCGGAGGAGTAGTTGTAGCCAGTTTGGTACCTGAATGGGGTCCACTTCCAGGAAAGTGAACAAATCCAGTAGATCCGCCGGCGTACGCAAGGTGAATGAAGCGGTGGCTTTCCAAATGGTAACAGATAGCCCCACTGGTATGTGCAGCCTTGTGCCCATGCTAGGAGAGGATACAAGCAGGCCCTGCGCTGGAGCGTCGCCTTAGATAGAATCCGGAGGATTTGCTGAAGGCACCATCAAAGTCCCCATCTCTGGAAAGTATCACCTTCTTCTGGGGGTAGCGGTGTAGGCGATAAACCACATCCCAAGGCCTGTTTGGGTCAGTAGGCTGGGGGCCTAGAGCCCTGTGTGTTCTATCCAATTCCACATTCTGTGGGGAGGCCAAAACCTTCTGGAAAATGGCACACCGCGGTGGAAAGGTCCTCCATGCCTGTAGCTTTTGGAGGGCCCCCGAAGCCGCAGGTTGTTCTTGCGGCTTCTGTCCAAGTCCTCCAAGTGGCGTTGGAGGTCCATTGCTGTCTCCAATTGGGACACACGAGACCATTCCAGGTAGGATATTGGTGACTCACCCGTATCGATTTGCTGAGTGTAGGTGAACCTCCGCACCTCACCGACTGGATGTCACGACGATGGGCTTCTTCCACCCTAACAATCAAGGCCTCAATGTCCTGTTTGGTGGGCAAGGCCTGCAGGGGCGCCTGAATACCCCCCTGGTGGCGGTCCAGCTCTCTCCGGGTGGCAGAGTTGGTAACATCCGACATGTCCGGGGCGGAAGATCACAGGGGTCACTGGCAGGGAGCCCTATATGGAGGCAAAGCCAGGTGAGGCTGGTGAATCTGGCATCGAGATGGCGTCTGGAGAGGTGGGGTGCACATTCTGGAAAAAACTGTGTACATTTCCTGGAGAAACATGGGAACGATTTGTGGCTAGCATCCTGGATCAATAAAAACTGTTAAGATCGGTGATTTTGCAGAGATAGGCAAGGGGAAGCCGGAAGCTCACAGAAAATACATCCCTATTTTATGTGATAGAACACCCCAAAGTGGCAGGAAAATTATAAATTGTTTTCACGTTTTTTTATTTTTTTACAGATATCTGAAAAGTGTGGTGTGCATTTGTAGAACCACCTTTCACTGCATTTTCAGCTGAAAGTCTTTTTGGGTCCCTACCAGCTTTGCACATAAAGTGTAACATTTTTGCCCATTTTTTGCAAGACAGTTTAAGCTGCCAGATTGGATGGAGAGCATCTGAACAGCAACAAACTTATAAAAATGCAAACATGCTAAAAACACATGTACCGCATGTTCCTTATTTCTGCTGCTCAGTGGGCATGGAGCCCAGTTCAGATTCTACATTGGCCAAAGCAGTTGATACAGCACACAATGCACTACTTTCCAGGAAGTAGTAGAAGTTAATACTGCAGTCCAGCAACATGTTTTCCTTTGCCAGCCACCTTTACTACATCAGGTCCTGATGAAACTGCACTGAGGTTCTGCAACACTACACTTTAACATGAACTCTGCTTTGCACAGGCAGGTTACGTGAACCGTTTCCTGCCCTCGCTTTAAAGAGTTAGCATTTTTTCTGGAAAGAAAGTAAGTGTCTCTGCTGTGGGCTTTTGAGCATTTACAAATCTACTTGTTATCTGAGATATTTTCCAGCACAACCCAGTGCTGGAAGCCCATTACAACAGTAGATGCAACAACATTCATGTATAACACTAGACAGATTTGCTAATTGCAACATTTTTTAAACACAGAAGTTGTAAAGTAGGGCAAAAACAATTCAACTTTTGTAGACTGTTCATTTTACAGAAATCTTAAAAGCTGAACTTCAGTGACAGAAATGGAGCGCTTGCTGCCTTACTGGGAATAAAGTGCCCCAATGCAGGGTGATATTTCACCTCTAGAGATTACTTTTTTCTAAACAGTACTGTGTTATGGGGTTAGTCGTCACTGCAGCTGGCTGCTAAACTACTCGTAACCTACAAAAGCATTGCCTTGTCTAGGGGGGACCCTCTACAACAAACTACAGCCAGTCCTTCCTTACTCATGGTTTGTGATCATCTGTCTTCATTAGCCCAGAGTTCAGTGCAACCACTTAATCGGTGCACTGATTAGCTGTACCCTTTCACACTTGTCGGTCATTGGCTCTACTTAATAAAAATATGAATGCTGATAACTGTTTACATCTTGATCAGCCATGTATGGAAAAAATCTAATCCTGTGGTAAAGAGCCGCTGTGGACTGTTGATCACAGAGCATGCATCGCAGCAAGCAGGGATCTTGGAGGTTGTCAACAGACACCCTCTTAGAACTAAACGGCAGCACTGTAGCCGTCATTCTGCTACAGCATGGTCGGCAAGTGGTTAGAGCTTATAGCGTCAGATTAGCCATTTTCATTCCAATTCCTATGGAGATTACCTGTCAAGAATGTCACAAAAAAAAAAAAAAAAAAAAAAAAAAGGAAAAAGTCAATAGTAATCCTACCACCATTTGATGACGATGACTGTCGCGTCGGCATCCTCTGTGGCTCAGAGTCCAGTGGGTTGCTAATAGGAATCTTTTTACACGTGCGCACCCGAAGAGAAGGCCTGGGACACTCTGCAGAAGGAGCCTAAAGAACAAACAAATTTGTTATAGACAATTTATAGGGATACACAATAGAAAGTTATTCTACTTTAGACTAAGTAGTGTCAATTATGTACAGTGCCTTGAAAAGTTATTCAAACGGCTTGAAGCTTTTACTTTGTCATGTTACAACCAAAAACTTAAGATTTATTGGGATTTTCTGTGATATGTGCCACTTTGTGTTGGTCCAATTGTGAAGTGGAAAGAAAAATTATAAAAATGTGTCTTTAACACACGGATACCACTAACATCTAGTAGAATCAATTGCTTTCAGGAGTCACCCAATTAATAAAGAGTCCACCTGTGTGCAATTCAATCAAGAGTATAAAATGCAGCTGTTCTGTGAAGCCCTCAGAGGTTTGCTAGAGAACCTTAGTGAACAAATCGCACCATGAAGGCCAAGGAACACACCAGGCAGGTCAGAGATAAATGTATGGAGAAGTTTAAAGCACTGTTAGGTTATTTAAAAATATCCCAAGCTTTGTACATCTCTCAGAGCACTGTTCAATCCATCATCCGAAAATGGAAAGTATGGCACAACTGTAAATCTACCAAGACATGGCCATGCACCCAAACGGACAGGCTAGGTGGGGAGAGCATTAATCAAAGAAGCAGCCAAGAGGCCCGTGGTAACTCTGGAGGAGCTGCAGAGAGCCATAGCTCCAGTGGTAGAATCTGTCCACAGGACAACAATTAGTCGTGCACTCCACAAACCTGGCATTTATGGAAGAATGGCAAGAATAAAGAAATTGTTTAAAGAGCCATAAGAAGTCCCGTTTGCGAGAAGCCATGTGGGGGACAGAGCAAACGTGGAAGAAGGTGCTCTGGTCAGGAGAGCAAAATTTAACTTTTTTTTTTTTTTTCCCCAAAAAAAATAAAATAATAAAAATAAAATAAAATAAATCACCCTACAGCCAGAATTACAATAGAATGGTTCAGATCAAAGCATATTCATGTGTTAGAATGGGCCAAAGTCCAGACCTAAATCCAAGTGAGAATCTGCGGCAAGACTTGAAAATTGCTGTTCACAGATGCTCTCCATCCAATCTGACAGAGCTTGAGCTATTTTGCAAAGAATGGGCAAAAATTGCACTTTAGATATGCAAAGCTGGTACAGACATGCTCAAAGACTTGCAGCGAAAGGTGGTTCTACAAAGTATTAATTCAGGGGGGCTGAATTATTGGAGAGAGAGAGAAAAAAAAAAAAAAAAGCCACACTTCAGATAATTGTAAAAAATGTTGACCACCATTTATCACTTTCCTTCTACTTCACAATTATGTGCCACTTTGTGTTGGTTTATCACAAAATCCGAGTAAAATATGTTTACGTTTTTGGTTGTATCATGACAAAATTTCAATGCACTGTATACACCAATGGTTGCCAACCTGGCATTCTGGAACCACCTAATTGCATTCTGCAAGCCACTCATCTCCACCTCTGCTTCACATGTAGTACAGGCTGATGGATTAAAAGCAGCCTAATCAAGTTCAAGGGGCATGGCACAGAATGAGTAACAAAAATAAAATACCACCATAGTACTACAAATGATCAATTCTAGTTAAAAAGGACAAAAATAAGCAATTTGTTTCTTACCTCCTCAGCAGGTTCTGCAGCTTCAGCCCTGCAAATTTAACAAACAAATTTAAGTCTGAAAAATCTGGCATCAGTCATTATACCACTTAGGATTTCCGTTAATTTTAAAACGCAACCATTATATAGAGACTAGTTGCAAGTACAATCCTTAACATGGTCACACAACCAATGAAGTCACCCAGAGAAGCAGAAGATTCAAGTATAACTGGTGATAAGCACATACAAAAAAAAAAAAAAAAAAAAAAAAAAAGCGCAATTAAAGAGAAACAATAGCTAAGGCACTAGTCTAACAAAACTAACCTTTTTTGGGGGGGGAAAAACACCCACACAAAACCCATATCCAAACTTACACTAAGGAAGCAGCTCCTAGGACAGGGTGATCAACTAGGACAGCAGCAAGCTACAGATCACCGAGCTGAATGAAGATGGAGCTGGGTCAGCACACACCATGCCACAGCGAGAATATGTCGGGGGCTTTGAAAAAGGGGCAAAGCCCCAAAACGCATATGCCTTTTGGTGTTCTGACTTGTAGCACAGAGATAAGGAGGGAGCTCACACGGACGCCAACAGCGGCATGGTTTGTTTACATTAAGCTCAGTGATCTGCAATATCTAGGAAAGCAGCAAGCCACACCTCATGTGTGGATGGAGGAATCTTACTTATTTCAATCAGGCTGCTGGCTGATTGAAATATATAAAATAAGAAAAACTTTACACAAGGAAAAAAAATAAAAACACACACACACACACACACACACACACCACACTGTCAACTATTCAAACTAATCTCACAATCATTCTCACCTAACTTGAACAGTGACCTCTTCATCCACTATTTCAACAGAGCTCTGGTCTGCAAAAAAAAGTAACACATTAAAGCAGAATTAAAAAAGGAACTTTAATCCAAAAATTAAGTCCTAGATGACTTCAGGCTGGTCCTAGAATATATAAAAAATTATAATGTCTTTACTGTTTAAAATCCAGTAATGCACTGTCACATCCTGCTCTGCACATGCTCAGTTCTCCATTTTTAGGCACTACCGAGTTTGTAAAGGCCGATCCGATAGCCTTCAAGCTTAAACCCTCCTATCCTTTACAGCGAAGGAAGCTGCTTCTGTTTGATCAGTAACTGGCATGGTTCTGCACATGTGATCAGCTAGGACACCAGCAAATTAATGATTTGACAATTTGATTGAGGACACAGGCAAATGTGATAGCAATCCGAGGAACATAATCATGTTTTTTTTTTTAAACCATTAAATTGAAAGACTAACCACTTCAGCCCCCAGAGGATTTTACCCCCTTCCTGACCAGAGCACTTTTTGAGATTCGGCACTGCGCAGATTTAACTGACAATTGCGCGTGTAACGTTGTACCCAAAACAAAATTAATGTCACTTTTCTCTCACAAATAGAGCCTTCTAAGCGACTTTTCCCCAAGTTTAGGCCGATATGTATGCTTCTACATATTTTTGTTAAATCACAATAAGCGTGTATTGATTTTCACAAAAATTATAGCGTCTACAAAATAGGGGATAGTTTTATGGCATTTTTTTTTTTAGCAATGGCAGCGATCAATGCTTTTTATCAGGACTGCCACATTATGGCAGACAGATTGGACACTTGACGCCATTGTCATTTACAGTGATAAGCGCCATTTAAAAAAAAAAAAAAAAGGCATGGATTACTGTGTAAATGACACTGGTAGTGAAGGGGTCAAGTGTGTCCTAGGGAGCGATGGGCTTCAACACACAAGACGGTGATCGCTGCTCTCAATGACAGAGCAGTGATCTCTGTCCTGTCACTAGGCAGAATGGGGAAAGTCTTTGTTAAAGCTTCTTAAAGGGTACGTACCTGTACGCCCTTTTGCATACCAGTGCCATTCTGCTGATGTAAATCAGCGTGTGCTGGTCGGCAAACGGTTAGTTACGCTCTATGATTTACTGTTGTACAGGGGCTCTGGGCTTCAGCAAAATGGCAGCCTCTAGCAAGAAAATGCACACACTAATTTTGGTAGCATAATTAATACACAAAGTATGTTCCTGGCTAAGGAACTCTTTTCTTCCATCAAGTGGTTAAAAAGAGAAGGATCAGGGCTGCTCTGTACAAAATCACTGCACAGAGCAGGTAATTATGACAGGTTCTTTAAAGGTTCTTTGACACTTTAAGGCAATGTCACATCAAAATGATAACTGGCTGAGAACTGTTTTCAGCAGCAGTCCCAAGATTAGGTGGGGTGCCTGTAATATTCCAAAACAAATAAGCACCAGTGGAACCTTGGTTAACAAGTAACGCGATTAACAAGCATTTTGAAGATGAGCATTTTTTTTTTTTTTTTATTATGACTCGGTTTGCGAGTGTCGGGAGCCACTCGGAAACACTCCATTCCCGAGCCTTTCAGAGTTCAGCAAAGCTGTCCGAGTATTTCCAAGGCTCTCCGGCCCCACCCCTGGCCACATGCAGTATTGCATCCAATAGAAGTTAATACGGAACAAATTAGCTTCGTCTCTATTGACGTCTATGGGGAAACTCGCTTTGATATGCGAGTGCTTTGGATTACAAGCTTTCTCCTTGAACGGATTATGCTCATAATCAAAGGTTACACTGTACTTCATATTTTCTTAGGACACAACAATGCCTCTGTAACATTTCATCTCTTTTCATTTAGCAATTGAGACCGGTAACAGTGAAGCGAGATCAGACCTCACCTATAGTTCAGTTAAAATGTGCACAGTGGTTGTAGGGTGGAGGCAAAAGTTTGGAGTCAGTAGAAGCCAACAGCTTCGGCAATAATGTGCCAGGTTAAGAAAACACTACATGTCAATTCAGAAAAGCTGTGGCAATTTCTGTATGTGATAAAGATTTGGAACCCTTCATGCTCCAATCACTCAAGCATTTTCTCTTTCGTCAAGACCAAAGTGAGCAGAACAAAAATGATGCTGTTGCCAGCCCAATCTTGGGTGCATTATAAATCACCAATACAACATAGTTGGAAAGATAAGTGGGGCTTCAGTACCTCGAAAGTGGGGGGCAAAGAGGAGTACTTACAACTCTTGTAGCTAGAAGCAGAATTCTCTGTAGCTCTCTTTTTCGACATTGAGCGACGAATGGATTGCCGAACAGCTTCTCGAGTCATGCTTTCACGCTTCTTGGCTAGGGAGAACTGGTTAGCTAAAGAAGGACGACAGCTGACCGACTTGCGACCCACAATGCTGCGACGTACCGAGCGCCGGTCTGACTTAGAGCCTGTAGGTGTTGTGCTGTGACTTGACAATTCTAATGACAGGGTTTTAGCGGCTTCTTCAACACGCTGGGGCGTTTCACTTGTCAAATCTATCATTTCTTTATAAGCAACCTTAGGCGTGGAGCTGTCTGCAATCTTTAACTTAGCTGCTGTGCGGCCATTTTTTTCAGGGGTGATAGGATCGAGGGGTTGTGCGATGGTCACTGAAGGAGGAGACTCAGGCACAGTTGGGACAATAGTTTCTGTATTCTCTTTTTTCACCGAGCCCAGTGCAATCATCTCTTCGCAGCGCTGTTCTGCACTACGGCGTTCTTCGGCACTGATCTTCACCTGCAAGATGCGATCATTGGATACATTAGCAAGATCTTGCAGTGGTTTCTCCAATACTGGCATGCATGCTGTGCTGGCTTGTTTCCGTGCCCGGGTCATTCTCTTGGGCTGGTCAGCATCTTCCTGAATAGATTCATTAAGTGGTTTATTAAGTTGTTTAGTGGAGAGCCTGCGTACAGATGAGCTCCAACTGGCACTGCTTAGTCTCCTGGATATCCTGCAAAAAAACACAATTGTTTTGAGCTGTGCATGTGATACAAATATACAATTATAATGAAATGTTTTAGGCTATGTGCAATTTCAATGTGGAAAAAAAAAAAATATGCAATAAGCACATCTTAAACTACAGGAGATGGTTCTTCAGTGCTTTGTTCTACCAATGCTCATCTCAGGTCAACAAGCACTTTTACCATTATGTCAAAATTAATTAAGATATTATGCCACCCATCATTTGCACAAAAAGACTTTGCGAGGGGAAAAAAAAAGCAGGGAGCAGATACCTGTAAAATCCAGGCATTTGCTCCTACTTTCGGACACAGATCACGATGATCGCACTTTCTGCTGCAAACTACGCCATGTCCTGCCCTTCCACCGCTTCTGGAAGACACAGGTCCCAGATGACAGCAGGGACCATTTAGAATGTGCAGCGTGTCAAGCATGCACAGACGGGAGCCAGGAGTGAAACCGAACGTCTTCACTTCATGGTTCCCTTACCAGGAATGGCAGCGGCAGCACCCGTAAGTCGATCCGAAGAGCAGCTTCATGTGCGGACATCGCAGGCTCCCTGGACAGGTAAGTGTCCATATATTAAAGTCAGCAGCTGCAGTATTTATAGCTTCCGACTTAGTTTTTTCCCCAGGAGGAACTCCGCATTAAGTATGGAACAAAGCATCTCTATAAAATGGAGCCTCACTAAAACACTATTTTCTGAGCTGGGTATAGAGCTTTAAAGTGAATTTACCAGGTGACCACATTTTAGTGTCAAAATAAAGAAACCCGGTGATAACTGTACAAGCTGGTAAACCCTTACCTACGCTAAAGAATTAAATCTTGCAAGAGAGACTGGACATCACCTTCACTAAACAAAGTATGTCAAGGCACCGCAGACCCTGCCTCTTCTTGCTACAACACAACTACATTACATGAATGTGTCAGTGCTTGCATGACTGAAGATTTAAAGCAGTGGGCCAGCTGAAATTTTTTTTTTTTTTTTTTTTTAAGTCAGCAACTACAAAATTACTTTAGTTGCTGACTTTTAAATAAGCACTTACCTGTCCAGGGTGTCCGTGATGTCAGGCGCCTGAGGCCAACCCGTCCCTCGGCGCCTCCATTTGTACTAAGGGAAACAGGCAGTTGAGCCTTGCGGCTTCAATGCCGTTTCCTACTGCGCATGCACAAATCACACATCGCTTTGTGAATGGCTGGCTGTGTTCTGGGACACACACAATTCCCAAAACACAGTGTGCCCCATTCCTCAGAACACAACGCGAGGAGAAGATTACCGCGGTGTAGAAAATGCCAGATTAGGACAATCTGCCTAGCAACAGCCATTTCTGGCAAGTTAAAAAAATATATTTTCAGATTTTTATGAACATTTTTATTTTTTATTTTTTTTAGGGTGGTCCTCCGCTTTAAGTGAGCAAGTGACACAAACTGCTCATAAATGTACTTTTTTCTGCTCCTGGGCAACCCTCTGACTTCAGGCCCACACCTTACATAAGTTCTTGACTTTTGTCTGTAGTGATTAATGAGCTCCGTCCACCAGATATAATCTCTCTGCTGTTCCAAGATCCAATATAAGCACCTTGACTATAAAGGCTTCCACATGTAGTTTGGCAAGACCAGGCTTACTATTAGCAGCAGGCTGTAGGTATAGCCTGGGATTTAGGCACTTCCAAGGCTCTAAGAAAACTAGTTGAAGTGAAATATAAGTGATATCTCCACAAGGTGCCCACATGTGTCAGAATTATTAGTTTGAAGACCTAAAGTGTTCTTTACTATATCACTGTAAAAGCACAGATGTTGTGGCACGTTATACCTGGTTAAAAGTAGCACAATGAACCAAAGAAACAAAAAGTTGTGCATAAATGATCCATAGTATCATTACTGCTGCAGCAGTTACCTGCGCCCACTCGGGTCCCTATTTTCATCTGGCACAATAGAGATTCTTTTCTTTCTGCGTCTCTTCTGAGACGGTGTCTTTGGCATCAGTTCTGGCTCAGCAGTGAAGTCACTGTTGGCAAAGTAGACAGCTGTAAATATTATGCAGACAGTAAACCCTCTGATTGCAACAACCTGCACAAATCAGGAAAACAGAAATAAAACAAAAACACGTTTATTGAACGGACATCTGGAAAAGGTACGGGACTGTTGCTGTACAAACGAAAAGCGAGTTTTGCGGGACATTTCCATCAGTGTTTGAATTACCATCAAGATGTAGACAACTTGGCCATAATAACATTTGCAGCTTGAGAGGTTATGTGATAAGTTGCTGATCCTGCTATACTCACTTGCTGAACATCTTCCTGGCTGCCTCCTCTATCTCCATCAGCCATACCATGTGCTTGCTGTCCAGATGCCGCACAAAATCTTCTGTTTTGCGGGCACATACTTGCAGAAGATTGGAAAGGCTTTCTGGCTCATTCATGGTGACACCTATCGATGAAAAAGGTTTATTTTTTAAATGTAGTAGTCGTATACATTTCTCAAGTTGCTTGTGTGTGAAAAGACTGAGGAAGCGAGAAATCTACATACCTCTATTTAGACAGCTTTATGTTAATAGATGAAACCTAGAAGTGTTCCTTGCCATTTACCATAAGATTATTAACTTTAAAAGTATTACATTTTTATTTGGAACAACTTTGTAACCTTTGCTAGGTGACAGACTTTTATTCTTAGCCGGTCATTGTTACCTCCATCAAACAACTGAATCCGAGCGTTGGCTGGGCAGCAGAGTACCCCTGCCCAGCCACCATTCTCTTTACCTAGTCAACATCGGCTTCAATGCAGTACCACCATAACCGACCAGGTGCTCTTGTTCACCCGCCTTAAGGCAGCAGAAAAGGTTAAAAAAAAAAAAATAATTGCATTGTATAAAGACTTTCATTGGAAAAGCAGCCCTACAGTGGCTTAAACCTTCACCTGGTCTTCCATCCGAGTTCATGGCCGCTTAAATGGCTGAGCTGCGATGACATCACTCCAGCAGCATGAAGCTCTGAAGCAACAGCATGGGCTCCCTTAGAGCACTTCATGTGCTGGTGAGGTCACCTGGCTGCTGCTCCCTAGAATATCTCCTAAACTGGAGATGCCTTGCTAGTACCTGCAGGAAACAAAAGAACTGAGGGGCAGCTGTTGAACAACCAACATCAGCCCCGTTGTTGGACATTGCACCAATTGATAAAATTCCCTTTTCCCAACTCACTTTTGTATGGAGAAAAAACGAATGAGCATTTCACTGCATGGAACCTTATTCCAACTTTTTTTTCCCCAAAGAAAAAAAAAAAAATTGTATACCACAATGAAAAACACAGCCGTCTCCACGTCAGCTATTCGCTACCCAGTTACGGCTTGTTGGATGGCAACACCATCTCCTGCATCTATATGAAGTTGGTGAATGCTTTCTAGTGCCAGGGTGGCAGTCACCAGATGTGGCCTCTGGGGGAAAAAAAAAAGGCACTCAAATAATAAACCCCCTACCTCCTCTGCTGTGAAGATGGACTCGAGATGTGGCATATTGCATGACCATGTATTAAGGGTGGGGTGACACTGCCATGCGGAGCTGCTCACAGCAGGGGTCTGGTGCGATGCAGCTCTGCAAAGAAATCAGCTTCCAGGTTTTTATTTTTTAGTCCAAACAGACTCATTGAACAAGTGGAAGTTAGAATGCGATTGGCTACCATGCACAGCTGCACCAGATTTTGCACTTTCCAGTCTTAGTAAATCAACCCCAATGTTTGACTTCAATTCACAGGAAGGGTCAAAGACACCGCATTTCTAGCAGGATCAACCAAAACTTTATGATAAATTATAACCTGAAAATAAAAATCGAAAATAAAATGCACCACTTCGAAGGACTGTTGAGCTGCAATAGTACAATTCTGTTCTTGGGTTCAAAAATCGCCTTTAATAAACCTTGCATTCTAAATGCTACATGTTCTACTTTTGTACTAACTACTTTAGTATAACTCAAATCACATATTGGCATAGAATGCATTAGGATAAAAAACCTGACTTTACAACCCCTTTAGATATCAAGAAATGTACTGCATCTTAAATTTTGATTTAGTCAGTCTTGACTAAAATGCCATTTTAGTTGACTAAAATAGTGTTTAGTCAATATTGTAAAGGTAGTAGGTTATCTTAATACATTAAGATTAAAAAAAAAAAAAAAACACCAAACACCTTCTGTGTGCAGCAGCCCTCCATATACTTACCTGAGCCCATCTCGATCCAGCTGTGCTGAATGAAAGACTCGGCTGTCCAGAGACTCTCCCTCCTCGGTGGAAGTAGAGCGCCATTGGCTTCCGCTGCTATCAAAGTCCGTGAGCCAATGAGGAGAGGTGATTGAGCCAGGCCACAGCTCAGTGTTTAAATGGACACATGATGCTGTGGCTTGGGTGCCCCCATAGCAGGCAGCTTGCTGTGGGGGCATTCAACAGAAGGGTGGAGCCAGGAGCACCAAAGAGGCTCTGGGCTGCTTTGTGCAAAATAGTGGACCTTTATAGTGTAACCAAGACCATGGACGTATAAACTATTTACAAAATATTAAGTAAAAGATTTAAAATAAGCCATCTGATTTTATTGTGAAGTTATTTGTTCTCAAAGATCACAAAAGAGACAATTCAGTAGATTTCAGCTTAGAAAAACCTGCTGTGCGTTTACATTAAAAGGCGAGGAAAAAAAAAATAATTAAAAAAAAAAGCACTTCAGTGTTAGCGCCTGTGTTGTGCACTTGTAGAGAATTTTCAAATGCTTACAGAAGAATTTTAAAGCCACTCAAAATTCTTGATATAGGGAGCAGATTGAGATATACTCAAAGCAGCATAGGCCCCAGCTCTCACTATTAATGACACAGAATCACGCTGCGCATTACCGTGCAATTGAAGTCACGTGCATCGCAGTCTGAGCCCATTCATTTTAAACGGGTTCAAATCATACTGCATCGCAGCAAAAGTAGTGCATGCACTACTTTTTGAAATGTGCCGCATGATACTTTTGTACCGAGATCTGGTGCAGGAAAACGCACTGTGTTTGGGGTGTTAACACAGATACCCCCTGCAGACTGCAACTGCAGCGATTGCGCATCGGAACGTGGGTTTCCCATACTGCATCTAGTGTCAGCCTAACAGGGTTGACTTGGGAAAAGCAAATGCTTGCAGGCAGTAAATCACCTCTATTAAATTCTATAGAAATGCACTGCACTGTAAGGTTCATCTATGTGTTAAGTCGGCGGGGGGGGGGGGGGGGGAGAGAGACGGCTGAAGCCTTGCACTGTTTTCCAGCCACAGTCCGTCTCCACCCCCAAATAGGCCCGCACTTGCCTCCGCTTGCATGGGCAAAGGCACTGTGCCTTTTCAAGTGTTCACTTGTATCGTTAGCTGGCGGGTCTTGTAGCTGGGACCTGCGTTACCTTATCACTTTATTTCTTCCTCTTCTGCTACCCCACTCTTTACACCCCCTTCTTTTCCCTCCCCTGATCCCTTCTTTCCCTCCCCTCCTCCCCCCCTCCCTTTTTTTTCCCCTCCCTCTCCTATTTTGCTGTCAGTAGGCAGGGCGATGGACTCCATGAAAATTGTATCAATTAATGCCAAGGGTCTAAATATCCCAGAAAAGAGACGTGTATTGTTGGGTGACCTCCGCAAATTACATGCGGACGTTGCTTTTATCCAGGAAACACATTTTAGACAAGAGAAATACCCGATCCTTAAAAACAGATTCTTACCGACCGTTTACCACTCCACTAATCCCTCAGCCAAGTCTAAAGGAGTCTCCATCCTCATATCAAATAAACTTCCCTGGCAATGCCAAGCAGTATTGGGAGACCCGGAAGGTCGTTTTATGTTCATTAAGGGTCTGGTGGGAGTAACCCCTTTCACGCTGGCATCCGTCTATGCGCCGAATGAGCACCAGAGTGCCTTTATAGCGAGGGTCTTGGATAAGCTTGGAGATTTTACAGAGGGACACTTAATCCTTGGAGGAGACTTTAATGCCCCGCTGATTCCCTCTACCGACACGTCTTTGGGACTTCAATTCCCCCACGCATAGCTAATTCCCTCCATAAGGCCCAATTGGTGGATGTATGGCGCTTAACGCACTCTGGCGAACGTGACTACACGTTTTTCTCGCACACTCATAAATTATACTCTAGGATTGATTACTTTCTGGTGCCCCATAGTCAGCTACATTCGGTAAAAAATGCCTCCATTGGGAATATTACATGGTCTGACCATGCCCCCATTATTTTAGAATACACGCCGACAGGGGGACACAGGGCGGGCTCAAAGTTCTGGCGGCTAAACGAGAGCCTCATCCAGGTCCCTGAACTCGTGGCTGAGGTTACAAGGGCGCTGACCCTGTATTTTCAAGAAAACGC
Source organism: Lithobates pipiens (assembly GCF_037356315.1). Taxonomy (NCBI): domain Eukaryota; kingdom Metazoa; phylum Chordata; class Amphibia; order Anura; family Ranidae; genus Lithobates; species Lithobates pipiens. The sequence goes on along the minus strand of NW_027507686.1, from coordinate 191,132,051 downwards.
TTCCCCAGACTGATTTGGGCACTTTATGGGAAGCGCACAAGGCGGTCATTAGGGGGATTTTGATCAGCCATGGTTCACGGATTAAGAGGGAGCGATCGGAACAGTTGGCCAAGCTACTGTCCGCCATGTCCTCTCTGGAAGCATGCCACAAGCATGCCCCCACCCGGTCCCTGGAATCTGAACTGGGGGCAGTCCGTAGACAGATAACCGACTTGCTGTACTACAGAGCCAAGGCGGCACTCCAACGTTGCCGACAGACTACCTACGCGTTTGGCAACAAATGCGGCAAAACTCTAGCTAGAGCGGTCCGGGAACAGAAACGTGCTTCCTATATCACCCATATCGCTAAGCCCGATGGCCAAAGGGTTACCCTCCCTGAACAGATAGCAGATGAGTTTGGGCAATTTTACTCTAAATTATACAATCTGACGTCCAACCGGCCCTCCCACACTGCTATAGCTGACTATATTACGTCCTCACATATGCCCTCTGTCCGCAGATATAAGGGAAGACCTAGAAGCGCCCATTACTATAGAGGAACTCCGCACTGCCATCGGACATACGAAACCGGGTAAAGCCCCGGGCCTGGACGGTTACCCAATATCATACTATAAGACTTTCCTCCACATTCTAGGCCCGCACATGATATCTTTCTTTAATGCACTTGGGCCGGAGGTGCCCTTCCCTAGGGAAATGCTGAGAGCCCATATTTCCCTGATCCCCAAAGAGGACAAGGACCTGACCCTATGTGGTAGTTACAGACTCATCTCCCTACTAAACGTAGATCTGAAGCCATTCTCCAAAATCCTGGCACAGCGCCTAGCGCACCATCTCCCATCCTTAGTACACCAGGACCAAGTGGGTTTCATACCCAACAGGGAAGCCAGAGACAATACGATACGGGTCCTTAACCTCCTCCACATAGCCAATAAAGGGAATATCCCCCTGTGTATTTCTGAGCACGGATGCTAAAAAGGCGTTTGATAGAGTTAACTGGGAATTCATGCTCGCCGTGCTCAGACATATAGGTCTAGGGCAGTGATGGCGAACCTTGGCACCCCAGATGTTTTGGAACTACATTTCCCATGATGCTCATGCACTCTTCAGTGTAGGTGAGCATCATGGGAAATGTAGTTCCAAAACATCTGGGGTGCCAAGGTTCGCCATCACTGGTCTAGGGGATAGAATGCTTAATTGGATACAACAAATTTATTCCAATCCCACGGCGCAAGTGAAGGCGAATGGTATTCTCTCTTCGACCTTCACAATTGCTAATGGCACGAGGCAGGGGTGTCCTCTATCACCTCTCCTCTTTGCCCTATCATTGGAGCCATTTATGTGTCAGGTACGACTGAATGCGGACATCCAGGGCCTGGTGGTTGGGGATTTGCACTGCAAGATCGCAGCTTACGCTGACGACCTCCTATTTACCTTGTCCAACCCTACGATCTCTCTCCCCAACCTCCTTAAAGAATTTGACACATACGGTGGTCTGTCAAATTTAAAGATTAATTTTGACAAATCCATGGGTATTGCTGTACCCCCCAAAGCGGCGCTCGCCATGCAAACGCACTTCCGCTTCAAATGGATGAGTGAAGCACTGAAATATCTAGGTACTTTTATCTAACCAGATATTAAGCGTACTTTTGCCTTGAACTTTCCACCCGTTCTGACAAGGACCCGTGTCCTGCTGGACGGGTGGAATAGTGGATTGCACTCTTGGTTTGGTAGGTGCAACCTGCTAAAGATGTGTATCCTCCCTAAATTTTTATACCTCATCCAGGCTCTTCCTATTCATATACCCCTGTCCTTCAAACAAGTCCACACGATATTCACCTGGTTTGTCTGGGCGAATAAAAAACCCTGTATCGGCAGGTCCTATATCTCCCTTCCAAAAAGACAGGGGGGGTCTGGCGTTGCCAGATGTCAGGCAATACTATATGGCCTCGCACTTGGGCCGCATTCTGGACTGGAGGCGTAACAAGCATCTTAAGCTCTGGGTAGATATTGAGCAAGCCCAAACAAAAACCATACTGAAAATTGCGCTCTGGTGTTATGAGGCCCTCTCTGGGGAACTGAGGAGTCATCCTCCGATAGGCACCACCCTGCAACACGGTAATCGGTGCGCCCTTCAGCTTTCCATCACCTCAGCACATTCACCTTTGTACCCGGTGTTGGGCAATCCGGATTTCCTGCCAGGCTTAGAGCCACATGAGTACTACTCTCTGAGGGAGGCCGGTCTAGACTGTGCCTCTGCCTTTGTGATTGACGGACAATGGCCCTCTATAGCGGCCCTGACTGCAGGGGAGGGGAGATTCCGACTTCCCTTCTGGAAGGCGATACGGCTCCACCATTTTCTCCACTCGTTGCCCCAATCCTAGGGACTTCATTAGACCCCCAACGGAATTCGAGGAGTTGTGCCTGCATAATGACCCGATATCGGGCACTTTGTCCACCATGTATTCCATGCTAGGCAATGCCGCGCCGTCTCCACACTTGGTCTACCTTACTAAATGGGAGAGGGACCTCAGCCGCACGTTCTGAGACACAACAACAAAAAATTATTAGCTGTGCCCTCCAAACTTCCATATGTACCAAAATACAGGAAACCAACTACAAAATTATGACGCGCTGGTATCTCACGCCCTCTAGACTGTCTAAGTGTTTCCCCAACTCTTCGGATCGCTGTTGGAGGTGTGGAGGGGAGGAGGGCACTTTGTTGCATGTGTTTTGGTCCTGTCCCAGCCTGCAGGGATTTTGGAAGGAAGTTAGGCGCATCACCCAGAAGTTCACAGACTACGAAATACCAGAGGATGCGGCCTTCTTCCTTCTTCACTTAACTGAAGTCCCACTCAAAAAGTATAAAAGTTCACTTACCCGCCACCTGCTCAATGCTGCGAAGGCCTGCATACCCCTGCGCTGGAAACAATCTTGCCCCCCCCCCCCCCCCCACCATAGCAGACTGGCTGAGGAGAGTGGAGGAGGTCAGTAAGCTGGAAGACCTGGTCCTTACGGCGCAACACAAACATGAGAAATATGTGGAAACCTGGACCCAATGGAAAATCATCTATTCCGATGAAGGGACTGCACTGCTGCATCCCTAATTGATCATGCACTTCCTGTGTCTTCCAAGACCTGCTCTCAGTAGTGTGGTGCTCGCCCGCGCCCTGGCTGCTGTCAGCCTGCCTCAACCTTCCCAACCGCCCTTTTTTTTTCCCCTTCCCCCCCGTCTACCTCTCCCTTCATCTTTCTTGTTCTACCCGCGCTCCCCCCCCCTTTTCTGTCCCCACCCGCTCTCTCGCTACTTTCACCAGAAAATGGAAAAAAGTTTAGACTACCCAGCTGCCCCTTAGTTGCCGCCAAGTTTCCTCATCCTGCATGTAACATGACTTGTTTTATTGCTCCTGGATAAACGTCTAATGTTTTGGGTGACAAGCTATTTATTCTCTGTCTGTACTTCTGTTTATTCATTATGTATTGCTGGGATTCTTTCCCTTTGGTGTTTAATAAAAATATATTTGGAAAAAAAAATAAAAAAAATGCACTGCAAATGTACCAATGGCAATTGAATCACACATAAAGGTGCAGTTGCAAAGCAGCAAAAGTGATAATTTATAAGGAAAAATAAATAAAAAAAAAAAAAATGTGCTAGAAGTGGTAGAGTTATAAATAGTTGACCTGTGACAAAAAGTTCACTCTGCACTAATCCTATTCCACACTTTTGGTTGTATGCGATAGCGTGTCCCCCACAAACCCTTACAGACATAGGATGATGGGAGGTGCTCTGTAGTCCAGCAGGAGAGAACTCAGGCAGGGCTCACAACACCATTTAGAATTTCAGTACCAAGGCTGCAAACTAAAGGCTTTACTGACAATTGTCTTCCAAACATACATCTGGGAGCAATTTTACATAAAGATATAAAAACATATTTCAAGAATTTTAACATTCCTGCTAAAACAATCAGAACTATTCAAGTGTGCAAAATAAAATAAAATAAAAAATTCAGTTTCTCCATAGTAAGCACATTCCAAATATTCTAAAAGTAACCCAGGCTTTGCTTAACCGGCTCCTAAAAGAACCCGCTGGCATTTACCTGCTACAAGTTCTCTACTTTTCCTGGTTTTCAATAAATACAACGGCATACTACGGATTTCAAAGTCAAAATGCTTATATTGTATACATGTATTCACATGAGGCAACATTCATAGAAGTACAAGTTTGGACAGCCGAGGTTTTCGCTCTCCAACCTTTGACTACATATCAATTTATAAAAAGATTGTCTGCAGACCTTACAACCCAAAGCAGTATACGCGACACCAAAAAAAGTATTTAAAAGTCAAGATATCTGCCATGAGACTAGAAACACTATAAAAAAAAAAATAGGTGTCACTTACAGCTCCAACATAATTCTCCTGCATCAGTAAGTTTGGGACACAAAATGATGCGTGGGATGTCAGATGTTTGGGACAAACCAAATTTGTGATTCTGCTGGTTCCAAGAAGCTACACATCCCATCATGACTTGCCACAATTGCCAACATCAAGGCAAGGATCCAAATCTACTAGGTAATTGCATGCCATCAGTTTGTGCTAAAAGAGCTGGGGTGAAAAAAAGCATTCATGTACAATACAGTGTACATGAAAGCAAAGTGGCAAACAGGCAGGTTCTTTTTTTTCTACATCTCATTAAAGTTAATTACCTACCTGCACACGCAGCTCAGTGTATTATTTTGCCATTGGTCAAGATTAATGAAATTTGGGTTTAAGTGTAGTGCTAAATAATCAAACCAATGAAATGTGTATAAATCACTACATAAAAACTATTAAAAGTCCACCGATAAAAATGAAATAGAAATAAAAGTTTCCATCATGGAGGTAGAAGAATATCACGGTAATGATCTCATAAAAGCCACAGACCATCACATGGAAATTTCTTTCAAGCAAGTGGTATTGACTTAAACACGCTTAGGCTGCTTTCACACTGGGGCGGGAGCGGTGTCGGCGGTAAAGTGCCGCTATTTTTAGTGGCGCTTTACCGTCGTTTTAGCGGCGGTCTGCGGGCGCTAGCGGGGTGGTTTTAACCCCCGCTACCGGCCGAAAAAGGGTTAAACCCGCCCGCAAAGCGCCGCTGCACCGGCGCTTTGCCGGCGGTATTGCCGCGGTGTCCCATTGATTTCAATGAGTAGGAGCGGTTTAGGAGCGGTGAATACACCGCTCCTTCACCGCTCCAAAGATGCGGCTAGCAGGACTTTATTCACCGTCCTGCCAGCGCATCACTCCAGTGTGAAAGCCCTCCGGCTTTCACACTGGAGTGAAAGGGGCCGGTTTTTTTCAGGCGCTATTTTTAGCGCTGTAACGCCTGAATACCGCCCCAGTGTGAAAGCAGCCTTACTGAAACCGTTGGACCCGACTGTCAGCGACAACTGGTCAATCAAGCAAGGATTATCCCAATCGGCAGATGGTCCAAACTGTCACATTCTTGTGTAGCTGCTTACCTTTTTGTCTATTGTTTGAGTAAGCGCAATAATTTTCTTTATTCACAAGATTAATGAAATCCCATGCATTTGCACAAGTGACAAAATCTTGGCCCAGACAAACAGGTCAGCAGCCGGTGTGGGAGCTCCAGGACACTGTAGCGCTGAAGTGGAGGCGAGTATACTTCCACTTTAAGCTTACCTAACTGATTCCATCCTACACCCTTCAGATACATGCTTTGTAGAGGTTAAGAGCTCTTATCCAAACAATGTTGCTCCTTCCCCTTCTTTCAAGAAACTGCAGATACTAAAATGACACAGGAGGCCACACACATGGGCCAAATATCAGGGAGCATTGGCTGGTTCAATAGAGAGCAGCCGACATTCAGCCTGTGTGTGCAGCAGCTGGTCCAGCTGCTGTCAAAAGAGGCATGACAGAAAAAAGGTCTGCTGATCGGCATCTGTTCAGTACTCTCAGCCAATGGCTGAGAATGCTGACTGGTGTATTCTGGCAGAAGCAGTCCCCCTGTCAGAACACAATTGCACAGCATAGGAGATTGCTGTACTAACATTGCATTGTACAGAAGCCCTCCTAAGAGCTTCAGTTTTTCATTCAGCCCACTGGGTTGAACAAAAATTAAAAACCTACGAGTGTGTACCAGGTTTTAGGGGCAATTTAAAAATGCACATTAGCTGCCACACGAGTGGGCCGAATACAAGAAGCTTGAAGAGACAACTGCCCCCTTCCCCCCATTGTAAAATGGCGGTGTGGCACCCAGCATCTGACTATATCAGAGGTGCACTCATGGGATGAGTATGACTAAAACTGGGTACACACTAAATTTTATGTTCAGCTGGTTGAAAAAAAAAAAAAAAAAAAAAATTAACAGATTGCTATATCCACACAATCAAGGATTGAGAGGTCCCTGTGCTATTATATTTTGACAACAGGGACTCCTCCACTGTCACAGTTCACTAATCAGCTCTGCAGCCAACTGCCTGCAAGCCTCTGATTGAAGGAGGTTTTCCAGCAGGACCGTTTGACAGAAACTACTAACTGTCTTCTGTCAAACCAGGAGGACAGAGTGAAATTCAGGCTGTCCCTACCAAAACAGCTTAAAGCGTTATAAGAAATGGGACGTTACTATCTACAGGCAAGACAATAAGACGGCTTACCTGTAGTACAGTTAATATCTCCTACACGTGGTGTTTAGAAAATATTTACTTTAGTAGCAGGTAGTGACATCAATGGCGCATGCACACTACACTCTCAATGGACGGCATGAGCTGTGCTGTAGTAATCGCTCCTCTAGGCATGAATGGCCAGACCCCACAAACCTGCGCGAAGACGGAAGCCCTGTCGGGGTAAAAGCATATAGCTGGAGAGATTCGTTTTAAGGGAAGTCTTTCTGAATGTGCGAATATACAAAGCATACTAGCACATTATATTCAAATTTCTCTTCTCTTGCTGTTAACTACTGCTTTAACAGTCATGCACGCTAATAAATAAAAAAGCAACACAACCACATGCCTTTAGCCTTGGTTCACATTGATGTGATTTGGCATGTCAAATCGGCAGTGTCAGAATCAGATGCCGCATTTGTCCCAAAAGTTGTTTCTGTACTACTTTTGACAATTTTAGGGTGTGATTTCCATTGATATCTGTGCAGAAACCTCAGCTGAACTTGCATGAATTCCCACAGTCAGTGTGAACCTGGGCTTAAAGTGAAAGTACAGCTGGTTTATCAACACATGGCTGACAGGCAGGGTATTACCCTATAGGTCTCTTCTGCCACAAATGCATCTGTCTGCTTGTTTGCTGTCATGTTCCCTGAGCCTCGCACACGCGTGGAAGTGGCATTACTGTAGCCTGGCCTATCAAGTGGCCCAAGGCACAGGACCCAGAAGGAAGACCAGGCAAAACTGGAAGTGCCAAATCAGTCCCAACGGTGCGCTGAACACCATATGACAGGCAAGTCTGCCATAATGTACCAATACGCCGTGCATACTAGTACATTATGGCATAACCCCCCTTGGGTGCCAAAAATACGATAGCGGATTTACTTACGCTTTAACAACCCGCAACCACATATCTAAATGAGCCCGGATGTATTTTAGAGGACAGCCCAGGAAACCAGACAAAATTAGGGTAACACTACAGGGTTTTGTGCGTGCCACGTTTGGATGGGCATAGCCGCCCATTCCTTTGATCCCTGCGCCTTCTCTACAGTGCAACCGCATGCAAACCAAAGTGTGCAGCACCGTGATGTTTCAAGCACCTGAAAGGAACTTGAATTTGTAAAGCACTGCGTAAACTGTCGGCGCTATATAAATCCTGTATAATAAGTTATCAACAACATTGGATTTTATAACAGTGAGATAAACCTGAATCCTTCAGAACTGTGTACACACACACACACACACACACACACACACACCACTGTTATGTCAGATGTATTTATTTAGTAAATAACACGCACAGTAACAGATGAGAAGATCATCATGCAGAATAATAATCCTCCGCACACACTGTGAAGATCAGGGACACTTCCATGGACAGATAGAAGCACACAACCCCGGCCTATCCCTGGAATGGGGTCAGCTGACCCCTCCTCACACTGCAGGGCCCGGGCCGGACACTGGCGATGACAGAGGCGGCCATGCTGGGCTCACCCAGGATTAAAGCCCCCTGACCGGCGCTTGTGACAAGTCACCGCCCGGCTATACTGTGACTAACTTTCCATACAAGGGTTAATGGAGGACGGCGCTCACCTATTCCGGGACCCGGTCTCCCGAGTTTCCGTTTCCCCGGTGTTGTTATTCTATAGTTCTGGCTCCCCCGTCACAGCAGCTCCTTCCTCTCCCGCTCAAACCGTTCAAATAGTTCAAATCCAAACGGCTGCAAGCCAGCCAGACAGCGCGACGTCAGAGGGCGGAGCCGGAGACCATAGAGGAAGCCGGGTAAGGATACAAGAGCCCCGCCTTCCGGGCGCTGGAGGACTCGCGAGACGCAACAAAGGAATGGAACGCCGTTGGTTGGGTCGATGTGTTCTATGCTACAATAGTTCTAAACTGGAAGTCCCTTGTTATTCCAGTCACTGAATCCTCATACAACTCTATTCCAAGTAGTACAAGCACAGTACACCGCATTACACACACACACACACACTGCAATAGTGTGTATATATATATATATATATATAAAAATAAAGAAAAAAGCATTACAATAGTATATAGATAGATAGAACTATATATATATATATATATATATATATATATATATATATATATATATATATATATATATAAAGAAAAAAGCATTACAATATTTTCTAACTTAGGAGTAGTTGTAAAACCAGTCACTGAATTCTCATACAACCGTTTTGTCATTCCAAGTAGTACAAGCACAGTAACATATTTATATATAAGAAAATATATGATAAGAAAAAAAAACAAAAAAATTACAATAGTTCCAAACTGAGTATTTGTAAACCCCAGCCACCAAATTCTCATACACACAGGCATATAAAGAAATGTGTCAGTTGTTGACAGAAAAAAAAACGCCTCTAATGCCACAGTTTTCAGCACAGATACGTATCTACGTATGCACATATATACAGGTGTTTAGATGCATATGAACATAAACTCATTGTATTGGGTAAAATATTCATTTACTCTTACCACTAGAATACATTTCCACTCCCACGTACATCTACATAAAATGGATATGCGCTAGAGCTGCATGATAAAAAAAAAAAATCAGGATCTCCATGCAACCCCCTTACAATCTTAATCCAGCATTTCCAGATTCATGTATAAAGTGCAGAGCAGTTCTCTGCTCACAGCTGTCACAACATTGCTCAGGGCTGAGAGATAAAAAGAAACATTGGGGGTCATTTGGTTCTTTTAGATCAAAGGGATGAACTTCGGTCTGCAAATGAGATCAGTTTATCCACTTAAAGCAGAGTTCCATCCAAAAGTGGAACTTCCACTTTAAGGACTCCTAACCCCTGGCATGCCACATTTGGGATCATTGGTGTTGAGGGGGGTACCTAGTTTTGACAGGTTCTCAGCTCCTACTTCTGCTTGTGCCACCTAGGCAACTCAAGCGGAAGTTCTCCTCTCCCCCTCCCTCCCTGCAATCTTCCGGGACATGTCACAGGTCCCAAGAGATTGCCTGGCCATTGAGAAGGCACAGCGCGACTTGCGCATGCACAGTGCACACCCAGCTGTGAAGTCACAAGTACCTACACTTGTGATGCGAGAACCATGAGAGAGAAGCAAGGGTTGAGGCGACCACATCGCTGGACCATGGGACAGGTGAGTGTCAGTTTTTTTTAACAGAAATGTTTAACCAGTTCCCGACCGGCTCATATCTTTTTACAGGGGCAGAATGGCTCCCCTGCGTGAAAACCCCATACGGGTTTCCTTTAAGAGCCGCCAGAGGCTGCGATCGCCACCGGCCATGAGCGATCACGTGACCGAGCACCAACACGGGGATTTGTGTGTGTAAACATGCAAATCCATGTGCTGTCAGAGGAGAGGAGACATGTTGTTTGTTCCTAGTAAGTAGGAACAGCGAAATGGCTCCTCTCCTACTCAGTCCTATCCCCATACAGTTAGAACACACTGAGGAAACACATTTAACCCCTTGATCGTACCCTAGTTTAACCCCTTCCTTACCAGTGTTATTTACACAGTAATTAGTGCATTTTTATAGCACTGATCACTGTATAAATGTCAATGGTCCCAAAAATGTGTCAAAAGTGTCTGATCCATCCATCGCAATGCTGCACTACCACTAAAATCGCAGATCACTGCCATTACTAGTAAAAAAAAAAAAAAATGGCAAATTTTACAACACTGCATGACGGCGCAATTACCCGTTAAAGCGACGCAGTGCCAAATTGTAAAAAAATGCTCTGATCTGAAAACCTTCGGGGGCTGAAGTGGTTCATAAACAAATCATCATTACAGCATATTCAGCAAAAGGTATTCACGAAAATACAATACAAACTATTATCAATGGAATGAATTATTAATAATATGAAGAGTGTGTGTTGATTGAAAGTCAGCAGCTACACCTTTTGTATCTGCTGACTTTTAATAAACACAAAACCGAGTGGAACTTCGCTTTCAAGACTAAGCTTTTTTCTGACACTTGTTGCTTACAAGTTAAAATCAGTATTTTTTGCTAAGAAATAACTTAGAAACCCCAAACATTTATATATATATATATATATATATATATATATATATATATATATATTTAGCAGAGACCCTAGAGAATAAAATGGCGGCTGTTGCAATATTTTATGTCACGCTGTATTTGCGCTGCGGTCTTTCAAACGCAATTTTTTGGGAAAAAAAACCACTTCAATGAATTAAAAAAAAAAAAACAGTAAATTTAGCCCAATTTTTTTTGTATAATGTGAAAGATGATGTTACGCTAAAAATTGTAGTCTTTAGTCTAAGCAAAAAAAATCGTGATTCTCATTTTATCCAGAATCCTGCCGCTCATCATTTTTTCCCATCCTAAAAACTCTCCTCTGTATTTTTGGGGGCCAGTCAGTCTCCAAATATGAGAAGCGCTTTTGCGCATAATATACTTTTATGCTAAAAAAGTCATCCTACTCTCATGGAAGGGTGTCGCCGTCCCTACTATATCTATGTGGCTACAGTTGATTAACAATAGCCTCTTAATTTATAAACTCACCTATGAGCTTCGGAAGAAGCCCCGTTTGTTTAATGCGGTTTGGGACCACTGGCTTTCCAACCCACTTACTCTTGTCTCTGTTACTCCAGTCACTGAATGTAACTCCATACTACAATAGTACAATAATACAATAGTATTATATGACCTACTGTTTGATCTGACTCCCGATATTTCATGTATCATCTAAGCATTGGGAAACAGCTCAGAGTTTTGTTTTTGTTAAAAAAAAATTTTTATTACTGTGTTTTTTTTTATGAAACGCAATAAACATATCTTTAAAAAAAAAAGAAAACATTTCCTCACATAAGCACGTGTTTAGTTGTGTTTATGTGCATACAGGTGTAAATTACACAGAAAAACTCTTCACTGAACTCAGGTTTGGGACTTTTTTGTATGCCCCTGGGCACTGCTCTAAATATACCTATAAACATCACAATGTACACACACAGTATCTCACAAAAGTGAGTACACCCCTCACATTTTTTAAAATATTTTATTTTACCTTTTCATGTGACAACGCTGAGGAAATGACACTTTGCTACAATGTAAGTGTACAGCTTGTATAACAGTGTAAATTCGCTCTCCCCTCAAAATAACTCAACACACAGAACAATTGGGCCCAATTAGCCATTTTCCCTCCCTGGGGGAAGTGACTCATTAGTGTTACAAGGTCTCAGATGTGAATTGGACGCAGGCATGTTAAATTTGGTGTTATCGCTCTCACTCTCTCATACTGGTCACTGGAAGTTCAACATAGCACCTCATGGCAAAGAACTCTCTGAGGATCTGAAAAAAAGAATTATTGCTCTACATAAAGATGGCCTAGAGTGACTAAAGGGAAGATTGCCAAGACCCTGAAACTGAGCTGCAGCACAGTGGCCAAGACCATACAGTGGTTTAACAGGACAGGTTCCACTCAGAACAGGCCTCGCCATAGTCGACCAAAGAAGTTGAGTGCACGTGCTCAGCGTCATATCCATATGAGTGCTGCCACCATTGCTGCAGAGGTTGAAGGGGTGGGGGGGGCCAGCCTGTCAGTGCTCAGACATTACGCTGCACGCTGCATCAAATTGGTCTGCATGGCTGTCTTCCCAGAAGGAAGCCTCTTCTAAAGATGATGCACAAGAATGCCCGCAAACAGTTTGCTGAAGAGAAGCAGACTACGGACTTGGATTACTGGAACCATGTCCTGTGGTCTGATGAGACCAAGATAAACTTACTTGGTTCAAATGGTGTCAAGTGTGTGTGGCAGAAACCAGGTGAGGAGTACAAAGACAAGTGTGTCTTGCCTACAGTCAAGCATTGTGGTGGAAGTGTCATGGTCTGGGGCTGCATGAGTGCTGCTGGCACTGGAGAACTACAGTTCATTGAGGGAACCATGAATGCCAACATGTACTGTGACATACTGAAGCAGAACATTATCCACTCCTTCGGAGACTGGGCCGCAGGGCAGTATTCCAACATGATAATGACCCTAAACACACCTCCAAGACGACCACTGCCTTGCAAAAGATGCTAAGGGTAAAAGTGATGGACTAGCCAAGGATGTCTCCAGACCTAAACCCTATTGAGCATCCGTGGGGCATCCTCAAACAGAAGGTGGAGGAGCGCAAGGTCTCTAATATCCACCAGCTTTGTGATGTCATCATAGAGGAGTGGAAGAGGACTCCAGTGGCAACCTGTGAAGCTCTGGTGGGCTCCATGCCTAAGAAGGTTAAGGCAGTGCTGGAAAATAATGGTGGCCACCCATAATATTGACACTCTGGGCCCAATTTGGACATTTTCACTTAGGGGTGTACTCACTTTCGTTGCCAGCGGTTTAGACATTAATGTCTGTGTGTTGAGTTATTTTGAGGGGACAGCAAATTTACACTGTTATACAAGCTGATTACAAATCTGAATGCAGTGCACGTTAACACATCTGTGTGAATATCTCCATTGAAAACAATGCGGCTGTGTTCATATCCATAGATAGAGAATGGTTGTAAACATTATTCATTTTGGCATCCAATTTCAATTTAGTTTTAGTCATAGTCTTTTGACTAAAATGGCAATTTACTGTAGTTTTAGTTGTATTCTAGTCATCTGCATTGTTTTAGTTTAAATTTTATTTAGTCGACTAAAATCTGCAGTACATTTTAATCAACTAAAATCTCCAGTACATTTTAGTCGACTAAGCCACATGATGCAAATTTCTTTCCTGCAAATATGGGTTGCAGGAAAGAAATTTGCACGATTTTCCCAATCAACACGTATAGTGCTGACAGAGGAATCCCTCCTGCCAAGCAATTGTCTGCCCCAGCGAAGGGGCGGGTGGGGAAAGCCATCCCAGCCAGAAGGAGACAGAGATAATCGTAAAATAATCCAACAGGTTGGTTGTATCCAAGTTAAGCAATTGCTCAACTTGGAACATTCAGCCTGCCCATTAAAAGTTTAAATCTCGGCTGCTTCCTGCTGAATCGGGTGAAATTGAAATCGTGTATGACTGATGTGACAGTACAGTTCCCTGTCCTAGTAATTGTCGCCCAGGTTTCTCAAATAGACAGGTTGAGGGGCTTCAGGGGTATTTAATGTGGAGGAATCTGTTTTATCAGTTTCCTCCAAAGTTTGTAAAATCCCGTTGGGGGCCTGGAGATTCCATAGCGTTATGGGTGAGACTGAATTTCCAATCCTGGGACCGGAGTTTGGAAACAGCCAGTAGTCTGGCTGGTTGATTGTGTAGGTGGGTCCTGGGCTTATAGCAGAGTCAGGATTAGGGTTCTGGGCTCCACCGAGAGAGGCAGGAGGTCTCCAGGAGTGCAGGAGTGCAGGAGTGAAAGCCAGAGACCCAAGTCTGAAGATTAGAGCAGTGAGGGGCTGGTTTCTAGATAGACGCTGTGTGCATCCAAGGAGACAGATGAGAGCCTGAAGTGGAAGGCCTGAACAAGGAAGCTGAAAAGAGGTACAGTAGTTGTACGGGAACCCTGTTATATGGCCAAGAGGGCTGAAGCGTAAAGTGGCAGTACTGCTGAAGAGAGAGAGCCATGTGGCTTGGCATTTTTCATTTGTTATTGTTTTTGGGAGAAGAACCCCTGTGTGGGCATCTAAGTGCATGTATGAACTATCCTTGATTTTGTTCCTTTTTAATAAAAGTGGGCTACTATGTCCTTATACTAAAGTTCCTGTTCGCTGTGAACTTACTGAAAAGGCATCTACCACTGAGCTAGACATCCCCCAATGTCACACTGGCCTAAGGCCCCATTCACACTTGTGCAACTTGTCATGCAAATTTGGAACCCAAAGTTGCATGCCAAGCCGCCCACAGTGTTTCCCTAAGATAACTGTTCATATCTGAGCAACTTCGCAGCAATTTCTTTGGTTTGAGGTTCTTTGACCTCAATGTAAACTCTCAAAATTCACATGAAAGTTGCAACTGCATGACATAGATGCGCTTTGGGTGTGCCAGCAATTAAAAATATTGAAAAAAACAGCGTAGAGTCCCCCTCCAATACATACCAGGAAGGGTCTGGTATGGATTTTAAGGGGAACCCCCCCGCCAAATAAAAAAAATACAAAATGGCATGGGGTCCCCCCAAAATCCATGCCAGGCCCTTATCCAAGCATGTATAGGCTTTGCTGGCAGACAGTGGGAGCCTTTGTTAGGACTGGAGGTTTGTTTTTTTTTTTTTCCTTTTTTCGAGGTCGGCGATAGCAGCTGATTGATGATGGATCTACACAGGGGAAAAATTTTTTTTTCATTTTTTATTAAAGGAATTGTCAAAAACTTGTGTTGTGTTTTTATTTACTTTTTTGGTGAATGAGTAGGGGTACTCATTCACATGGGGAATGGGATCTAGAAGCCCCCTTTAACAAGGGGGCTTCCAGATTCTGATAGGCCCCCCGCCCGCAGACCCCCACATCCACCGGCCAGGTTGAGGGGAAGAGGCACAAGGTGCTTTGGGTGGGCAGAGCCCCCCCCCTGCCTCAAAGCACCCCCCATTTTAAGGGCTTATGGCATCCTTGAAGGGCCTGTTATGCATTGGGGGGGACCCCAATGCCATTTTATTCAGTTATTTTTCATTGCCGGCATTTTTTTTTTACATTCAGCTGTAATTTGAGATCCCCGCTGACAACTGATGAGTCATCGGTTGTTATGGACGCAGTGGCTGGCTTCCTGGCCTTCTCCAGCTATTCTTCACACAGAATATGAAAAAATATAGTATAGCGCTACAATCTGTGCACTCTATGGTAGTGTAAAAGCAAAAAAGTGATAATCACAGAAAAAAATAAAAATATATCACTTTTAACCACTTAAGCCCCGGACCAATTGTCAGCCTAAGGACCAGAGGTTTTTTTACAATTTTGCACTGCACTGCTTTAACTAGTAATTGCGCATTCATGCAATGTCGTACCCAAATGAAATTTGTGTCCTTTTCTTCTCACAAATAGAGCTTTCATTTGATGGTATTTGATTGCCTCTGCGATTTTTATTTTTTACGATATAAAAGGAAAAAGACTGAAAATTAAAAAAAATATATATATATTTTCTTCTTTTTGTTATAAGAAAAATCGAATAAACTAAATTTTAGTCATACATTTAGGCCAAAATGTATTCAGCCACATGTCTTTAGTAAAAAAAATGTCAATAAGAGTATATTTATTGGTTTGCGCAAAAGTTATAGCGTCTACAAACTAGAGTACATTTTCTGGAATTTACACAGCTTTTAATTTATGACTGCCTATCTCATTTCTTGAGGTGCTAAAATGGCAGGGCAGTACAACCCCCCCCCCCCCCAAAATGACCCCATTTTGGAAAGTAGACACCCCAAGAACATTGCTGAGGGGCATGTTGAGCCCATTGAATATTTTTTTTTTTGTCCCAAGTGATTGAATAATGACACAAAAAAAAAGTTTACAAAAAGTTGTCACTAAATGATATATTGCTCACACATGCCATAGTTATATGTGGAATTGCACCCCAAAATATATTCTGCTGCTTCTCCTGAGTATGGGGATACCACATATGTGGAACTTTTTGGGAGCCTAGCCGCGTACGGGACCCTGAAAACCAATCACTGCCTTCAGGATTTCTAAGGGTGCAAATTTTTGATTTCACTCCTCACTACCTATCACAGTTTCGAAGGCCATAAAATGCCAAAATAGCACAAAATCCCCCCAAATGACCCCATTTTGGAAAGTAGACACCCCAAGCTATTTACTGAGAGGCATGTTGAGTCCATGAAATATTTTAGATTTTGCCACAAGTTGAAGGAATATTAAATTTTTTTATTTTTTTTGCACAAAGTTGTCACTAAATGATATATTGCTCACACATGCTATGGGCATAAGTCAAATTACACCCCAAAATAAATTCTGCTGCTGCTCCCGAGTACGGGGATACCACATGTGGGGGACTTTTTGGGAGCCTAGCCACGTACGGGACCCCGAAAACCAAGCACTGCCTTCCAGATTTAAATATAAAACGCTACCAAAAAAAACTGTTAGCGATCGCAGGGATCAGGCCTGACTCTGAGAACGCTGCAGTTATGTGTTTAGTGTTTTGTAAGTGACAGTGATCGATCGATACTGCACTTGGATGGGCTGGGCGGAGGGGCAAAACGCAGGTGCTAGCAGGTATCTGGGCTGATCCCGCTAACAATGCGTTTTTTTGGAACCCTAAACTGCTGGGGACGCTAGTATAAGATCTGATCAGATCAGATATTGATCTGTTCAGATACTATACCCCTACGGGAGGTGTATGCTTTGTGCGTGGGTGTTAGTGGAACTGGCACTAACCCAGTGTTTCTCAATTCCAGTCCTCATGGCCCACTAACAGGTCATGTTTTCAGGATTTCCCTCAGATGAAACAGCTGGGGTAATTATTAAGGCAGTGAAACTGATCAAATCACCTGTGCAAAATAATGGAAAGCCTGAAAACATGACCTGTTAGTGGGCCATGAGGACTGGAATTGAGAAACACTGCACTAACCTAACGCTGCCTGGGGCGACACAGACCCTCACCCTAAAACCTAATTGATATCACCCGCCGGGTGATTAGGGGGTTAAACCTTTATTGGGTAATAAATGGTGGGTGCCCTGATGCTATAAAAAGCAAACTAACTAACCAGAGTCACCCGTAACACTTATACGGTGATCACTGGTGAAAGGGTTAACTAGGGGCAATCAGGTGGTTAAAACTTTTATTAGGTAGTATATGGGGGTCCATAATGCTATATAAAAACCTGACGGGTAACCTAAATAACTAACTGGCTAACCAGCGTCACCAGTGACACTTATAGGGTGATCGCTGGTGAAAGGGTTAACTCTAGGGGCAATCAGGGGGTTAAAATCTTTATTGGGTAGTATATGGGGGTACCTAATGCTATAAAAACCTGGCGGTGAACCTAAAAAAATAACTAGCTACCTAGCGGCACCAGTGACACTGATGCAGCGATCAGAAAAATGATCGC
This sequence comes from Lithobates pipiens, assembly GCF_037356315.1. Taxonomy (NCBI): domain Eukaryota; kingdom Metazoa; phylum Chordata; class Amphibia; order Anura; family Ranidae; genus Lithobates; species Lithobates pipiens. The sequence goes on along the minus strand of NW_027507686.1, from coordinate 191,114,412 downwards.
TTAGGGACACTGGCAAAAGGGGGTGAAAGGGTTACCTGGGGGCAATCAGGGGTTAAAACCTTTATTAGGTAGTATATGGGGGTCATGGACGCTATATAAAAACCTGACAGGGAACCTAAATAAATAAAATAACTAACTGGCTATCCAGCATCACCAGTGACAGGTATACGGTAATCGCTGGTGAAAGGGTTAACTCTAGGGGCAATCAGGGGGTTAAAATCTTTATTAGGTAGTATATGGGGGTACCTAATGCTATAAAAACCTGGCAGTGAACATAAAAAATAACTAGCTACCTAGCGGCACCAGTGACACTAATGCAGCGATCAGAAAAACGATCGCTTAGTGACACTGGCAAAAAGGGGTGAAAGGGTTAACTAGGGGCAATCAGGGGGTTAAACCTTTATTGGGGGGGTAGGGGGCTACCCTGGACCTAACACTAACTGCCCTGACACTTTTTACTGTCAAAACTGACACTAAATGCAGTGATCAGTAAATAAATGATCACTGCAATCAGTGACACTGTGACTGGGAGGGGGGCTGGGGGGGATTGGGGGGGTGATCGGGGGGTGATTTGTGTGCCTATGTGTACCTACATGTCAGTGTAGTGATTGGTCCACTTACTATGTGTTCTCTTCGCAGTCCGGTCAAAAAGATCGCCCCGAGGAGAGTCACATCACTTCCTCCCTGCCTGTGTTTACACTACACAGGCAGGGGAAGCTTCTCATTCGCCAGGAGCGATCGAGAGGGGATGGCCAGAAACCAACAGCCATCCCCTCATCCCGGACCGCTCCTGAAGCGAAACGGACCGCCGCAGCCAGCGGGAGGGAGTCCGATCAGACCCCCCACCCGCTGGAAGGCAAGCACGTACCGGTACGTGCTTGTGCCTGTCGGTGCCATTGTGCCGACGTATATCTCCATGCGGCGGTCCTTAAGTGGTTAAAAGTGTATACTCATAATATTTGGATGTGCATAAATAAACACACAAATAAAGTGATTGAAACAAAGTGACATTATCCTGTAACAAGATAATATTGAAGTAATAGTATCCAATAAATAATCAAATCATAAAGTCCAATGAATATCTGAGGTTGCTTTTATGACATTCACAGGATCTCAGTGGGTTTAGAAACTTCACAGGTGATAGTCAAATGAATAGATCAAACTCTTAGGGTCCGTTCACACAGGGCAACACGACTTTCAACACGACTTTTGGAGGCAACTTGGACACGACCTGAACACGACTTCAGTAAAAGAGCTGAAAGAAGAAGCGGTGGCCCGGCAAGAAGAACCGAAGAGGGGGACAAGACCCCCGAAGTCGGAAGAAGAGGGCAGCGACGAAGAAGAAAGCCGGGCTCCTCCGCTAGCAAAAGAGCTAGCAGAAAATAGCGGAGGAGTCCGACGAGAAGACCCCCGAAGACGGAAGACCCCCGGAGCTGTGCAATAAACTATTTTAACCCTGTGTTGTGTTTTTTTTTACATTTTTTTCACAGGTGAATGGGTAGGGGTATGTTGTACCCCATACTCATTCATATAGGGTAGGGGCCGGGATCCGGGGGCCCCCTTATTAAAGCCCCCCGCCCGCAGACCCCGACAACCAACAGCCAGGGTTGTCGGGAAGAGGCCCTTGTCCTCATCAATATGGGGACAAGGTGCTTTGGGGTGGGGGGGCCGCGCGCCCCCCCCTTCCCCAAGGCACCCCCCCATGTTGAGAACACGCGGCCTGGTACGGCTCAGGAGGGGGGGCCGCGCGCTCATCCCCACCCCCTTTCCTGGCCGGCCGGGTAGCGTGCTCGGATAAGGGTCTGGTATGGATCTGGGGGGACCCCCACGCCGTTTTTTCGGCATAGGGGGTTCCCCTTAATATCCATACCAGACCTAAGGGCCTGGTATGCTCTCAAGGGGGGAACCCACGCCAATTTGTTTTCATAAATTTGGCGTGGAGTTCCCTCTTGAGAGCTTATAATTCTGTCAGAGTCGCCTCCGTATAGATGGAGATCCGACTTGGAGGCGACCTCCATTGAAATCAATGGGTACCAGTCGCCTACAAGTCGGATTCAAGTAGTACAGGAACCTTTTCTGAAGTCGGAGCGACTTCAGTAGTGTGCATTAAGACGGCTCTCATTCACTTACATTTATTTTTAAATGTTGTCCGACTAGGGGCGACCTGAAGTCGGATCTGAGTTGCCCCTGTGTGAACGGACCCTTACCAGATTTGTTGGACACATCAACCGCACGGCGTTGTGTCATATGAGCTTACAGAGCTTGACCTTCTGCGCTTAGGAGGAACCAATCAAGCCAGATCCAGGAAAAGCAGCTAGGTGGGGATCCTGTAATCGACCCAGCAGTGCCATAAGCTTACAAAGAGGCACCATCCATCCAGATTGTACTCATGGTGAAATGGCCCAGCAGGAATCCAAATAGATAAACACAAGTTTTGTGCAAAAAATAAAAAAACACTCCAATGGTGCAGGTCAAAAATTATTTCGGAATTTATTCACATCTTGTATGAAAAAACAGATGCAACATTAAAAGTGTGATCACTCGACAATATAAAAAACAGAAATGTGACAGGCACAGGATAAGCAATCCCTACGCGTTTCCACTGAATGGGTCTTCAACTGGGGCATATCTGTGCCCCCCTCACATTGCTACAATATTTATAAACTAAAAATGAGGCATGTTGCTGATCACACCATTTGGGGTGGGGCCAAAAAACACCTGCACTCCCAGCCTCCATGTAAATTAGGGGGTGGAGGTACACCTGTGTTCCAAGCCTCCATATGCAAGGGAACATGTCGTTCACAGCAGCAAGTCTCATTGCACTTAAACATAAAACTCTGTATGCTTAAACGTTCATATTGTACCTAATACGTACACTGGGTTAGAACTATGTATATCTCCAATGACTGCAGCAGTTTTATTTATTGACCGCCATCGCCATATAGCCCCAAATTCTACCACATAACCATGGACTTAATGTAATTACAAAAAGAAACCAAAGGCTAAACATGCCAATGGTTATACTTTCAGTGCTTTTAGTGCTTTCTGTACGTAAACCCCCTATCAGGCGCCGTTCGCCACTGTCTTGAATGACGGCGTAGCGCTGTAATGTCCTCAGAGCGGAGGTGTCTGTGGGAGTGTCGTGGGTGTGGTGAGGTTGCTCTGCTCTGAGTGGTGAGAGTGAGAGCACCCATGACCCACTTTGAGCCTTCCGTTCAGCACTGGTGACAACGGGCGGATGTGCCTGATAGGGGGTTTGTACAGAAAGCACTAAAAGCACTGAAAGTATAACCATTGGCATGTTTAGCCTTTGGTTTCTTTTTGTGATTACATTGAGTCCATGGTTATGTGGTAGAATTTGGGGCTATATGGCGGTCAATAAATAAATAAATCTGCTGCAGTCATTGGATATATACATAGTTCTAACCCAGTGTACATATTGGGTACAATATGAATGTTTAAGCATACAGAGTGTTATGTTTAAGTGTAATGAGACTTGCTGCTCTGAACTACATGTCCGCTTGTATATGGAGGGTTGGAACACAGTCTACCCTCTAATTTACATGGAGGCTGGGAGTGCAGGTGTTTTTTGGCCGCACCCCAAATGGTGTGTTCAGCAGCATGTCTCATTTTTTAGTTTATAAATATTGTAGCAATGTGAGGGGGGCACAGATATGCCTCAGTTGAAGACCCATTGAGTCGAAACGCGTAGGGATTGCTTATCCTGTGCCTGTCACATTGCTGTTTTTTATATTGTCGAGTGATCACACTTTTAATGTCGCATCTGTTTTTTCATACAAGATCTGAATAAATTCCGAAAAAATTTTTGACCTGCACCATTGGAGTGTTTTTTTCCTTTTCCTTTTTGCACAAAACTTGTGTTTATCTATTTGGATTCCTGCTGGGCCATTTCACCGCAAGTACAATCTGGATGAATGGTGCTTCTTTGGAAGCTTATCACACTACTGGGTCGATTACAGGATCTCCTCCTAGCTGCTTTTTCCTGGATCTGGCTTGATTGGTTCCTCCTAAGCGCATTGCTTCAATATTATTTTGTTACAGGATAATGTCACTTTGTTTCAATCACTTTATTTGTGTGTTTATTTATGCACATCCAAATATACACTTTTAAGAGTGATATATTTTTATAATTTTTTTTTTTTTCTGTAATTATCACTTTTTTGGTTTTACACTACCATAGAGTGCACAGATTGTAGCTCTTTTTTCATCTGTTTGGACTTTGTTTGAGTGTTAACAGCTGTTGCACTGTTTAGGTTTAGCGCAGTTTTTTATCCCCACTTCTCATAGTCTTCAAACAGAATTCAAATTGGTCAATCAATTTTTGACCAATGCAAATTCAGATCATTCAGAAAACTTGGATTTTTTTCTCGTTAAAAATGTTTATTGGGAGCTGGAACAGGTTGACTTTCCGGACTGGAGGAGCCCTTCGGACTTTGCGGCTTTTAGATTGCCGACACCGCAACCGTGGCTGCCCGCTAGAAGTCAAAATCGCAGACGGTGCCATAGGAGACAATCCATGGATCCTTCCACGGACTCTGTTGACCTGGGTCCCTGAGGGTGCTGAATCTTTCTCCCAAGGACACGCTCCTGTGATCTGCAGAACTCTGGGTTGACTTGCCTTACCTGGAACTCCCCACGGCAGCTTGTGCTGGTTCGAGTTTTTGATTTACATTTGCAGTTATTTTTTTTTTTCTTTTTTGACATTGTTTTTGTTATGCTGTGGGGAACCTGCTATGCGTTAGTCATTGCCACCTTACTTATTTTCCCCCTCCTTTATCGCACCAAGTTAGATGCGGTAGACGGAGATGGGGGCCCCCTTCCCTCTTCACTATGGGATTCCACGTACCCCCAGTAGGATACCCGTTTTTCCCCCTTTTTTTTACTTTTTACGGGCTTAGATCCTTGTTTGGATATGAAGTTGTGGCCTGGGCCCCACCCCCCTCCTGTGTGGGGTGGGGACCTTGACATAACTTTTAGTTTTTTTCTACCTCTGGCTAGGGATGAGCCGAACACCCCCCGGTTCGGTTCGCACCAGAACTTGCGAACGACCCCCGCGTTCGGTACGAACGTTAGAACCCCATTGAAGTCTATGGGACTCGAACGTTCGAATTGGAAAGTGCTAATTTTAACGGCTAATATGCAAGATAGTGTCCTAAAAAGGGTTTGGGGACCTGCCTCCTGCCTCAGGGGACATGGGTCACTGCAAAAAAAAGTTTTAAAAACTGCCGTTTTGGCGGGAACACTGATTAAAGTGAAAAAAAAAAAGTGAAATATTCCTTTAAATATGGTGCCTGGGGGGTGTCTGTAGTATGCCTGTGAAGTGCCACGTGCTTCCCGTGTTTAGAACAGTCCCTGCACAAAATGACATTAAACGGAAATAACACCATTTAAAACTGCTTGCGGTTTTAATGTTATATCTGGTTCCTGCAATATGGTTGAAAATCATTGAGAAACATGGCATGGGTAGCCCTCCCTGCCCATTACCAGCCTATTTGGGTCTTGTACGCATATTAAGGGGAACCCCGTACCCATATTAAAAAAAGGAAATGCGTGTGGCCCCCAGGCCCTATATACTCAGAACAGCAGTATACAGGCGGTGCAAACAAGACAGGGACTGTGTAGGTTTGTTGTGTTAAGTTGAATCTGTTTGTCATTTTCAACCGGTACATTTTTAAAGTGTAGCTCCAGTCAAAAAAACGATCTTTAAGCTTTTTGGAAAACATAGGGAAGGGTTATCACCCCTGTATAATTTGTTTTGTCGTCCATCTTTTTTCATCTCACTTGCTGCTGTCTCCTTGCATTTGCAAGTAGGAGATGTTTGTAAGTTGGATGTTTGAAAGTAGGGGCCTGCCCTATATTATAGCGGTATGTACTGGGTACAGAGCACGCAGACAGCACGCACTATCTCCTAACACTACTGACTGCAAGCTCTATTATTAACCACTTGTTAGCCCAATGTTTGCATAAAGTGAAAGATGAAGTTATGCTGAGTAAATAGATATCAAACATGTCACTCTTCAAAATTGCACATGCCCGTGGAATGGCTCCAAACGTCGCTACTTAAAAAATCCCCATAGGCTACGCTTTAATTTTTTTTTTACTGGTTACATGTTTTGAGTTGCAGAGGAGGTCTAGGACTAGAATTATTGCTCTCGCTCTAACATTCTCGGCGATACCTCACATGTGTGGCACATGCGAGCACATGGGGACATGGGCGCTTTAATTTTTATTTTATTTTTTTATTGTTCATTTTACTTTATTTATTTTAGTTTGACATTTTTTTCCCCAAAAATATATTTTTGATCACTTTTATTCCTATTACAAGAAATGTAAACATCCCTTGTAATAGGAATATGGGGTGACAGGTCCTCTTTACAGTGAAATCTGGGGGGTCAATATGACCCCACATCTCACCTCTAGGCTGGGAAGCCTGAAATAAAAAATAAAAAAAAGATTCTGGCTTTGATCGTACTGGCGAGTTGGTAGAAGCACCGGAGGGCGGTGAGGGGTGGGGGGCGTCTATGGCTGGGTATTTCAGGGTATCACCGAGTATGGCTGGGTATCTCTGAGTATGGCTGGGTATGGCAATTTATGGCAGGGTATTACAGAGTATTGGTGGGGTATTGGCGGGGTACTACAGAGTAATAGCAGGGTACTGCAGAGTATTGGGGGTACTGCAGAGTATTGGGGGGTACTGCAGAGTAATGGGGGTTACTGCAGAGTAATGGGGGGTACTGCAGAGTAATGGCAGGGTACTGCAGAGTAATGGCAGGGTACTGCAGAGTAATGGCAGGGTACTGCACTGCAGAGTAACGGCAGGGTACTGCAGAGTAATGGCGGGGTACTGCAGAGTAATGGCAGGGTACTGCAGAGTATGCACTGGTATTGCAGAGTATTGGCAGGGAATTGAGGGGTTAAATTCGGTGAGCAGCGATGTGGGCACTGCAGATGCAGCCCACATCGCTGCTGACACCGATCTCTTTCCCCTCCGCTGTACCGATCGGTACAGAGAGGGGAGGGAGGAACCGGCGTCATAACATGACGCCGGTTTGTTTCCAAGTGATCACTCCGTCATTTGACGGAGCAATCACGTGGTAAACGGCCGCTATGAGCGGCCGTTTACCGTGATCCGTGATGCGCCGGGTCCTGGGGACCCGGCGGTCATGGATGCTCTCGAGTGCGCACACCTCGGGGCACGCGAGAGCAGAATTCTGGGAGGCCGTTAATTAACGGCCTCTCAGAGTTAAACAACCGCCCTGAAGCCGTTAATCGGCAATGGGCAGTTGTTAAGTGGTTAAAGCTAGATCACTAGCTATATAGGTGAGGTGAATATAGTGGTGTATACTGCAGTCAGGGCACAGACAACAACCACTACACAGCAGCAAGATAGGAAATCAGCCAAAAACGATTGGTGTGTACTGTGTTGAAGGTACACAGAACACCCACTGCTTCAGATGCTAAGTAACACACTACACGAAGCCGCCTCAAAGGCGACCTTATATAGTGTGGGGCGTGCACTACACAGCCTGAGCTATGATTGGCCACAGGCAGGATGCCTATGGCCAATCATGGCTCTCCTCGCTGCCGGCGCTGCAATTGGCACAGTGCATGCTTGGCCAATCATCGGGCAGCAATGCACTGCGCCAACGCAGTGCATTATGGTCCGCGCGCGCGTCACTCGAATTTTGACGCGAACGGCCAAAACGTAGCTCATCCCTACCTCTGGCCGACCTCGACCGCTATGTTTTATCAGATGTGCCTTATTTATGTCTCACACGTATGTTTTTTCTCCCCCTTTCTCTTTCTCTCTCTTCCCTGGTCTGCTCTCTTTTTTCTGACTCTTCTTTCTTTAGGTCAACTCTGCCATTTTGTCGTCTGCACCGGGCACACCACCAGTTCTCGGGCATAACCCAGCCTAAATTTTTTGGATGGCTACACTGCAGGTAAGCACTTACAATGTTAGGGGCCTATGCTCCCCTCATAAGCGTAGTAAGCTCTGGGGAGAAATGAAGCGGTTGAAGACGCAGGTGATTTTCCTTCAGGAGACTCACTTTACGCATCAGTCGTCCTCTAGACTACCTACCCATCTTTTTAACCAGTGGTTCCTGAGCAACTCCCCCCTAGCTAAATCGAGAGGTACAGCCTTTGGCATACACAAGTCCTGCCCCTTTCAACCCTCTGATCACAGGGTAGACCCTCAGGGCAGGTATGTTTTCTTGAAGGGCACAATAGCTGGACAACTATATACATTCGCGACGCTTTATGCCCCTAACGCTGACCAACTCACTTTTATTGACCGTACATTAGACCGTCTAGCAGATTTTAGGGAAGGCTTTTTAATTGTAGGAGGCGACTTTAACGTAAGCCCCGACCCCCAGCTGGACACATCCCATGCGAGACCCTCACATTCCTACAAATTCCTTAAACACTTCCGCAAGACTATGCAATCTCATCTCCTATCGGACGATTGGCGGACACTACACCCCTCTGATAGGGACTACAGTTACTATTCAAAGGTACATGATGTATACACACGCATTGACCACATCTACGTTGACCGCAATGTTCTGGAATTCCTTCAGTCCACGTCTATCGACGTAATTTCTATTTCAGATCATGCCCCAGTGACGGTTGCCTTTGCCCTGCCCATGGGCCTGCAGAGGACCTGGACATGGCGGCTCAATGATAATTTACTGGATGATGGGGTCGCGGTGAAGGAGGTCACAGATACACTAACTAACTACTTCAGGGAAAATTCGTCAGCTGAATTGGGTGAAGGGGTTATATGGGAAGCACATAAGGCGGTGGTTAGAGGAGCCTTAATTTCCCAGGGGTCTAGGGTGAAAAAGGAACGAAGGGCTGATTTTACACGGGTATATACTGCCCTTCAGAAAGCGGAACTCGATCATAAGACTAGTGGGAGTCCAGAGGCATTGTCGGCTTTGACGGAGCTACGGGAATTATTTCTGTGGTTATTAGACCGCCAAGCCCGCAAACAATTTTGCTTTTTGGCCCATAAATATTATGAACACGGGAATAAATGCGGAAGGATGCTGGCCCGCGCCCTCCGTAAACGCCACGCTCAGACATATATTCACAAATTGCACAATTCTGCGGGGGTTCCGGTGATCCAATCCTCTAAAATAGCGGCCGGGTTCCGAGAGTATTACACAACACTATATAATCTAGACTCTATAATCTCCCCCGCAACCCGAGTGGATAGACTCACGGCGACCCGTGCCTACTTGGCGGCGGCTGACCTACCGAAACACACTGAAGAACAATCTGCAGCCCTGGAGCTCCCAATTACTGCGGAGGAGCTTAGGGCCCCAGTGGAGTCCTTGCCTAATGGTAAGAGTCCTGGTCCGGACAGATTCACTAAGGTCTACTACAAAGCTTTCCTGCCCCAGCTGCAGGCTCCCATGTGCGCCTATTTTAACGCAATAGCTAGCGGTGGTGCCATCCCCCCAGAAGCCCTTCTAGCTCACATTACTGTGATACCGAAGGAAGGCAAGGACCACACCGTCCCCCAGAGCTACCGCCCTATTTCCCTTCTTAATTTGGACATAAAGATTCTGACGAAAATTTTAGCAAATAGAATGAAGCACCTTATTCCTGACCTTGTCCACCCTGACCAGACGGGCTTTGTAGCCGGGAGAGAAGCCAGGGATAACTCCCTTCGGGCCGTCCATCTTATTCACTGGGCCCGCTCCCGCCCAGTCCCACAACCGTATATTGTTTTGTCCACAGACGCTGAAAAGGCCTTTGACCGCATAGACTGGTCCTACCTGACAGAGGTGCTTCACTCCATACAATTAGGCCCGCGGATGTTGACTACGATCGCGTCCCTATACTCTACACCCTGTGCTCAGGTCAAGGTGAATGGGACTTTGTCGGCCCTGTTCCCCATTAGAAACGGCACGAGGCAGGGGTGTCCTCTTTCACCCCTCTTGTTTACCCTGGTGTTGGAGCCTTTTCTCCGCACGGTGAGGGCTAGCCCTGATATTAAGGGCCTCCAAGTTGGTAATACGGAACACAAACTCTCGGCCTATGCTGATGATGTGCTGTTTCACCTTACGGACCCCCTGCTCTCTCTGCCAAACCTGATGAGGGAACTGAAACTTTTTGGGTCGTTATCTAATTTTAAGATAAATTTTTCAAAGTCAGAAATACTCCCCATTCAATTGGCCCCTCACCTAATAGCATCCCTCAAGGCAGCCTTTCCCTTTGTTTGGACTATGTCGTCCCTGCGATACTTGGGAGTGCACTTAACAAACCGTTTTGATACCCTATACCTCGCCAATTACCCACCTTTATTGGATGCGATCAAGCGAGATCTCTTGCAATGGACGGCGTTTACATGGTTTGGTCGGGTGAACGTCATAAAGATGAATGTCCTACCACGTATACTCTTTTACTTGCAGATGATTCCGATCCCCTTGCCCAAGTGCTTCTTTGACCGCTTAAGTAGTATGATGTTTCGTTTTATTTGGAACGATCGTAAACCTAGAATAGCGTTACGGGTGCTACGTCGTTCGAAGAGGAGGAGGGGCCTGGGTGTCCCAGACATCAGACGGTATTATCGAGCTATAGCCCTCCAGAGGATTCTGGATTGGCATTTCCACTCTCGAACTAAGCTCTGGGTCCCTCTGGAGAAATGTCTGGCGGGTAGGAACTTATCTTATGCGCCCTGGCTGCCCCGGGAATATAGAGGCCTGGCGGAGATGACCTCCCCCTTGACGACCCATGTGTTTTCAGTTTGGGACAGGATCAACCCACTCCTAAAGCTGGCTCCCCCTATGTCCCCGTTGGCCCCACTGGGTGGCTTCTTATGGTTCCCACCGGGAGAACAGATGGCTTTCTTCGAGACTTGGGTTGATGATGGGAACGCTAGCTGCGGGAAACTCATGAGGGATGGTGGTCTTATGCCGTATGAAGCCCTGCCCGTAGGTAGTCGCGGCTCACGACTGAATTTCTGGAGATACAGACAACTGCACCACTTTTTCCAGGTACATGGTCGAACTATTAGGGATCCCCTGTCCCTCACCCCACTTGAGCGCATCTTTCTTGCGGAAGAGCCGACTCCACACCTGGTTTCTGAGTTATACCAGCTGTTGGACTCGGCCGGCCCCCAGACCACCCCTGCCTATATCAGACGATGGGAGACTGACATAGGGACGACGTTTACGGAGACGCAGTTATCACACCTTTATTCCCTCACCCATTAGTCCTCTAGAGACTCCAAGGTCCAGGAGACCAATTTTAAACTATTGGCACGTTGGTATCGGGTGCCAGCGGACTTAGCTTGTATTTACCGCTCCGCATCGGAGTTCTGTTGGAGAGGGTGTGGGGACCGAGGGACCCTAGTTCACATATGGTGGGATTGCCCCCTAATTCGACCCTTCTGGGAAGACATACAGGACCAAGTAAAGGTAGTGACAGGGATAGATGTCCCTCTCTCGCCGCTGCACTTTCTTCTGCAGGTACCCCCAGTCCCGCTCAATACATATAAGAATACTGTGCTGGCACATTTGCTGAATGCAGCAAGACGCCTGATTCCAATATACTGGAGAAGGCCTGGAATCCCCACTCGGGAGGAGTGGTGCAGGGGAGTGAACGCGGTGAAAGAGGCGGAGCGTTGGGTTGCCACTTGTAAGGGCCTTGAAGACCGATTTCATGATGTCTGGAGACCCTGGTCGGCATATGCATCGGACCCTAACCAAGTACCCTCAAGTTTAGACGTGGCCCTGCTGGAGTTGGCAGACCCTACCCTTAAAGCTCTCAGATTGGGTGGAGCCCGGGGGGGGGGACTAGATTTCCCCCTGGGGGCTCTTAGCAAGGGAATACTGCCTATGCAACCTAACGTTCGGGAATGGTGTGCCCGGTGCGGACAAAGCGGACATTTGGAACTTATACTCTACCTGTCCTTTTCTTCCTACCTCCCTTCCCTTCTTTCTACCTCTCCTAATCTATCCCCCTCCCTATTATCCGCTGCAGCCGCAGCTGTTCTTCCTTTCTACCCTATGCTGTCCTTTTCTCTCCTCCTCTTCCTCCTTTTTTTACGTCTCAACCTCTCCCTGGTCTGAATGTCGTAGAGCCTGAGATACCAGAGCGGGTAGATGGTGGGCTGTGATCCCTTCATTAGCCCCGGGGCATCCGGGCGAGAATTTCCGAGGTTGGCAGGTGGAGACGTTCTGGTCGACCCTCTGTGGTGACGCTGGATTCCCGGAATACGCTGGTGGTGGAGGGCGGCTAGCTGGCGGCTGTTAGGCCCCCCCCCCAGTATCAATCTTCTGTTTGAAGTGATTGGCGATCTCCTGGGCAGTGTGTGAGTTAGTGGGTGGAGGCAGTGGAAGACAAAGTAGAGAGCTGAAGGTAGAGAAGAGTTGACGGGGACGGAATGATACGTTTTTAATGAGAGTGAACTAAATAGGTCTGTTAAACAGTGAGGAGGCTAGAATTGTATTTTTGGAGGGCAGATTTATACTGGCTGCAATCCTTCTGGGACTTCATCTTACACCACAGGCGCTCGAGAATGTGGCTGTGTTTTTTCAGACTTCTAGTATCATCTGTTTGCCAGGGTTGAAGGGGACGGGGCCTGATTCTGTGTGTAGTGAGGGGGGCCAGTGTGTCCAGTGAGGCTAGAAGTGAAGTGTTGTAGACAGAAGTGGCTAGGTCGGTGCACATGTCTAACGACTTTGTAGAGCACAAACAAAACGATCACATTGGTCAAAGCCAAAGTCGTAACAAAGTCACGCTCATCCAAAGTTGCATCAAATCGCATCAAAGTTGCATCAAGTTGCAGGTTAAGGTTGCAATGGAAACCACACAATTTTTAAGTCACACAAGTGTGAATGAACTCAAAAATCTAATGGGTTTAGGTACATGGTAATGCATTATTTCAGCATTTCTGTAGGGTTTCCAAACTCATGATATACTGTTTTTTTTTTCTTGCATGTCCCCCTTGGTTCTACAGCGACTGCACTTCCAAGTGCACTTTCAGTGCAATTTCAAGTGCTCTTTGCATTTGTAGTTTTCACTTGCAGTGCTAAATGGATTTGCCTTTAGTAAATAACCTCCAATGCATCAGTGAGGCAATGTTCTGCCCTGAAGAATGTACATACATTGTAACATTTCACTATAGGGAGATTGCTCTGTGAATGAAAGCACACTTAACCTGGCCAAACATGGATCGAGTTTGACCAAGTTTCGATCCATGTATGGCTGTTCCTGTTCATGTGAAGTCGTTCTGTCGACTTAATTTTATGAACGGGCTTGTTGAAAAATTTCTGCACGATCAGCACGCGCAGCCAATGGGCTGCAGTGCTAATCAGTGTATTGAAAAAAAACTCACAGAGCCGGTCGGGGCCACTGTACTAACCATGCAAGGTTAGTCCAGCGATCTCCCCCGCTGAGCTGTTGTGTTCTGACAGGGGGACGGCCTCCCTGCCAGAACACTCTGATCAGCGCTCTCTGCCATTTGGCCGGCTTCTGTCGGACAGACCAGCATACACACAGGCAGAATCTCAGCCGGTGTTTCTGCCTGCATGTTACGGACCCCCAAAATATTTGTTTTAGCACTATTCATAAATCTAGATACAGTGCTAGAGGTCTCTTCCCGTTTTCAGTGTTTATAGGGCCCTTGCCCTCTACTCCCCATTTTTTTCTCACCTCTATTCCCTTTTCTTGTCTTCTGCTTACATATTCTATATATAATTTCCCCCTTTACTCCTTTCCCCATGTCATAGCCGGCACACAACGTTTAGAGTCGCTCATGGGTATGTAACCCTGATATGGTACTCTGGTTTTATTACATACCCCTCCCCCATGTTATATGGTTTACAAAAGTTGGAATCATCTGCTGCTTATGTCTGTATGTACCAAAGACTTTTCTGAATCTAATATTGCAGACCGGTGATGCATGGTTCACTATCCTTTGTTATATGTACCCCCTTCTTTTTTCTTTATTGATTGTATGTCAAACCTTTCTTTTTGAAAACTGAAATAAAGATTATCTCCACTTTTGTACTTTTGCTGAGAAATAAAATATAACATTTTAAATAAACATTCCCTTCTAGGCGATTTATGTACATTGCAGGGATTTTAACAAACTTTGTGGCAAATTTGTGAGCAAAAACACAAAATACACCTCAAAAACACACTGTAGAAATGGATCAAAAGCAAACTACATAGATGTGAGCCAAGCCTTAGGGCTGCTCACATGTGAGGTGGGGGGGGGGTAAAACCCTGAAGATGAGCCAAGCTACCGCTGCTACCCTCTTTAGTTGCAGAGGGCGGTCGGTGTACACATCATGCAGTGGCAATGCTTAGCTTCACAGCTGGGGCAGGAGTTATACCCCCCGAACATGACCTATTCAAGTGGATGGGGCTGCACTGCAAGTACCACACAATGACATGCAATGCACATGGTTGCGGCGCACTAATTTGGGCTTCAAGGGGTTAAGGCAGGTGGTGAGGAAGCGATACAATGCCTCCTCACCACCTGTCAAATGCTGCAGATAACCAAAGCTCATGTGAATGAGTAGTATGTGAATGTAGCCCTGCGTGTATGGCGTCATCAGATCTGGCTGAAATGCCAGGCAGGGGCACTCTCATAAAGTGGCTCCAGGGAACCCTGCAAGGGAACAGAGCCACCCTAAAAATGAAAAAAACAGAGGTTAGGGAAATTTGAATGGAAGTTAAATTACATGGAGAAGACAGGAGGACAGAAAGCATACATCAAACACAAGCGGCTTTATTTTATTTTTTAATGCATCGTGTGTACAATACACAGACTCCTGCATTGTCTACACCTTGCCCCACGTGTGCATGCACCTTATTTTATGGGGCTGGAAAAAAGTAAACTATGAATTAAAAGTACTGTGAAATCACCCCATTAGGTTGGCCAATGCCATACATTCCACAATTTTCTTGTACAATTTTCCTTTAGATTTACAGTGCCTTGCGAAAGTATTCGGGCCCCTTGAACTTTTCAACCTTTTGCCACATTTCAGGCTTCAAACATAAAGATATAACATTTTTATTTTTTGTGAAGAAGCACCAACAATTGGGACACAATTGTGAAGTGGAACGAAATCTATTGGATTTTTGAAACTTTTTTAACTAATAAAAAAATGAAAAGTGGGGCGTGCAAAATTATTCGGCCCCCTTGCATTAATACTTTGTAGAGCCACCTTTTGCTGCGATTACAGCTGCAAGTCGCTTGGGGTATGTCTCTATCAGTTTTGCACATCGAGAGACTGAAATTCTTGCCCATTCTTCCTTGCAAAACAGCTCGAGCTCAGTGAGGTTGGATGGAGAGCGTTTGTGAACAGCAGTTTTCAGCTCTTTCCACACATTTTTGATTGGATTTAGGTCTGGACTTTGAATTGGCCATTCTAACACCTGGATACGTTTATTTGTGAACCATTCCTTTGTAGATATTGCTGTATGTTTGGGATCATTGTCTTGTTGGAAGATAAATCTCTGTCCCAGTTTCAGGTCTTTTGCAGACTCCAACAGGTTTTCATCCAGAATGGTCCTGTATTTGGCTGCATCCATCTTCCCCTCAATTTTAACAATCTTCCCTGTCCCTGCTGAAGAAAAGCAGGCCCAAACCATGATGCTGCCACCACCATGTTTGACAGTGGGGATGGTGTGTTGAGGGTGATGAGCTGTGTTGCTTTTACTCCAAACATATCGTTTTGCATTGTGGGCAAAAAGTTCGATTTTGGTTTCATCTGACCAGAGCACCTTCTTCCACATGTTTGGTGTGTCTCCCAGGTGGCTTGTGGCGAACTTTAGACGAGACTTTTTATGGATATCTTTGAGAAATGGCTTTCTTCTTGCCACTCTTCCATAAAGGCCAGATTTGTGCAGTGTACGACTGATTGTTGTCCTATGGACAGACTCTCCCACCTCAGCTGTAGTTCTCTGCAGTTCATCCAGAGTGATCATGGGCCTCTTGGCTGCATCTCTGATCAGTCTTCTCCTTGTCTGAGCTGAAAGTTTACAGGGACGGCCAGGTCTTGGTAGATTTGCTGTGGTCTGATTCTCCTTCCATTTCAAAATGATCGCTTGCACAGTGCTCCTTGGGATGTTTAAAGCTTGGGAAATCTTTTTGTATCCAAATCCGTCTTTAAACTTCTCCACAACAGTATTACGGACCTGCCTGGTGTGTTCCTTGGTCTTCATGATGCTCTCTGCACTTTCAACAGAACCCTGAGACTATCACAGAGCAGGTGCATTTATACAGAGACTTGATTACACACAGGTGGATTCTATTTATCACCATCAGTCATTTAGGACAACATTGGATCATTCGCTGAACTTCTGGAGTGAGTTTGCTGCACTGAAAGTAAAGGGGCCGAATAATTTTGCACGCACCACTTTTCAGTTTTTTATTTGCTAAAAAAGTTTAAAATATCCAATAGATTTCGTTCCACTTCACAATTGTGTCCCACTTGTTGGTGATTCTTCACAAAAAATTAAAATTTTATATCTTTATGTTTGAAGCCTGAAATGTGGCAAAAGGTTGAAAAGTTCAAGGGGGCCGAATACTTTCGCAAGGCACTGTACCAAAACCTTATAATATGAGGTCAGAACTAAACACTTTCAATTTGTATGAAATCAGGCAGGCCCTTCTACTACATAGTCTAAGGTAAATATAAAGGAAATTTAACATGAAAATTGTATAATGTGTATGGCCAGCTTTACTGTTGGCATGATTTGTGCGTCCTTCTGCCACGTGGCAGGTGTGACTTGTAGAGCCCTTTCACACTGACTCGTTTTTGCTGTTCTTTGAAATTTCTAAAAGCACAAGAAAAATGCAATAAAAATATTCCCCTCTAAATCCTATGGTACTCTGCACACTAATGTGCTGTGGGTGCGGTGTGTTTTGAAAACTTCTGCATACTGCATCTTTGGTGAGCTTTTAAAGCCAACCAAAAATGCATCTTCTCATTGAAATTAATGGAAACACATAAAAAACGCAACAGACAATCGCTGCAGCTGTGTTTAACTGCTTGCAGAACCCTATAACATAGATATACGGTGGCAAGGTGTCTCTTCTGTGCCATATCATGTACTAGGTAAGTGATCTGCCACTCCTGGGTGGGCGTGCGTGCACTGCACCAGTGGCCCGGTCATGCTGTGATTAAACACAGCAGATGTCGATCAGTGGGTGCTGGCCAATGGATTACCGACCAGCACCCACCGATCGTCCAGAATTTACACAGGACAGAGCCCTGGCTATGTAAACAAAGCAGAGCCTTGTCCCGTCAGCGGGGAAGTAATGTATTTTTTTCACTGCAAAGCATGGACTAAAATCCATTACATGCCTTAGTGAAAGCAGCACACTGTTTACACTAAAACACTGGCTAGGCACACATTTAACCCTTTGATTGCCCTAGATGTTTAACCCCTTCCCAGCCAGTGTCATTAGTACAGTGACAGTACATATTTTTAGCATTGATCACTTTATTAGTGTCACTAGTTCCCAAAAATTGTTAAAGGCATCAGTTAGTGTCCGAATGTCTGCCGCAATATCACAGTCCCACTATAAGTCGCTGATCACTTCCATTACTAGTAAAAATTGTAAGATAGATAGATAGAAAAAATTCCAGGATATATCCCATAGTTTGTAGACAATATAACTCTTGTGCAAACCAATCACCAATATACACTTAATGGGATTTTTTTTTTTTAACTAAAAACATAGCAGAATACATATTGTCCTTAATTTATCAAGAAATTTGATTTTGTACATTTCTTAATTTGATATGTTTTATAGCAGAAAGTAAAAAAAAAATGTTTTTCTTTTTCAAAATTGTAGGTCTTCTTTTGTTTATAGCGCAAAAAAAACGAAGTAGTAGTCAAATACCACCAACAGAAAGCTCTATTTGTATGGAAAAAAGACATACATTTTATTTGGGTAAAGCATCGCAAGGTCAAATGGTTAAGGTACGCTTTTATAGTCATATGTCCATATTTCACAGGTGCAAGCTGAGTCAGGCAACCAGAAAACGCACAGGAAACGCTAAAAAAAGCATATGCATTTTTACAGTATTTTTTCAACGGAGCAATGTAAAAGGCCCATAGTCTTCCCTTGCAAAGATTCCTGTGAATGAATGATGCAACTGTGAGGTCACAGCCATACAAAGCATTAAAAAAAGTTTAGGATACTACAGGGAGAAGAATCCTGCGATTCAGGCGAGTGTGCTTGGTCGAATGGGGGTCAAGAGTGGGGGATAGCAAATGCAACTGTGTCTTATGTTACACCCTAGATATGGTTGTTAAATTAAACATGGTCTTAAAAGTGGACTATGCCTTTAAAATAATACCTGGTAATGTTCCTGAGAAGATATTTCTTGGTAAACTGGAGTTGGAAATGTAAACTCTGCAATACTACTGAAGGCCAATAGGTGGTAATATGCAGCGCACAATATTTCAAGGCTCATTTGAAAGACACATTTATATGTGAGACTGCATTTTAGAACACAAACTTCATTATACAAAAGAGGGCCCCCAGCATGCTTATATTTGTACAGATATTTTATATATGAAAAAATACACAAAGGATACCAAGATTCTGTTGAGAATACACACGATTCCTGTATTTAGACAATATCTGCTTATCCTGGAATTCAGATTTTAACAAGCTTTTCATCTTATCAAAATTATTGTTGCTTGATGATCAGATGTGTTGCTTTGCTTGTATGAATATCATAGTATTTCCAATTTACCAGTATTAATATAACACAAGGGGGTCTGTTTATAAAAAAAAATTGCTGTGCGAATGTTTTGAGCACTTGCACAGCCTTCACAAATAATCTCCATAATTTGCCTAATATGCTTATTTCCTATGATCATCAGCTCCATCTAGTGTCCGTAGTGTGGTATTTTGCTAGTTGAAGTATTTCATTAAAATACTCATTATGGCCACTAGATGGAGCTGATGATCAAACTATTTACAATTTGCGGTATGTGCGCACAATACAGCTTGTATATTAATTCAGATGGCTATTCTTGTTCCAAGGTCTCAAGGTCTAACTGAATTGCTCATGTTAGCAATGGTAAAGGAATCATGAGAAAAAGTGGAGGGTAAAAAGACTGCAATAACAGAGTAGTTGTCTCCATTCTCATTGGGGTGACATCATCGAATGCCCACTGCTGTATTTGCATGACTTGAAGTGGCCCATGTGTGGTTTACTGCATCCTTTGCTACACTCCTCGAGGATAGGGAGGGATTGGTTGGGCCACTCTGAGATTTAAAAAAAAAATTGAAAATTCCTACTGGAAAAATGATCAGTTCAGAAGCCATCTTTTTTTTCCAGCAAGGTATACCTAAAGACTCATCCTCTTTTGAACATACTCTTTTCATAAGTTCAATAAAAGGCAGCAAAAATAATATGTATATATAATATATATAATTGCATTTCTTGGTCTAATTCTGTACTGCATCTTGCATGAGCAAGCACTCAAGGCAATCAAAGGTGCTAATTAGAGCATATAGAGATTTGTTAGGGTGTTGGAAACGTTGCTGATCTTAATTCGTCACTCTGTGGTGGACATCACTGAAGCATCCTATGTGTGCCATCTGACAATGATTGCAGAGAGCCTTGGCATTGTTAGAGGGCATGCAGATAAAACATTGCCAATCATTCTTGGGGTGGGATCTGTCCTCAGGGGTGGATTACATATCTAACTGTGCAGTGGAAAGCCTAGTCGTAGAACAGTGGTCCTCAAACTGTGCAGCGCTTTGCTTGTCTTTATCTGGTCCTCCTACTTATACAAGGTACTATTCCTCCAATTGACCCTGTCAATAAGGCATTATTCCTTTCCCTGAGACCAACAGTTGGGTATAATAATTACTACCATTGGCACCAACATTGGGGCACTATTCCTTCTGCTGACACCAACAATGGGGCATAATTCCTAGCACTGATGTAAATGATGGAACACCATTCCTTCCATTCCTTTCACTAACACCAAAGATGGGGCACTATTCTTCCAGCTGATACCAAAGATACCAAAGATGAGGCACAAATCTTATGGCTGATACCAAAGATAGGACACTATTCTTCCGACTGATACCAATGGTGGGGCACTCTTCTTCCGGCTGATACCAAGGATGGGGCACTATTCTTCCAGCTGATACAAATGATGGGGCACTATTCTTCCCACTGATATCAAAGGTGGGGCATTATTCCTCCTGCTGATACCGAAGATGGGACACTATTCTTTCAGCTGATACCAAAGATGGGGCACCATTCTTCCTGCTGATACCAAAGATGGGACACTATTGTTCCTGCTGATGCCAAAGATGGAACACTATTCTTCTGGTTGATACCAACGATGGGGCACTATTCTACCGGTTGATACCAAAGGTGAGGCATTATTCTTCCCACTGATACCAATGATGGAGCACTATTCTTCTGGCTGATACCAAAGACTGGGCAAAAGGGGAAAAATTAAGGGCAGGGGGCATTGGGACTTTATATGAAACACACTTACTCGGGTAGGATGAGACATTAAATATAATCAAGAAAAATATTATATAATAACAGCAATGGGCATAATGCAATAATTGATATATTATGATACAAAATAAATAGACATTATTAATGCGTCATACTGTAATATAATTAATAACAGCAAGATACTTAAACATAATTAATACAAATATTATAATAGAATTCATAATATAGTAAGCTATGTACAACATAATTATAGTTAGTATAAAAAATATACCCACAGTAACAGACATAATAATTTTAATAATTCAATGGCTCAGCCAAATAAAACCCATGGTAAAAGGCATGGTAACTGTGACAAGGCATCAAATATTAAAGCTCTACGCGTTTTGTGGAGTAGTATCCACTCGTTAGGAGCAGCTATATGGGAATATCTAAAATAAAAAATAAATAATTAATAAATAATGATAAATTAATACAGGAAGAGAGGGATCAAAAAATATGGTACTACCCCTCTTACCTGTGGGTATAAATAGAATTCTGTATAAACCATATAACTTATAAATATATTTGATGGTAAACACTGGGGGGGTGAAGAATGACTGGGCACTATTCTTCCCACTGATACCAAAGATAGGGCACTATTCTTCCTGCTGATACCAAAGATGGGGCACTATTCTTCCTGCTGATACCAAAGATGGGGCACTATTCTTCCTGCTGATACCAAAGGTGAGGCATTATTCTTCCCACTGATAGCAATGATGGGGCGCTATTCTTCCCGCTGATAGCAATGATGGGGCACTAGTCTTCCTGCTGATACCAAAGATGGGGCACTATTCTTCTGGCTTATACCAAAGATGGGGCATTATTCTTCCTGCTGATACAAAAGATGGGGCACTATTGTTCCAGCTGATACCAAAGATGGGGCACTATTTTTCTAGTTGATATCAAAGATGGGGCACTATTCTTCCCACTGATACCAAAGATGGGGCACTATATCTCCTACTAAGCACAGGCACTGTGCATGTCATTTTTCTACTCCCACTGACCACCAAGCCGGAGGTATTGTTTCTCCCACCAACAAATGGGACATTTTATACTCCCATTGGCCACAGTCCAGCCTCCTTAAAGTCTGAAGTAAAGGGGCCCTTTGTTTAGAGAGACCCGTTTTGTAGAAGGTAGCGGATCCAGCCATATTTGTTTGCATTGACAAACAGTATATATTTACAGTATACAGCAGAGGGCTATTGTAAATTAAGAAACTGTGCAGATCTGTATTTTGGTCTCATAGAAAATCACTGGGTTTGCCCATTCACAGTGGAAAATGTATAACTGCTTCACTTTTAGCTATAAACTTGACTGCTAACTCAGGAAAGCTGACATTTTCCAAACTAGCTGCTATGGAAACTGAAATATGACCTCGCTTTCCACTAATAAATGTGAAAGGCAATCCTAACTCTGCTTTATTTATCCCACGGAGGAGAATCATGTTACAAAAAAAAAGAAAAACCCTGAAAAATAATGAATTAATAGAAATCTCTTGAATTAGAGAAGTGCTGTTTCATCAGACTTCCAAAACAATGATGCAGTCATTGTAGATGTTACAGAGTTAAACTTATAATGGTGACAGCTGAGTTGTTCAGCGTCCAGACCACAGATCTACGTATTTACGGAGGGAAGAGGCTGGTGGAAATCCCAATATTTCTCGGACTTGTTTTTGAAATCTAAGGTTGCTCAAACAAGTGCGTCATCTGTCTTTGCTGTGAGCTTTACATTTACCTAGGTCACATCTAGCAGACATTACCACAACACAACATGTGCAATCCATTCACTGCTCTGTGGAAAGAAAGTTCCCAGATTTATGAAACTTAAAAACAACACTCCAGTTACTATATTTTTACCTTTCCTGTGTATATAAACCCAAATTCTATATTTAGTATCTTTTAGTAACTATTTTGGAACCAAATCTTTTTTGTAAAGTACCTGCTGCAAAATTTCCAACCTGGAGATCCTGTCAGTATCAGTACTTCCTGTTTTAGGCTGACAATGCTAAGCTGCTTCCATGCAATCATTAGCAACGTTGTCATCCTGCTGTATTCTTTCCCTCAATGAGGATCATCCTGATCGATAAAACTGGAGAGTCTGCAGCTCTGCATATATACCAGTGATGGCGAACCTTGGCACCCCAGATGTTTTGGAACTACATTTCCCATGATGCTTAACTACACTGCAGAGTGCATGAGCATCATGGGAAATGTAGTTCCAAAACATCTGGGGTGCCGAGGTTCGCCATCACTGATATATACCAATCAGCTTCCAGGTTTTATTATCAAAGCTTAATTGAACAAGCTGAATTTAGAAGCTGATTGGCTACCACGCAGAGCTGCACCAGATTTTGCACTCTAATGTTTGGGTAAATCAACCCCTTCTTGTTAAAGAAAACATGGGGGGACGTCACACACTCTTCACGTATGCTTGTAACATTCTTCCAACAAATGTTTCATAAATAGACCCCTCTGTGTCCACATCAGTGTTAGGGCTAGTTTACAATAGTGTTAGCTCTCCAAGTTGAAACTTTTCAGAGGGTGTTTAACAAGCAGTAAGAAGGTATTACATGGTTTCTGCATGACCCTTTTTACTTGAATGAATTAATTTAGGCAGGCTGTACTGCCTGCCAAATGCAACAGAGGGTTAAAGAGGAAGTAAACCCTGATGGGTTTACTTCCTCTTTTTTTCCCTGCAAAGGTAAAGCATAATGGACTACTATGCATCGCATAGTAGCTCATTATGTGTCACTTACCTGACACAGGAGCCAGCGAAGTCGCCGCTGATCCCTGTAGTCCGCCGCATCCATGTTGCTGGTGGCGTCTCGCAGCTCCGACGAATCACAGCGGCGAAGCCGCGATGACGTCACTCCCGCGCATGCGCACGGGAGTCGCGTCTCGCAGCTCCGCCGCTGCCACTCGGCGAAGCCGCGATGACGTCACTCCCGCGCATGCGCACGGGAGTCGACAAATTAGGCAAATCCATTCATGGATTTGCCGCATTTAGTGCGCCTGCGCGCCGCTGTCTACGGCGCATGCGCCGTAGACAGCGGTGCCCATTTTCGGGCAAATATCTCCTAAACCATATAGGTTTAGGAGATATTGCTTGGACCTACAGGTAAGCCTTAATCTAGGCTTACCTGTAGGTCCAAGTTGTTTGGAAGGGTTTACTTCCTCTTTAAATTCTTGCCACCACACCTTTTGGGGGAATGGTGGGGGTGGCATTGTTTTTACCACCCCCCTCTTACCAACTGCATGTGTAAACAAACCCTTAAAGAGGAAGTAAACCCTGATGGGTTTACTTACTCTTTGATTCCCTGCAAAGGTAAAGCATAATGGACTACTATGCATCACATAGTAGTCCATTATGTGTCACTTACCTGACACAGGAGCCAGCGAAGTCACCGTTGTCCCCTTGTGTACGGAGCCTCCATCTTCTTGGTGGGTCTCGCTGCACCGGTGCTGTCATTCGACGGAGCCGCAATGACATCACTCCCACGCCCCATGGGAGCCGCCACTCGCGGCACATCATCGTTAACAGCGGTGCCTGTCGTGGCACGTTTGGCTAAACCGTGTAGGTTTAGGAGATATTTCTTGGACCTACAGGTAAGACTTAATCTAGGCTTACCTGTAGGTCAAAGTGGTTTATAAGGGTTTACAAGCACTTTAAGCTGGCCACAGATGGTTTGAATCTCAGCCGGTTCAACAGGATTTGAACCATACAGGGGCAGGGTGATTGTACCCAAGTTGATAGATTGATTACCTTGGGTTGAACCAGAATGTCAGATCTTACTACAAGTGACTATAAGACCCCTTTCACACTGAGGGGGTTTTGCAGGCACTACAGCACTAAAAATAGCACCTGCAAAGCGCCCCTGAAAGAGCCGATGCTGTCTCTCCAGTGTGAAAGCCCAGAGGGCTATCACACTGGAGCGGTGCGCTGGCAGGATGCTAAAAGAAGTCCTGCAAGCAGCATCTTTGGAGTGGTGAAGGAGTGGTGTATACACTGCTCCTGCCCATTGAAATCAATGGGGCAGCGCTTTGCAGTGGTTTTAACCCCTTCTCGGCTGCCAGCGGGGGAGAGAAAAGCGCCCCACTATCGGCCGGATAGCGCCGCAAAATTGACGGTAAAGCACCACTAAAAATAGCAGCGTTTTACCGCCGGCACACCTACCGCCCCAGTCTGAAAGGGGACTAACCATTGTATTCTGCTGGCAGGGGAATACTCTCCGTACCCCTCACTGGCAGAATACAATAGTGCAGCAGGAGGCATTCCCCCATCAACAAAGTGTTGATTGGGAAATAGAGTGATTTTCTTTCCTTCCACCTATGGTGGAAGGAAAGAACATTTTATAATTTGTGGTCAGCCTTAGTGTCAGTGTCAATATGTGTTAAGTAGATAAAAAAAGCAAAATGCACACTATTTTTTCTGGGGGCCTACTATGAGTACACACAACAAATAATGCACACATACGTGGTATCCGTGTACACGTCAGGATTGTTTTTTGGTAGTGGATCATGGAAATGGCAAGAAATATACAGCTAAAGTAAAAATTATATTGTCCACTATTTTGAACCAGTTTTCTTTTGATAATTCACTTTGATACACTACGTCGTTTCAAAGATATGTTTTACCAATGCATGTCAAAGTTGCAAAAGTGGGATCATGTTTTATGCTTATATTTGACTTATCTGTTTGATAAGTGAAAAAAAACCCTGCTGAAATTATAATGGTCTTGTATAGAGGCAATAAACCGGAAATTTTCGATGGAATTTTCTTGCAGTTTGTGCCTCCACAAGACGGCATTGTGTGTTATAACTTACATGCCAAGCCATCTGGGAGGATGTAACCTAAAAGTTAAAAGAACTAAATTGGAAGTATGTTTTTATCCAGCTGTTTATTTCACTCTAATGGTGCAGTTCGTGGGCAGATTTAAAAAAAAAAATCTGAACCTGGCTGCAGACTTTACAGAGTGCTTAGAGGTGAATACACAGTAAGAACACCCCTCTGGGCACAAAGTCTGAAGAGCACTGCTTGGCCTTCTGTAAGCTTGTTAGCTTTGACAGGTCTATGTGAATGGAGAGGCTAGCACCAACTGTGTAGGGGGAATAATATCAGTCAGGAGTTCTGTAGCCTGCCCACTTGTTCATTCACTATAACAGCTGACCAGTGATATCTGTAGGCACCATGAAACCATGAAAAATGTGCCCATTCCAGGCTAAAAATGACTGGATCGCTGGCTGTCATCTCCTGTCCATGTGTAGTTGGCCCCTAATTATCATCTCCAGTCCAAGAGTAGAGGATCAGGGACTGTCATCTAATGTCCATGGGTGGATCAGGGATTGTTAGCTTATGTCCATGGATACTGGATCAGTGGCTTTCATCTCATGTCTATGGGTAGTGGCTCAGGGGCTGTTATCACATGTCCATGGGCAGTGGATTAGGGGCTGTCATTTCATGTCCATGGGTAGAGGATCAGGGCTGTCATCATCCCATGTTCATGGGTAGTGGATCAGGGGCTGTCATATCATGTTCAGTCGCCATAACAGCTGACCAATGATATCTGTAGGCACCCACAGGCATGAAAAATGTGCCCATTCCAAGCTAAAAATGACTGGATCATGGGCTGTCATCTCACATCCATGTGTAGTTGAAGACTAATCATCACCTCAAGTCCAAGGGTAGAGGATCAGGGGCTGTCATCTCATGTCCATGGGTGGATCAGGGGTTGTTATCTCATGTCCATGGGTAGAGGATCAGGGACTATCATTTCCAGGCTTTCGGTAGAGGATCAGGGTCTGTCATCTCACGTCCATTGGTAGAGGATCGGGGCTGTCATCATCCCATGTTCATGGGTAGTGGATCAGGGTCTTTCATCTCATGTCCATGGGTAGTGGATTAGGGGCTCCCATTTCTTGTTGATGGGTGGATCAGGGGTTGTTATCACATGTCCATGGGTAGAGTATCAAGGGGCTGTCATCATCTCATGTCCATGGGTAGACTTATTTGATTGTATCTCAACAACTTCAAAGTGGGATTTTCCACATCATCTGGATGAAAAAAGGATGTCAGTGAAGCATTTTTAAGAAAGAGGGCAAGCTACCAAGTTCTGCACCAACTTATTTAAAAATTAAATTGTCTTATTCCTTATGAGATATTACCCAACTGACCCACATCACTTCCCCTGTTATGACAGCAATATGCATTTCTTAAAGTAGAATTTCTGCCTTACACTAACTAGTCTTAAAAATGTCCCTTCCCTCTTCCTGCTTCCGATCCTGCCAATAAAAAAAATCTACATACTTGCCTTTTTTCATTCCACTCTAGTCCAGTCACGTGATCCCACATCTCTTGCACTGCTGTGTCAATGTGTGGCAACTACAGTGGAGAGGAGGGAATGCCAACAACTGCTGGGTATTCAGGGAGCAGTGACCTCACCCATAGGCTCCTCAAGCCGAGCTGTTGTTGGCATTCCCTCCTCTCCCCTGCAGCCACCTCTCACTGACACAGGGGAGTTGGAATTGCAGGATCATGTTACCAGAGCTTAAAAAAAAGGTAAGTGTGCAGATCTTTTTTACATAAAGTAGGCAGGATAGGTAGAAGAGGGATGGGACATTCTTAAGAATAGTTATTGTTAGGCAGGAGTTAGGCGGGAGTTCTAATTTAAAGTGGAACTTTACTCTCCCAATCAAAATTGATTACTTTTAATCCTTATGCTGCTAGCATTAGTAAATAGATAGGAAAGTGTATCATATTTACTGTTTTTTTTTTTACTTTTTTTTCTACATTTCTTCAGTTACTTCCAGGTTTCCAGGCCTAGGCATTTAATGTCTGTGTTATAATCAGGGCCGTCTTTATTATTGACCGAACCCTGGGCAAACATTTTCTTGGGCTCCCTCTTCCATGCAATTTCACTCTCCACATGCTTTGAGACATACAATAAATAGCAGCTAGACTCATCAGTTTGCTGAATCAGATTAGGCAGCGATTGCGATTGGTTGCCAGAGGTTACAGTGTATCATTACGGCTCACTGACTGGCTGATAGAGGTTACAGCACATGACTGCTGCTTGTTGATTGGTTGCTAGAGATTACTGTACATCAATACTGCTCACTTATTGATTGTTAGAGGTTACTGGATATCTATACCACTCACTAATTAGTTGGTAGAGGTTACTGCACATTATTACTTGTCATTAATTGGTTCCTAGAGGTTACTGAATATTCTTGCTGCTCAATGACTGTTTACGTGCATCAAAATTCAGGGTGCTGTGGCACCATGTTATTTTTGAAGAAGGGTTCCACCGCCAATTTGCTTACCTTTGCAGAACAGGCTGATGTTCGGCTTAATGACTATAGTTGTGGGCAGGACTTTCAAGCATACCCCTTTACCTCCCCAGTGGGCCGCATTCAGCAGAAGTGGTGGTAGATGTGACCTCAGGGGGGACATGATATACATATGAATGCTGTGGTCCACGACTATTTACATATTAATGCAGGTTATTTACATATAAACACAGTGTCTGCAGGTGAGTCATCTGTACATGGCAAAAGGGCAGAGCTGGGCAGCAGCAACAGAACTTTACACTGAGATATTGGGACACAGCATGGGACTAAAACTTCAAGGGATAGTTGGTAAGTACGAGGCAGCTGCTTTGGGCCCCACAAAAATGATGGGCCCCGGGGCAGCTGCCCCCTTTGCCCTGCCTTAAAAATGGTCCTGGTTAAAATGTCAAAGGGGTCTTCAGGAGAGCAGGAGGGTTTTTTCCAGCCAAGCACACTCTCCTGCGTGCATACCTATGCTAAGGGCAGATAGATTCACGTAAATGCCACACAGTTTTTCTCAACAAAATTGAGCATGGCGACATGGGGGGGGGGAGGGGTATGGGTAGTAGCACTATCTTTTCTGTTTATACTTTAAGCTGTGGGCATGGGGGGTTAAGTGCCCCCCCTGGAATCCCCAAGGTGTTGCCGCCGCCGCCATGCTGCATCCTCCGCTCTCTGTGTTCAGCGGCCGCTCTGTAACACAGTTCCGCCCCCCTAGACCAGCTTGTGTGATAGTAGAGAGAATCACGTTCCGCCTATCACATGAGCTGGTCTGGGGGGGCAGGACTGTGTTACAGAGCGGCCACTGAACACAGCCACCCAGCGCTGTGATCCAGAGGAGTAGATGCCCATCCGTGCCACAGTGCCTGGATAGGAGGATCGGGGGGGGGCTGCAGTGCTCTCCTCCACCACCGCACTCTCCTGCCCCCCCCAGTGCTCTCCTCCACCACCACACTCTCCTGCCCCCCCAGTGCTCTCCTCCACCACCGCACTCTCCTGCCCCCCAGTGCTCTCTTCCACCACCACACTCTCCTTCCCCCCCAGTGCTCTCCTCCACCACCGCACTCTCCTGCCTCCCCAGTCCTCTCTTCCACCACCGCACTCTCCTGCCCCCCACAGTGCTCTCTTCCACCACCGCACTCTCCTGCCCCCCAGTGCTCTCTTCCACCACCACACTCTCCTGCCCCTCCAGTGTTCTCCTCCACCACCGCACTCTCCTGCCCCCCCGTGTTCTCCTCCACCACCGCACTCTCCTGCCCCCGTGCTCTCCTCCACCACCGCACTCTCCTGCCCCCCCCAGTGCTCTCCTCCACCACCACATTCTCCTGCCTCCCCCCAGTGCTCTCTTTCACCACCACATTCTCCTGCCCCCCCCAGTGCTCTCTTCCACCACCGCACTCTCCTATCCCCCCAGTGGTCTCCTCCACCACCACACTCTCCTGCCCCCCCAGTGGTCTCCTCCACCACCACACTCTCCTGCCCCCCTCCCAGTGGTCTCCTCCACCACCACACTCTCCTGCCACCCCTCCAGTGCTCCCCACCACACTCTCCTGCCACCCCCTCCAGTGCTCTCCTCCACCACCACACTCTCCTGCCCCCTCCCCCACAGTGCTCTCCTCCACCACACACTCTCCTGCCCCCCCCGTGCTCTCCCCCACCACCGCACTCTCCTGCCCTACCCAGTGCTCTCCTCCACCGCCACACTCTCCTGCCACCCCCCCCCCCCCCCCGTGGTCTCCTCCACCACCACACTCTCCTGCCACCCCCTCTAGTGCTCTCCTCCACCACCACACTCTCCTGCCCCCCCCCCACAGTGCTCTCCTCCACCACCACACTCTCCTGCCCCCCCCCCCCAGTGCTCTCCTCCACCGCCACACTCTCCTGCCCCCCCCGTGGTCTCCTCCACCACCACACTCTCCTGCCACCCCCTCCGGTGCTCTCCTCCACCACACTCTCCTGCCCCCCCCCACAGTGCTCTCCTCCACCACCACACTCTCATGCCCCCCCCCCCGTTTTCTCCTCCCCTGTTCTTGCTGCTCTCCAGCTCTCCCCATCCTTCTCTAGCCACCATCCCAGTGCTCTCCCCCCTGTTCCCCCCCGTGCTCTCCACTCCGCCCAGTGCTCCCCCATTCTCCCCCCACAGTGCTCTCCACTCCCCCCAGTCCTCTCCCCTTCGGGCTCTCCCCCGTTCTCCTCCCCAGTGCTCTCCCCCTGTTCTCCCCCCTGTTCTTTCCCCCTCAGTGCTCTCCACTCCCTCCAGTGCTCCCCCCAGTGCCCTCCACTCCCCCCAGTGCTCTCCTCCCCCCCCAGCACTCTCCTCTCTCCCCCTGTTCTTTCCCCCCAGTGCTCTCCCCTCAGTGCTCTCCACTCCCCCTAGTGCTCTCCCCCCTGTTCTTTCTCCCCCCCAGTGCTCTTCAGCTCTCCCCATCACTCTCCAGCCCCCCCCCAGTGCTCTCTAGCCCCCCCAGTGCTCTCCAGCCCCCCATTCTCCCCACCCCTGTTCTTTCTGCCCCCCTGGTGCTCTCCAGCCCCCCCCCCCCCCCAGCACTCTCCACTCCCCAACCCTGTACTCTCCACTCCCCCTGCATTTTGCTCCCACCCATGTGCTTTCCACCCCCCATAGTGCTCTCCAGTCCCCCGTGCTTTCCGCCCCTGTTCTTTCTGGCCCCCACATGTGCTCTCAAGCTCCCCCCCCATTGCTCTCCACTCCCCCCTGCTCTTTGTACCCCCCAGTCCTCTCCAGCTCCCGTGCTCTCCACCCCTGTTTTTCTGCCCCCCCGTGCTCTTCACCACCCCGCACTCTTAGCCCCCCCCCGTGCTCTCCACCACCCCACACCCCACACCGTGCTCTCTACCCCTGTTCTTGTTGGCCCCCCCAGTACTCTCAAGTTCCCCCCCAGCGCTCTCCGCTCCCCACCCCTGTGATCTCCACTTCCCCTCGCACTTTGCCCCCACCCATGTGTTATCCAACCCTGCCAGTACTCTTTGCTCCCCCTTCTCTCCAACTCCCACTCAGTGCTCTCCACTTCCTCAGGACCAGAGGGCAGGCTGACTGGGGCCAGAAAATGAGGACGGCTGAAGGTGCAGGTGGCCAGGGACCACTCCATCTCACAGCAGACAGATCCTCTGGAAGGAGCACCGTCCCCATCCAAAACGAGAACAGACCCTGCCTGCTGCTGGCCGTCATGGATATCCTGCTAGCATGCAAGGTACGGTACCGAGCATCAACAAAATACCTTCCCACAGACAGGGACTGCAGACTGGGACATGGGGCACAGGAGGGGCTGCAATGATGGGCACAGTGAGACTGCATTCATGGCACAGTAAAGCTGCATTTGATGGACACAGTGAGGCTGCATTTGATGGACACAGTGAGGCTGCATTTGGTGGGCACAGTGAGGCTGCATTTGGTGGGCACAGTGAGGCTGCATTTGGTGGGCACAGTGAGGCTGAATTTGATGGGCACTGGGGAGGCTGCATTGAGCTCTTGCATCAAGTCTGCAGTCTCTGTCCATCTCCTGTAGCATGTCTGCAGTCTCTGAGGGAGTCAAGAGACTGTCAAGAGTGGGAGCACCGCCGGGATGGGGGTCATGGGAGAAGTCAGACTTGTGTGGACTGTAGACAGGAGACTATAGAATAAAACCTCCAAGCTGGAGCCGACTGACTGAACAGTGCACCTGAGAGGAGGTCAGTGAAAGCACCGCCAGGCCAGTCGGGGGTCACTGATGTAAGGGGGGAGTGAATACGATAATGTAAGGGGCACTGATATAAAGGGTTTCCTCCTTATATTAGTAACCCACCCCCCTTACCTTAGAGTATTCTTTCTGCAGAAGGTGGTCCCCCCCCCCCCCCCCACATTCTGAGTTTCTGGGGTCCCCCTTGATGATTGATCACCACCATTAACTGGAATTTAAATATATATATATATATCCCTATGTGATTTCATATCTATATCTAATACTCTCTTCATCAAATGTGCTTTAAAATGCATGATTTTCCCTTTCATGAACAAGAATATAATGACATTATGCTGTTGGGCTGGTATAATAATGCTGTGAGGCTGGTATGAAATTTTTTCCAGGGCTGGTTTTTTTAAAGCATGGGCGTCCGCAAGGTTACTCAGGTGGCTGCGTACCATGCCTATATAGCCTAGAGAATGTACATCTTTTTACATTGCAATACATCTGTTGTTGCCATATTTTTATCTTGATGAAAACAGCCTATACAGTGACAGTATGAGATCAAAATATGGCCACAACAGATGTATTGCAATGTAAAAAGATGTACATTCTCTAGGCTATATGGACATGGAACACAGCTGCCAGAGTAAATTTCAATACAAAGTGAAGATGAATTATCTGTTATATAACACATATGTATTTCCAGTGGAAAGATTTTCATGAGATTGTCAAAAAGGGGCGGAGCATGAGTGGCCTTGAAATGATGCCCCCCCTTGGAAAAAGTTCTGCGGACGCCCATGGCTGTGGGTGTCCTTGTTGGCACCACCTAGCTCAAAAAATGTTGATTGTTCAAACAACCTTTGTCGAAGGAGCCAGATGGAAAATTGTCAGCCACACAGTGACTACATCCAAGCAGATGCAGCCACTGTTTGGGTATTCCAATAACTGGCAGGAGAGATTACTCCATCTGCGTTGTTTAGCGTGGATGGCGGAAACAGATTTCTTTTTTTTAGCCTGCATCTGAACATAGTTTATGCAAATGTAAAATTAAGCTATTAGGCTTCATGCACACAAGACGCAGATGCAAACGCTGCTGGACACATGTTGAAACCGGCGTTTAGAAACGCGCGTTTTGCCGCGATTTTTACCGCGATTTAGCGGCGTTTTACCGCGTTTTAGTCTAGAAGCGTTTAGTTAAGCTAACATCATAGACCCTCCCCAGCTCAAAAAAATAGTATTATTAACTATTTCAGCAATTTTGTGAGACCAGAGTGAGTAGCAGCAGCTGTGAGAGCTGCAGTGTACTTGTATTTAGTGTGTCACTTGCCACGGCACCTGCCACAAGTTGTGGATTGTCCACTTGCCACGTCACTTGCCACGTCACTTGCCACGTCATCTGCCACAAGTTGTGGATTGTCCAACTGCCACGTCACCTGCCACAAGTTGTGGATTGTCCACTTGC
Source organism: Lithobates pipiens (assembly GCF_037356315.1). NCBI lineage: Eukaryota > Metazoa > Chordata > Amphibia > Anura > Ranidae > Lithobates > Lithobates pipiens. Next base: position 191,081,405 of record NW_027507686.1, on the reverse strand, counting down.
CACGTGACTTGCCACATCACCTGCCACGTCACTTGCCACAAGTTTTGGATTGTCCACTTGCCACGTCACTTGCCACAAGTTGTGGATTGTCCACTTGCCACATCACTTGCCACAAGTTGTGGATTGTCCACTTGCCACGTCACTTGCCACATCACCTGCCACGAGATGTGGATTGTCCACTTGCCACGTCACTTGCCACATCACCTGCCACGTCACTTGCCACAAGTTGTGGATTGTCCACTTGCCACATCACTTTCCACGTCACCTGCCACGTCACCTGCCACAAGTTGTGGATTGTCCACTTGCCACGTCCCTTGCCACATCCCCTGCCACGTCACCTGCCACAAGTGGATTGTCCACTTGCCACATCACTTGCCCCATCACCTGCCACAAGCTGTGGATTGTCCACTTGCCACGTCACCAGCCACATCACCTGCCACAAGTTGTGGATTGTCCACTTGCCACGTGACTTGCCACATCACCTGCCACGTCACTTGCCACATCACCTGCCACAAGTTGTGGATTGTCTACTTGCCACGTCACTTGCCACATCACCTGCCACATCACTTGCCACAAGATGTGGATTGTCCACTTTCCACGTCACCTGCCATGCCACCTGCCACAAGTTGTGGATTGTCCACTTGCCACGTCACCAGCCACATCACCTGCCACAAGTTGTGGATTGTCCACTTGCCACATCACTTTCCACGTCACCTGCCACGTCACCTGCCACAAGATGTGGATTGTCCACTTGCCACGTCACCAGCCACGTCACTTGCCACAAGTTGTGGATTGTCCACTTGCCACATCACTTGCCACCTGCCATGTCACTTGCCACAAGTTGTGGATTGTCCACTTGCCACGTCACTTGCCACCTGCCATGTCACTTGCCACAAGTTGTGGATTGTCCACTTGCAATTGCAATTGTTTAAAATATTTTTCTAATGGTTTTTCATCATTTGCAATCATTTTTGAGATTTTTAATGTAAAAAAAAAGGTCACCTTTAAAAACGCATACAAACGCAAACGCGGCTAAACGCGGTAGCGGCGTTTTGCCGCGTTTTACCGCGTTTTGCGTCTGAAACGTGGACATTTTTGCTTCTGAACGCATTTTTTTGCTTCTGGAAAAACGAGATTAAATGCAACTGCATAAAAACGGAAAAAAACGAGACTGTGTGCATGGACACATAGGATAACATTGAATGAGTTCAGGGGCAGTTGAAAAAACTGTCCAACTGCATCTGAACGCGCGTTTAACTGCGTCTCGTGTGCATGAGGCCTTAGTTTACCATAGTACCCTGTAATCTGTACAATGGAAGTGTGGCAAAGTTGTTTTAAAATGTAATTCAACCAGCAAAGAAAAACTCTATTAGCAACGTAGATCTCATGGTTCTTTTTTTGTAACTTTAACTTATGTTATTGGATAACATTAAAAACCTGCATGAGTGACTTTATATTTACATCTTCAAAATGCATACAAGGCAAATGTCCACCTGGTGTGCGTTGAGCACTGAAGAGGCACAAGAATTACATTCACTGTTTCTGGCACTCTTTATCTGGAGAAGCACTGAATGAGCCACGTGTCACTTTATGTTTACATAGAGACTCAATTCAATTTCTTTTTCATTTGCTTTATTTGCACTGTGTGATTCACACTTATGTCAATATTGATATATTTGTTCATTAAGGCTCGGTTCACACAGGGGCGACTGCGATCCGACTTCAGGTCGCCCCTAGTCACCTCAGGTCGGACAACATTTAAAAATCAATGTAAGCTAATGAGAGCCGTCTTAATGCACGCTACTGAAGTCGCCTCCGACTTCAAAAGAAGTTCCTGTACTACTTCAATCCGACTTGTAGGCGACTTGTAACCATTGATTTCAATGGAGGTCGCCTCCAAGTCGGATCTCTGTCTATACGGAGGAGACTTTGACAGAATTATTAGCTCTGAAGGGGGAACTCCACGCCAAATTTCTGAAAAAAATTTGGCGTGGGTTCCCCCTCCGAGAGCATACCAGGCCCTTAGGTCTGGTATGGATTCCAAGGGGAACCCCCTACGCCGAAAAAACGGCGTGGGGGTCCCCCCCAGATCCTTATCCGAGCACGCTACCCGGCCGGCCAGGAAAGGGGGTGGGGACGAGCGGGCGCCCCCCTCCTGAGCCGTACCAGGCCGCGTGCCCTCAACATGGGGGGGTGCCTTGGGGGAGGGGGGCGTACGGCCCCCCCACCCCAAAGCACCTTGTCCCCATGTTGATGAGGACAAGGGCCTCTTCCCGACAACCCTGGCCGTTGGTTGTCGGGGTCTGCGGGTGGGGGGCTTATCGGAATCCGGGAGCCCCCTTTAATAAGGGGGACCCCCGGATACCGACCCCCCCACCCTATGTGAATGAGTATGGGGTACAATGTACCCCTACCCATTCACCTGTAAATACAAGTACAAAAAAAAAACACAACACACAAGATAAAATAATTTATTGCACAGCTCCGGGGGTCTTCCGTCTTCGGGGGTCTTCTTGCGGGACTCCTCCGCTATCTTCTTGTAGCTCTTTTACTAGCGGAGGAGCCCGGCATTCTTCTTCGTCGCAGCGGCCTCATCTTCCGACTTCGGGGAACTTGTCCCCCTCTTCGGTTCTTCTGCCGGGCCACCGCACCTTCTTATAGCTCTTTTACAGGCGGTGGCCCGGTCTTCTGTCGCCACCGCTGCCGCCACCGCCGCCTTCCGTTCTTCTTCTTCTTCTTCTCCTGGAGATGTTGACTCGACGTTCTCTCCGGCCGCAATGCCAGGGACGCGCTGCGCTGCCACTTATATAGGGACAAGGGGCAGTGTCACATGGGTTGATGTCACATGGGTTGGTCACATGGGTTGATGTCACATGGCGACAGTCCCAGCATCCTCCGGGACTGTGACATCGTAAGGGGGCGGGGTCACCATGTGACATCAACCCATGTGACCAACCCATGTGACATCAACCCATGTGACACTGCCCCTTGTCCCTATATAAGTGGCAGCGCAGCACGTCCCTGGCATTGCAGCCGGAGAGAACGTCGAGTCAACATCTCCAGGAGAAGAAGAAGAAGAAGAACGGAAGGCGGTGGCGGCGACAGAAGACCGGGCCACCGCCTGTAAAAGAGCTATAAGAAGGCGCGGTGGCCCGGCAGAAGAACCGAAGAGGGGGACAAGACCCCCGAAGTCGGAAGAAGAGGCCGCGGCGACGAAGAAGAATGCCGGGCTCCTCCGCTAGTAAAAGAGCTACAAGAAGATAGCGGAGGAGTTCGGCGAGAAGACCCCCGAAGACGGAAGACCCCCGGAGCTGTGCAATAAATTATTTTATCTTGTGTGTTGTGTTTTTTTTTTGTACTTGTATTTACAGGTGAATGGGTAGGGGTACATTGTACCCCATACTCATTCACATAGGGTGGGGGGCCGGTATCCGGGGTCCCCCTTATTAAAGGGGGCTCCCGGATTCCGATAAGCCCCCCGCCCACAGACCCCGACAACCAACGGCCAGGGTTGTCGGGAAGAGGCCCTTGTCCTCATCAACATGGGGACAAGGTGCTTTGGGGTGGGGGGGCCGTAAGCCCCCCCTCCCCCAAGGCACCCCCCATGTTGAGGGCACGCGGCCTGGTACGGCTCAGGAGGGGGGAGCGCCTGCTCGTCCCCACCCCCTTTCCTGGCCGGCCGGGTAGCGTGCTCGGATAAGGGTCTGGTGTGGATCTGGGGGGGACCCCCATGCCGTTTTTTCGGCATAGGGGGTTCCCCTTGGAATCCATACCAGACCTAAGGGCCTGGTATGCTCTCGGAGGGGGAACCCATGCCAAATTTTTTTCAGAAATTTGGCGTGGAGTTCATCCTTCAGAGCTCATTCTCTGATTGGCCACGGCAAAAGTCGCCTGGCCTGGGGCGACTTGTAAGTCGCCCCAGATCGTGTCTCAAAGTCGTGTTCAAGTCGTCTCCAAGCTGCCTCACAAAGTCGTCCTGAAGTCGTGTTGCCCCTGTGTGAACCGAGCCTTATTGTGTTTGATTTTGTTTTACCTATGAGGAATTCGATTGCACTTTTTTATTGCACCAATTGGAGGTCTGGTTTTCACATATGCGATTTTGGATATATGAATATCTAAGCACTAGACACTTTACTATCCTTTTTTGATGTGGTTTAAGCACCTGACACTTTATTCACTCATCGCATTGTTTTCTGTTTTTGTATGATTTGTTTTTTGCATGTCTGGATTATACTTCTTTGCACTTTTATGTAACTGTTTACCTTAGGGAAAATTTGCTAGGGGTTACTATTTAATCTGAATTAATTTTATGCACTAGGCACTTTAGTTTAGCTTAATATTTTAAGGTAGCGCAACACCATTTATTTGATTTTTACAAATGTCGGGAGACATCGGCTGGTCCAATAAAAACGAGCCAACATTCGGCCCATGTGTATTTCAGCTGGTCCGACAGAAGCCAGCCGACCATTGGTGGAGAGCGGGTGAGAGGCCATCCCTCTGTCAGAAAACAACAGCTCCGCATGGGAGGTGGCTGTACTAACGTCGGACTGTTAGTACAGTGGCTTTGACCGAAGCTGTCAGGTTTTATCTTTGTTCAACCCGAAAAGGATTTAAGGATTAAGGATGAGACCAGTTCAGACATGAGTTTGAACCCACCTGAGCTACGGTATCCCACCAGGAAGCTGTCACTGGGGACAGCCAATCATAAGCGGAAGGCATTCCCTGCCCTGCAGCTGCATGTATACAAGGGGCATATATAGGTCTGTGTTGGCTCAAACTGAACATTGTGTCCCTCCAGTAGGGATGAGCTTCGTGTTCGAGTCGAACATACGTTCGACTCGAACATCGGCTGTTCGTCCGTTCGGCGAAGTCCGAACATTTTGGTCCGTTCGCGCCAAATTCGTGTGGCGCTCATGGCCCACAATGCACTGCGATGGCGCAGTGAATTGCTGGCTCATGATTGGCCAAGCATGCACTGTGACCCAGCATGCTTGGCCAATCGCAGCGCCAGCAGCGAGGAGAGCCATGATTGGCCACAGGCAGGATGCCTGTGGCCAATCATAGCTCAGGCTGTGTAGTGCACGCCCCACACTATATAAGGCCGCCAGCGCGGCGGCCTTGTGTAGTGTGTTGGCGTCTGAAGCAGTGGGTGTTCTGTGTACCTTCAACACAGTACACACCGATCGTTTTCGGCCGATTTTCGATCTTGCTGTTGTGTAGTGGTTGTTGTCTGCGTGCCCTGACTGCAGTATACACCGCTATATTCACCTCACCTATATAGCTAGTGATCTATCTTTTATAATAGAGCTTGCAGTCAGTAGTGTTAGGAGCTAGTGCGTGCTGTCTGCGTGCTCTGTACCCAGTACATACCGCTATATCCACCTACATAGCTCTTCTCTATTTGAGACCACTTGCCATCTGCAGGAGTTATTGGAAGTTGTGTGTGCCTCCAGCACAGCACAGTATACATCTGTATATACCCCTTTATCTCTGGTGTTCTATAATAAAGGCATCTGCAGGAGTTAGTGGGTGTTCTGTGTACCTTCAACACAGTACACACCAGTGGCGGAACTACCGCCATAGCGAGCCATGCGGGCGCTATGGGGCCCGCAGCCATCCTAGGGCCCGGTGAGTGGCGTTGCTAAGCGTGTGCGGGCCGCACCGGGTGACACCCGCCAGCGGGGTGACATCCTTGGGTAGCGGCAGCCGCACCACTAACACCTGTGCCTGTGCTCGAGCGCAGGCTGAGGGACACGGCGTCGCAGACCTAAGCCACCTCCCTCCACCTCAACAGTGCTGGTCGTGGACGCGGTGCATTGTCATCAGCACGTGGCCATGGGACACGCTTGTCCTTCTTTTCGGCAGCTGGACATGTTGAGCCGCAACATGCCAACGACTTGGTAGAGTGGATGACCAAGCCCTCTTCATCCTCCTCATCCTCTCTCACCCAGTCTCAGGGTACTAGCAAAGCAGCTGCCAACGCATCGTCTTCCCTCCTCTCAATGTCATCATCAGTGACTCCTTCCCTAGACCCGCCACGTCCTCCTGAGGAGTATCCTGAACTCTTTGAGCACAGTGTTGGGTACAGGCTCCAGGAGGATGCCCAGTGTTTTGTGGGCTCTGATGATGACACTCAGCTAGAGGAAGGCAGTAGCGTGAGCACAGAGAGAGGGGATGCTCAAGAAGGACAGCAATCTGGCAGTCATGTTCCACAAGCTGCAGCATACTGCCAGGTTTGCTACAGCGATGAAGAGGGAGGGGATGATGAGGGCACTGACTCCACGTGGGTGCCTGGAAGGAGAGAGGAGGAGGAGGAGGAGGAGGCACATGTCCAACGAGGCAGGATGCCCTCCGGGGGCCAGCTTAGGGGCAGCACACCGACTGAATCACACCGCAGAGCTCCGCCTGTGCAGGGCGCTGCCTCTGCGCGTTATTCTAAAAGTTCTTTGGTGTGGGCCTTTTTTGAGATGAGTGCATCAGATCGCACCGCTGCTATTTGCAACATATGTTTCAAGCGTATCTCGCGTGGCCAAAACATCAGCCGCTTGGGCACCACATGCTTGACCAGACATATGTTGACCTGCCATGCAGCTCGTTGGCAAGCGTACCTCAAAGACCCACACCAAAGAACAAAGCGGACCCCTCCTTGCTCCTCATCAGCTGGCATCTCCAACCCCACTAGACCTTCAGTCCTCTCTGAAACCTGCTCTGAGAGGAATGAAGGTGTAGAATTAGGTGTGTCACAGGCAAGTGCTTCCGGGAACTCTGCTAGCGGTACACCCACGTCCGATTATAGCAGGCAAATGTCCCTGCCCCAGCTGCTGGACCGGCGAAAGAAGTTCACTCCCAGCCATCCACATGCCCAGCGGTTGAATGCTAGCTTGGCTAAATTGCTAGCACTTCAACTGCTGCCTTTTCAGTTGGTAGACTCGGCCCCCTTCCGTGAGTTTGTACAATGTGCGGTTCCTCAGTGGCAGGTCCCCAAATGCCACTTTTTCTCACGGAAGGCGATTCCGGCTCTCTACCGGCATGTGGAAGGCAATGTCCTTGCCTCGCTGGACAGGGCGGTCAGCGGTAAGGTGCATATTACCGCTGACTCATGGTCCAGCAGGCATGGACAGGGACGTTACCTGTCTTTCACGGCCCATTGGGTCACTCTTCTGGCAGCTGGGAAGGATGCAGAACAAGGTGCAGTAGTGTTGGAGGTTGTTCCGCCACCACGCCTCCAAAATGCTACTATTGGTTGTGACACACCTCTCCCTCCCTCTTCCAGTGCTCTGTCCTCAGAACCAGCGGTGCTTCGTAGGCGTTCCAGGGGCTACGCAAGTACGCAGGCAAAACGATGCCATGCCGTGCTTGCGCTGGTTTGTTTGGAGGACAGGAGCCACACTGGGGCGGATGTTTTGTCAGCTCTGCAGGGGCAGGCCGAGAGGTGGTTGACGTCACGCCAGCTTAAGCCAGGAATGGTGGTTTGTGACAATGGCACTAACCTCCTCTCCGCCCTCCGACAGGGACAACTGACCCATGTGCCCTGTGTAGCTCACGTCCTTAACCTGGTGGTGCAGCGGTTCTTGGGCAGGTACCCCGGCTTACAGGATGTCCTGAAGCAGGCCAGGAAAGTCTGTGTGCATTTCCGCCGATCATTTAATGCCTGTGCTCGGCTGGCTGAGCTCCAAAAGGAGTTGAACCTGCCCAAGAACCGCCTTATATGTGACATGCCCACCAGATGGAACTCAACGTTGGCCATGCTGCAGCGGCTGCACACGCAGCAGAGGGCCATCAATGAGTACCTGTGCGACTACGGCACCAGGACAGGGTCAGGGGAGCTCGGTTTTTTCTCACCACGCCAGTGGGGCATGATCAGGGATGCATGCACTGTCCTGTCACCGTTTGAGGAGGCCACAAGGATGGTGAGCAGTCACAGTGCATGCATCAGTGACACTGTACCTCTTGTCCACCTCTTGGAGCATACGCTGCGTGGAATAATGGACAGGGCACTTGAGGCAGAACAGAGGCAGGAAGAGGAGGACTTCCTTGCCTCTCAAGGCCCCCTTTATCCAGACAGTGTTCCTGCTGTGCCACCCATCACACAGGAAGAGGATGAGGAGAAGGAAGAGGAGGAGGAGGATAATTGTGTCAGCATGGAGGTGGAGGCTGGCACTCAGCATCAGCAGCAGCAGTCTTGTAGGGATGATTTACAGTCCCAAGAAACACGTGGACTTGTACGTGGCTGGGAGGAGGTAGCTGCGGATCATGTTGTCCTTAGTGACCCAGAGGACTCCGGACCGAATGCCTCAGCTAACCTACGCTGCATGGCCTCCCTGATCCTGCAAAGCCTGCGGAAGGATCCTCGTATTCTTCGGATCAAGGAGAGGGACCATTACTGGCTGGCCACTCTCCTTGATCCACGGTACAAGGGTAAGGTTGCCGACCTTATCTTGCCATCGCAGAGGGAGCAGAGGATGAGACATCTCCGGGAGGCCTTGCAGAAAGGTCTGTGCAACGCGTTCCCAGAGACTGGGAGGTTACAAACTCCTGGTCCTGGACAACGTGTTGCTGAGGCATCGGTCAGAAGGAGCGGTGGAGAAGGTGGCCGTCTGACTGATGCTTTCAGACAATTTTTTAGTCCGCAGCCCCAAGGTATGATCGGTTCCAGCACCCATCGCCAGCGTCTGATTTACATGGTGCAGGAATACCTAGGGGCAAGGTCAGACTTGGACACCTTTCCCACCGAAAATCCTCTGGCTTACTGGGTCTTGAGGATGGATCACTGGCCAGAGCTTGCACAGTATGCAATTGAGCTACTGGCCTGTCCTGCATCCAGCGTTCTTTCGGAACGCACCTTCAGTGCTGCTGGTGGCTTTGTTACCGATCACAGGGTGCGCCTGTCCACCGAATCAGTTGATCGACTGACCTTCATCAAGATGAATCAGTCTTGGATCACCCACAGCTACCAAGCACCTGAAGCTGATGTAACAGAATAATTTTTTTTGAAATATCACATCCCTTCAAGACTGCCTATGCTGATGCTGAGTGACTGTCCTGTTATGTTGATTGTCTATCCTCTTCCTCCTCCGCTGATATGTTGGAAGAACATTTCTGGTTCTGGTTGATGCCATCAGCCCAATTTTTCTGCCCCTGTTTAACAGGGGCGTTTAAGTACAATTTTTGATGCAATGCTTTGCAGCAGGGCTAATTCCTGCAATCAAACAAGAGTATATGGGAGAGGTTGCAGTGTGGTGGCACCAGCACCAGTGCCTAAGGCCCAATTTTTATGCCCCTGTTTAACAGGGGCGTTTAATTACAATTTTTGATGCAATGCTTTGCAGCAGGGCTAATTCCTGCAATAAAACTAGAATATATGGAAGAGGTTGCAGTGTGGTGGCACCAGCACCAGTGCCTAAGGCCCAATTTTTATGCCCCTGTTTAACAGGGGCGTTTAATTACAATTTTTGATGCAATGCTTTGCAGCAGGGCTAATTCCTGCAATAAAACTAGAGTATATGGCAGAGGTTGCAGTGTGGTGGCACCAGCACCAGTGCCCAAGGCCCAATTTTTCTGCCCCTGTTTAACAGGGACGTTTAAGTACAATTTTTGATGCAATGTTTTGCAGCAGGGCTAATTCCTGCAATAAAACTACAGTATATGGAAGAGGTTGCAGTGTGGTGGCACCAGCACCAGAGCCTAAGGCCCAATTTTTATGCCCCTGTTTAACAGGGGCGTTTAATTACAATTTTTGATGCAATGCTTTGCAGCAGGGCTAATTCCTGCAATAAAACTAGAGTATATGGAAGAGGTTGCAGTGTGGTGGCACCAGCACCAGTGCCTAAGGCCCAATTTTTATGCCCCTGTTTAACAGGGGCGTTTAAGTACAATTTTTGATGCAATGCTTTGCAGCAGGGCTAATTCCTGCAATAAAACTAGAGTATATGGAAGAGGTTGCAGTGTGGTGGCACCAGCACCAGTGCCTAAGGCCCAATTTGTCTGCCCCTGTTTAACAGGGGCGTTTAAGTACAATTTTTGATGCAATGCTTTGCAGCAGGGCTAATTCCTGCAATAAAACTAGAGTATATGGCAGAGGTTGCAGTGTGGTGGCACCAGCAGCAGTGCCTAAGGCCAAATTTTTCTGCCCCTGTTTAACAGGGACATGTAATTACAATTCTTGATATAATATTTCACAGGAGGGCCCCTTCCTGTGCCCACCCAGAGTAACGGTGAGGACTTATAGTGTTGTGGCACCAGCACCACAACCACCAAAGGTCAATTTTTCTACCACTGTTCAACAATGGCATGTAATTACAATTCTTGATATAATCGTTCACAGCAGGGCGCTCCAGCGCCCACCGAGAGTCACTTTGAGGGCTTACAATGTTGTGGCAAAACCAACACCTTGTTCCGCCATTTCTGCAGAGCATATAGGGCAGGCCCCTACTTTCAAACATCCAATTTACAAACACCTCCTACTTGCAAACGGAAGGAGACAACAGCAAGTGAGATGAAAAAAGATGGACGACAAAACAAATTATACAGGGGTGATAACCCTTCCCTATGTTTTCCAAAAAGCTTAAAAATAGTTTTTTTGACTGGAGCTACACTTTAAAAATGTACCAGTTGAAAATTACAAACAGATTCAACTTAACACAACAAACCTACACAGTCCCTGTCTTGTTTGCACCGCCTGTATACTGCTGTTCTGAGTATATAGGGCCTGGGGGCCACACGCATTTCCTTTTTTTAATATGGGTACGGGGTTCCCCATAATATGCGTACAAGACCCAAATAGGCTGGTAATGGGCAAGGAGGGCTACCCATGCCATTTTTCTCAATGATTTTCAACCATATTGCAGGAACCAGATATAACATTAAAACCGCAAGCAGTTTTAAATGGTGTTATTTCCGTTTAATGTCATTTTGTGCAGGGACTGTTCTAAACACGGGAAACACGTGGCACTTCACAGGCATACTACAGACACCCCCCAGGCACCATATTTAAAGGAATATTTCACTTTTTTTTTTCACTTTAATAGTCATTAAAATCAGTGCTCCCGCCAAAACGGCCATTTTTAAAAACATTTTAGGCATTGACCCATGTCCCCTGGGGCAGGAGCCAGGTCCCCAAACCCTTTTTAGGACAGTATCTTGCATATTAGCCGTTAAAATTAGCACTTTTAATTTCGAACGTTCGAGTCCCATAGACTTCAATGGGGTTCTAAAGTTCATTCGAATTTGGGGTCCGTTCGAAAGTTCTGGTGCGAACCGAACCGGGGGGTGTTCGGCTCATCCCTACCCTCCAGTCACTGCCTTACATTACATTATTAAACACCCAGTAGGAGAGGAATATCAGCATTTGTTAGGACAACAGTAGTTGGGTGATCTGGGAATTCTGCTTTTCTCCAGCAGAGACCTGGGAGCACAATATTCAGTAGAGATTACTACCACTTCCACTGGCTGAATTGGATGGCAACCAGTGCGATGATTTGGCTGGATAATATATTAAAATAGCTTTGGACCCGAGAGCGTCTCTTTACAGATTGGAGTGTCCATCTGCCAGGCTTTTCCCGCATCTCGCTGAAACGATCGTTGTTCATCACTGAAGACACCGAGGGCTCGGATGTATCCGAAGATATTCCTGTCCCCGCAGAGGGCTCAATCTGCCTGTGCTTTTGACTCTGCTCTAAAGGGGGTCCACCTGTTCTGGTAAAGGGTTCCCACCAGGGCCAGATTAAGAACCTCATGGGCCTGGTGCTGAGGATTTTGGTGGGGCCTTTTATAAACAATAAATAAACAAAAATGCAAACTATTTTTTGTTATAACAAATTAAATTAAAGAGAGAGAGGGAGGATGAGAGAGAGAGAGAAAGAGAGAGAGAGAGAAAGAAAGGGGATAAAAGAGGTGTGAGGGCATGGACGTCCGCAGAACTTTTTTCAGGGAGGGGCATCATTTTAGGGTCATCCATGCACCGCCCCTTTTTGACAATGTCATGATCACATTCACATGGTCAGAGACTGCAGACAAAGTACATTCCCTAGGATAAGTAATGGGTAACGGCCAACAGGCCCTCTTACCAGACCCAGAGAAACGACAGCAGTGATCCCTCCGGGTGGTCGATCGCTCACTCTGGGTTCCCTGGGGATGGCTCTGGTCAGTAGTGTAGCATTTCTGTACCCTGGTAGTGGCTCAGCCTTTCTCTCTCTGGTGGTGCTGGGCAGTGTGGCTCTCTCTGGTGGCGCTGGGCAGCGTGGCTCTCTCTCTGGCTTCCACACAGCACACTCCTCGTTCTTTGTCCTGTAGAACTCTCTCCCTCTGTATTTTTTCCAGGCTGCAGTCTCTCAATCTCTCTCTTGATCGAGCTGTAGCCTCCTCCCTATGGAAAATGGGGGCCGCAAATATTTGGGACTACATGTCCTATGATGCTCTCCTCTCCTGCTCTCCTTTGATTGACCCTCAGTTATGTCAAGCTGGGCGAGGACCTGGTCAGAGCAGCCATCTCTTCTCCGTGACAGGAGAAGTGGGAGCGAGCAGGGGAATCCTTTGACAGCCCACAGCTCGCCTTTCTCCTGTCACAGCATCGCTGAATTCTCTGCTGGACTGAACAGGGAAAAGAGCCAAAGCCACACTATACTGAGGGGCAGGCTTGACAGCACCTTGATGTCACTCCACTGGTGGTTGGTACCCGGGTGCGGGCTGCCCGCACCCTGATAGCGATGCAACTGTGCTGAATTTAAGATCTGATCCCTGATTCCGGGGGGGCACTTGACCCCCCTTGCCCCTACCTGCGGACGCCCATGTGTGAGGGGTAAGGGAGGGAGGATGAGAGAGAAAGGGGGGGATGGGAGAGAGAGGATGCACATGAGCATGTGTGGAAATAACATCAACGCAGCCTGGCCAAGGCAAGTGACCGAAGGCACAGAACCCAGAAGGAAGACCGGGTGAAGATGGAGGTGCCCGGGCCCCGCCGGATTGATCACAGCACAGCACTGGAGGGCTCAGTCTGACAATTTAAGTGTACCCTAATGTGCTAATATGCTGTGCATACTTGTACATTATGGCATAACCTACCCCAGGGCCTCTAAAAAGTAGTAATGTTAGAAAAGTTTACTACCGCTTTAATATCACAGGAGCCTCTCATGGGGCCCCCTACTGACCCTGTGGCCCTTGGGCAGTGCCTAAGTGCATAGTTGTCAACATTTCAAAAATATTTTCAGGGACGCTTTTTTTACCAGTGCTATATTTAGAGTAGCTGACATCCCCCGTGTTCCTCTATACATCACAATAGTAATTACAAAATTAAATAAGTACTAATAATGGGGCAGAACAAATATGAGGACAGTGAGATTTCCTTTAGTTGAACTAACAAAAGTGCCCATTCTAGAGCTGGTAACATTGAGGATATTCAGTATAATTTTAAAGAACAGTTTTTGTGGGTAAGAGGCATAGGGGAGGAGTATGGATGGTATAAAAGTGGGAAGTATGTGCAGGTGAGGGAGAGGAATGCGGAGGGTCTAACAGTGGGCACTATGTACATGAGAGGAGTGCAGAGGGTATGGCAGAAGGCACTATGTACAGGAGAGGAGTGTGAAGGGTATGCTAGTGGGCAGTATGCACAGCAGAGGAGTTTAGAGGGTATGACATTGGGCACTATGTATGAGAGAAGAGTGTAGAGGGTATGACAGTGAGCAATATGTACAGGAGTGTGGAGGGTATGACAGTGGGCACTATGTACAGGAGAGAAGTGTGGAGAGTAGGACAGTAAGCAGTAATTACAGGAGAGGGATGTGGAGGGAGGGTATGACGGTGGGCACTATGTATAGGAGAGGAGTATGGAGGGTATGACAGTGAGTAGAATGTACAGGAGAGGAGTGTGGAGGGTATGACAGTGGGTACTATGTATAGGAGAGGAGTGTAGAGGGTATGACAGTGAGTAGTATGTACAGGAGAGGAGTGTGGAGGGTATGACGGTGGGCACTATGTATAGGAGAGGAGTGTGGAGGGTACGACAGTGGGCACTATGTACAGGAGAGAAGTGTATGACAGCGGGCACTATGTACAGGAGAGGAGTGTGTAGGATATGACAGTGGGCGTTATGTATAGGAGAGAAGTGTGGAGAGTATGACAGTGGGCACTATGTTTAGGAGAGGAGGATGAAGTAATCTGGGAAGGAAAAATGTAAAGGTTTGTGGAAGGATGTTTAGGGACTGTGTAGTGGCTAAGCGGGCCATACATGGATTGAAATTACACCAATTAAGCAGAGACCAGCCATAGTCGATCTATGTATGGGCTAGCTGGTTTTACACAAGTCAACCTATTAACCGACTTGAGTACAACCAGTCTGTCAGGTTTTCCTCAAAACAATCAGTGCTGCCAGCTATAGTTGGCAACGCTAATCATTGTATTCACTGGCAGAACCCAATAACACTGCAGGAGTGATTGCCCCATTCACAGGTCAGCAGGTGAGAGGGTGTGTGGGGACAGGCTGGGGAGAGATACTAGTCAGTCCCTGGTTACATATGCCACGATCGTTAGAGCGAGAGCAATAATTCTAGCACTAGATCTCCTCTGTAACTCTAAACATGTAACCTGTAAAAAAATGTAAAGCATCGCTTAGTACACAACAAATATGCGCAAATATTGTGTAACATAAAAAGTTGCAAAGGCCACCATTTTATTCCATAGGGTGTCTGCTAAAACAATATATAATGCTTGAGAGTTCTGAATAATTTTGTAGCATAAAAAAATGATGACTTTTACATGTAGGAGAGAAGTCTCAGAATGGGCCTGGCTGGCAAGGGGTTAATTATCATAAGTAATATACAAATAATTGTGAGTTCATCCTCTCAGTCTGCTGCAGAGTGTTCCAGCTTGTATTTAAACTGGTCGCTCTGTATGTAGCTTCTAACAGGCTGCGCAAGCCGCCCTGTATCTCCGGAACCATAGATGATAGCAGCCCCATATTTTAACCAGTGCTGGAGTGGGTCTTTAGCTACCTACCCCCCAAACGTGGGGTCTCTGTGACTCCTGATCACCAAGCTACAATCCTCAAAGTCGATCTTCTTTTCTTTTTTTTTTGGGCAAATGGGCCTATCTTGAGAAAGGGGCCTGGAGCTGCAGCTCCAATAGCCCCTATGTTAATCCGGCCCTGGTTCCCACCTATAGAGTGTCTTTCTTCAGATTGAGTCCCGTCTTCCTCTCTCCATTTTAACCTTATCCTCAGTGAACGGTGATGGACATTGGAATACACAACCTTAGACGACTTTGCTGTTCATCTATATTAATTTCTTCATTTATTAATTCATTTTGTTCACTTATCACCGTTTGATCCTTACGCATATGTATATTTGTTTGAACTATCATCAATGCAATAGTTGCTATTCTAATTTTGTGTCACTCTCGATAGTTTATTTTTAGCTGAACTTATTTTATAATACTTATTTGCACCATAGGGATATTTGATGTTTTTTGTTGCAGCTTTTTATTTATTTATTTGTTTCTATTTATGTTCCCGAAGCTGAACTTATCCTCTAACCCCTTCCAGACCAGCCGCAGCAGTTATACTACGGCAGATTGGCTCCCCTGGGCAAGCCATCCTAGCTTTACGTCGGCTCTTTAAGAGGTTTTAGCAGGCGTGTGCACCCCCAGCATGCCCCCAGAGCCAATGCACGTGCCCGGTGATCACAAAGAAACACACAAATCACGGTTCTCTCAGGGGAGTAGAGGCAGATCGTGTGCTCCTTCTAAGTAGCAACACCGATCGGTCTCCTCCCCTAGTCAGTCGCACCCCCCCCTACGGTTAGAACACTAAAGGCCTTATAGGCTGAAATGCGTCAACTGACTTAATCTGTGTTTGTTCACTGTGGCTATTCAATAAAATGAAGAAATTTTAAGAGCAACAACCAGAGTGTGGATCATTTCTTTTACATTACTCAGCCAGCGACTGTGGATTGAGCACCTGGGAGCTATCTATGTGGTGTATGGGTAGTAGCACTGTCTATTCTGTTTATACAGTTAGAACACACCTAGGGAACAAAGTTAACCCCTTGATCCCCCCCTAGTGTTAACCCCTTCCCTGCCAGTGACATTTATACCGTAATCAATGGCTATTTTTAGCTCTGATCGCTGTATAAATGTCACTGGTCCCAAAAAAGTGTCAAAAGTGTCTGATCTGATCAATGTCGCAGTCACGATAATATAGTATATATATATAATATATATAATAATAATATAATATATATAATATATATATAAAATAAAAAATCCATAAATCTATCCCCAATTTTGTAGACGCTATAACTTTTGCGCAAACGAATCAATATACGCTTATTGCGATTTTTTTTAACAGAAATATGTAGAAGAATACATATCAACCTAAACTGTGTTTATAGTGCAAAAAATAAAAACCACAGAAGTGATCAGATACTACCAAAAGAAAGCTCTATTTGTAGGGAAAAAGGACGTACATTTTGTTTGGATACAACAATGCACGACTGCACAATTGTCAGTTAAAGTGACGCAATGCCAAATCGCAAAAAATGGAGGTTAAAAGGAACAATTCTATTTAAGTATACCTAACTGAAAAGATTCTTCTATTGCTTTCAGCCTCCCTCAGATTCCATTCTTCTTTTTTTCTGCTGCGATCTGACTTCCTGTTATTGGGTGCCTATGCTTGTTCTGAATGGTCCTACGGTATGTGGGAACGTAGCTATCCTTTCTTGCCCCAAGATGGACTATGGGATTTGTGATGTGCACATGACCATAACAAATGTGCACTGCTTGTATCAAAGAATGGAAGTGAGGGTGAAATAGATAGGTTTGGGAGCTCATGGAGTGAAGGAGGCAGAAAAACATAGTAAGAAACCATTTCATGAAAAGTAGATTACACAGCCATTAAGTAGTGGACGTGTAAGAAAATAATTTATTGCCACTTTAATCCTGATGATGTCACCTGATGGCATGTCAGGAAGAGGGTGGAACATCTTGTGAGTTGCCAACTCACCCTTCAATTCCTGACACATTTATTATACGGATTTTGCACCCAATTAAATCTAGATAAGACATTGACTAAATCAAATAAGACAAATAACTTGTACAGTATACGTTTGCCAGTAATTAAAGGGATGAGTTGGCAAATCTTTCTGCAGGAATAAGGGAAGCAGACATATGCTTTAACTACTTGTGTACTAACAGTGTACTAGGTAAGCTCTGCAAGGCTGCAGTCAAACCTCAGAGAATACCTAAGGGTCATATCACATTGGCAAACCTGTTGCTGGGGACAACTGGCCAGCCACAGTATCAAGAGCACACATCTGCCAGCAGGTCGCCTCCTTCAATGAAGCTTAAAGAATATATAAACCTAACATTTCATTTTCCTGATATACCTGCTGTACCATGTACTTGTTGCTTCCTTTGTGTGAAATCCCTGGTGTTCCTGCCAGTCCTTCTGCTTCCCTATTAAAAACTGACCACAGTATGTATGAAAGCACAGCATGGTCAGTTTTCTGGTTGTGCTGGGAGTTAACCCAATAATCAGGCTTGTGCTGACATTCCCCCCCTTGCACAGCCATTCACTTGGAAGATCAGTGTGCTGTTGTTTCTCCACCCCAGCCCCATCTATAGCTGAGAACAGAGGGTATGTGACCACTTATAAAAAAGGTAAAAAAAGGCTATTTATAATTTTTTATATATCTATACACAAATATTTTGCCTTTGATTTATATTTTAAATTGAAAGAGTTGTTTAACAAGGTTAGGGTATACATACACTTTAACTGTAAGGACAGATGAAGGTTCATTCTGCTTTTAGCAATGTTGTTGTTGGCTAGTTTCCACCAGCAACATGATTTCTGGGGGGGATCTGGTCCTAAGACCTACAACACCCACCCTTCCCATTGTGTGAGCTTCTCTTAGGACCTGCTGTCAGTTGTACAACCAATTTCCCAGCCTACTGCAAAGGGGACTCTTTCGGGTCCTTCTTCATTGATTACTATAACAGCTTGCAGCATCAGTCACTATTGATTTACCTCTAGTGAGTGTTATTTGCCCTCTAATGAGTGTCATTTGACCTAGCTAGAAATTACTAACCCTAAGTAGTCCTAATCGATTCACTCCTCTTTCCCTCTTTAGCTATTTGTTGCTGATTTTGCTTTTTTTACATTTTTTTTTTGTTCTGGTGCAGATGTTAAAGAGGGAGTCCACCCAAAAAAAAAAATTATTAAAAGCCAGCAGCTATAAATGCTACAGCTGCTGGCTTTTAATAAATGGACACTCACCTGCTGTGGATTGAGTATCAGTACATAGAGTACATCGAAACACTTTTGCCATGAATAGGCAAGGTACAAATGTCTCTTTAACTGCTTCCCGACTGCCTCATGCAGATATACTGGGGCAGAAGGGCACGTACAGGCAGATTAACGTACCTGTCCGCTACCCTTTAGAGGCGGCTTGCAGCCACACGCGCTCACCCGCCGGGATCTCTGTGACTGCGATCGCGGGTCTC
Source organism: Lithobates pipiens (assembly GCF_037356315.1). Classification (NCBI taxonomy): domain Eukaryota; kingdom Metazoa; phylum Chordata; class Amphibia; order Anura; family Ranidae; genus Lithobates; species Lithobates pipiens. Next base: position 191,062,916 of record NW_027507686.1, on the reverse strand, counting down.
ACAGTGAGGAAGAACGGAGAGATGCAAATGTAAACAAGCATCTCCCCGTTCTGCCTAGTGACACTGTCACTGATCAGCTCTCCCTGTAATCGGGAGCTCTGATCAGTGATGTGTCACACACAGCCCCTCCCCCCACAGTTAGAATCACTCCATAGGACACACTTAACCCCTGCAGCACCACCTAGTGGTTAACCCCTTCACTGCCAGTCACATTTTTACAGTAATCAATGCAATTTTTTAGCATTGATCACTGTATTAATTCCAATGGACCCAAAAATGTGTCAAAATTGTCCGATGTGTCCGCCATAATGTCGCAGTCACGATAAAAATCGCTGATCGCCGCCATTACTAGTAAAAAAAAAAAAATCAATAAAAATGGCATAAAACGATCCCCTATTTTGTAGACGCTATGCTCAAAACCAATCAATAAATGCTTATTGCGAATTTTTTTTTTTTACCAAAAATATGTAGAAGAATACGTATCGGCCTAAACTGAGGAAAAAAAAATGTTTTTTTAAATATATTTTGGGGATATTTATTATAGCAAAAATGAAAAAAGAATGTCTTTTTTTGGGGCGCTATTTTTTTTGTTTATAGCGCAAAAAATAAAAACCGCAGAGGTGATCAAATACCACCAAAAGAAAGCTCTATTTATGGGAAAAAAAGGGCGTCAATTTTATTTGGGAGCCACGTCACACGACCGCGCAGTTGTCAGTTAAAGCAAAGCAGTTCTGAATCGCAAAAAGTGCTCTGGTCAGGAAGGGGGTAAATTCTTCCAGGGCTGAAGTGGTTAAACATCTGCCAGAGTTTAATAGGCTAAGGATTCATTCATACGGGCGTTTATTGACGCTGCGAATCCCAGCAGCAAAAATCTACTGATTCCTGCAACTGAGAACTGAAAAGTGTGGCGTGCATTTGTATTCTGCCCCTTTTACTCTAATACCCCTAACTAAAATCTAGTGGAACCAATTGTCTTCAGAAATCACCTAATTAGTAAATACAGTCCACCTGTGCTTAATTTATTCTCAGTATAAATACAGCTGTTCTGTGAAGCCCTCACAGGTTTGTTATAGAACCTAAGTGAACAAACAGCATCATGAAGGCCAAGGAACACACCAGACAGGTCTGGGATAAGGTTGTGGAGAAGTTTAAAGCAAGGTTAGCTTATAAAAACATATCTCAAGGTTTAACCACTTCATTACCAGGCACTTTCCACCCTTCCTGCCCAGGCCAATTTTCAGCTTTCAGTACTGTCCCTTTTTAAATGACAATTGTGCAGTCATGCTACACTGTACCCAATTTTTTTTTCTTCATTTTGTTCCCACAAATAGAGATTTCTTTTGGTTGTATTTGATCACCTCTACATTTTTTTTTTGCTAAACAAATAAAAAAAAGACCTAACATTTTGAAAAAAAAAAGTTTTTCTTTGTTTCTGTCATAAAATGTTGTAAATAAGTACGTTTTCTCCTTCACTGATGGGCACAGATGAGAATGCACTGATGGGCACTGATAAAGGGACACTGATGGGCACTGATGAGGTGGCACTGATGATGGGCACTGATAGGCAGCACTGATGGGCATCACTGATATGCAGCACTGGTGGGCATTGATAGGAGACTCTGATGGGCACTCATAGGTGGCACTGATGGGCACTGATAGGTGGCATTGATGGGCACTGATAGGCGGCATTGATGGGCACTGATATGCAGCACTGGTGGGCATTGATAGGAGACACTGATGGGCACTCATAGGTGGCACTGATGGGCACTGATAGGCGGCATTGATGGGCACTGATAGGCAGTACTGGTGGACACTGATAGGTGGCACTAACGAACACTGATGGGTGGCACTGATGGACACTGATAGAGGGCACTGATAGACATCACTGATGACACTGGCAGGCATTGCTGATGGGCACTGATTGGCATCATGTCTTGGCACTGATTGGCATCATGTCAGATCGGCTTGCTGTGTGTCAGACTGACACGCCGCACCACCAGTTGCTGCACTGCGTGCCCCACGGGTGCATGCTGGCTGTTATCCTGAAAGATGTCATATGACGTCCAGTCAGGTAAACTGAACCACTGTGCAGCCGTCATTTTACTATAGGTCAGGTGGGAAGTGGTTAAATATCTCATGTAGCACTGTTCAATCCATCATCCGAAAATGAAAAGAGTATGGCACAACTGTAAACCTATCAAGACATGGCCGTTCACCTAAACTGACAGGCCGGGCAAGGAGAGCATTAATCAGAGAAGCAGCCAAGAGGCCCATGGTAACTCTGGGGGAGATGCAGAGATCCACAGCTTAGGTGGGAGAATCTGTCCATAGGACAACTATTAGTCGTGCACTCCACAAATCTGGCCTTTATGGAAGAGTGGCAAAAAGAAAGCCATAAGAAGTCCAATTTACAGTTAGTGAGAAGCCATGTAGGGGAAACAGACAACACGTGGAATAAGGTGTTCTGGTCAGATGAGACCAAAATAGATTTTTTTTGGCCTAAAAGCAAAACGCTATGTGTGTGTGGCAGAAAACTAACACTGTACATCACCCTAAACACACCATCCCCACCGTGAAGCATGGTGGTAACAGCATCATGTTGTGGAGTCAGAGTTGATGGGAAAATGGATGGAGCCAAATACAGGGCAATCTGAGAAGAAAACCTGTTAGGCCGCGTACACACGCGCGGACTGTTTGCCCAACCTTGTTCGTCAAACAGTTTCGGCAAACAGTCCGCTCAAAATTTGCATGAGCGGACTTGCCCACACACGAGCGGACTGTTTGACGAACAAGGTTGGGCAAACAGTTCGCTCAACTTTTGAAATGAACGGACTCGCCCACGTAAGGAGGAGGCAAATCCGCCCATTTCGAGCGCGTGTACAGGTAGGCGGGGCCCGCGAAGGAGACGTCGCGGGCTCCGCCGCCTGGAATGGGCTTAAAGGGGAACCCCAACGCCGAAAAAAATCGGCGTGGGGGTTCCCCCAAAGTCCACACCAGACCCTTGTTCGAGCACGCTACCCGGCCGGCCAGGAAAGGGGGGCGAGCGAGCGCGCCCCCCCTCCTGAGCCGTACCAGGCCGCGTGCCCTCAACATGGGGGGGTGCCTTGGGGAAGGGGGGCCGCGCGGCCCCCCCACCCCAAAGCACCTTGTCCCCATGTTGATGAGGACAAGGGCCTCTTCCCGACAACCCTGGCCGTTGGTTGTCGGGGTCTGCGGGGGGGGCTTATCGGAATCCGGGAGCCCCCTTTAAGAAGGGGGCCCCCGGATACCGGCCCCCCACCCTATGTGAATGAGTATGGGGTACAATGTACCCCTACCCATTCACCTGTGAAATAAAGTACAAAAAAAAACACAACACAGGGAAAAAATATTTTATTGCACAGCTCCGGGGGTCTTCCGTCTTCGGGGGTCTTCTCGCCGGACTCCTCCGCTATCTGTGTGTAGCTCTTTTACTAGCGGAGGAGTCCGGCTTTCTTCCTCCCCGCCGCCGGCCTCTTCTCCCGACTTCGGGGGTCTTGTCCCCCTCTTCGGTTCTTCTGCCGGGCCACCGCGCCTTCTTGTAGCTCTTTTACAGGCGGTCTTCTGTCGCCGCTGTCGTCGCCGCCGCCGCCGCCTTCCGTTCTTGTTCTTGTTCTTCTTCTTCTTCTTCTTGTTCTTCTTCTTCTTCTTCTTCTCCAGGAGATGTTGACTCGACGAGCTCTCCGGCCGGAATGCCAGGGACACGCTCCGCTGCCACTTATATAGTGACAATGGGGCGGTGTCACATGGTATATGTCACATGGGTTGGTCACATGGTGACCCCGCCCCCTTACGATGTCATAGTCCCCATGTGACATCAACCCATGTGACCAACCCATGTGACATATACCATGTGACACCGCCCCATTGTCACTATATAAGTGACCGCACAGCGCGGCTCTGGCATTCCGGCCGGAGAGATCGTCGAGTCAACATCTCCTGGGGAAGAAGAAGAAGAAGAAGAACAAGAACGGAAGGCGGCGGCGACGGCGACGACAGCGGCGACAGAAGACCGGGCCACCGCCTGTAAAAGAGCTACAAGAAGGCGCGGTGGCCCGGCAGAAGAACCGAAGAGGGGGACAAGACCCCCGAAGTCGGGAGAAGAGGCCGGCGGCGGGGAGGAAGAAAGCCGGACTCCTCCGCTAGTAAAAGAGCTACACACAGATAGCGGAGGAGTCCGGCGAGAAGACCCCCGAAGACGGAAGACCCCCGGAGCTGTGCAATAAAATATTTTTTCCCTGTGTTGTGTTTTTTTTTGTACTTTATTTCACAGGTGAATGGGTAGGGGTACATTGTACCCCATACTCATTCACATAGGGTGGGGGGCCGGTATCCGGGGGCCCCCTTCTTAAAGGGGGCTCCCGGATTCCGATAAGCCCCCCCCGCAGACCCCGACAACCAACAGCCAGGGTTGTCGGGAAGAGGCCCTTGTCCTCATCAACATGGGGACAAGGTGCTTTGGGGTGGGGGGGCCGCGCGGCCCCCCTTCCCCAAGGCACCCCCCCATGTTGAGGGCACGCGGCCTGGTACGGCTCAGGAGGGGGGGCGCGCTCGCTCGCCCCCCTTTCCTGGCCGGCCGGGTAGCGTGCTCGGACAAGGGTCTGGTGTGGACTTTGGGGGAACCCCCACGCCGATTTTTTTCGGCGTTGGGGTTCCCCTTTAAGCCCATTCCAGGCGGCGGAGCCCGCGACATCTCCTTCGCGGGCCCCGCCTACCTGTACACGCGCTCGAAATGGGCGGACTTTCCGAGCGGGAACAGTCCGCTCATTTCGAAAGTACAGCGGACAAGCCCACACACGGGCGGACTGTTCGCTCAAACACAGTTTCAGCGGACAGTTTTTCAGGATTTCCGAAAGACTTTGTCCGTCCAACTGTCCGCTGAAACTGTCCGCTGAAAGCCCACACACGAGCGGACTGTCCGCCCAAACACTGTTCAGCGGACAAGGTTGGGCGAACAGTCCGCCCGTGTGTACGCGGCCTTAGAGTCTGCAAATAACTTGAGACTGGGGCAGAGGTTCCAGCAGGCCAATGACCCTAAACATACAGCCAGAGCTACAATGGAATGGCTTAGATCAAAGCATATTCATGTGTTAGAATGGCCCAGTCAAAGTTCAGACCTAAATCCAATTGAGAATCTGTGGCAAGACCTGAAAATTGCTGTTCACAGACTCTTCATCCAATCTGACAGAGCTTGAGCTATTTTGCAAAGAAGAATGGTCACAAATTTCACTCTCTAGACCAATGTTTCTCAACTCCAGTCCTGAAGGCGCCCCAACAGGTCATGTTTTCAGGATTTCCCTCAAATTAAACTGCTGTTGTAATTTCTATGGCAGTGAAACCGATCAAATCACCTGTGCAAACTAATGGAACGCCTGAAAATATGACCTGTTGGGGCGCCTTGAGGACTGGAGTTGAGAAACTGCTGTAGATACCCATAAATATTTGCAGCTGTAATTACAATGAAAGGAGGTTCTACAAAGTATTGACTTAGGGGGGCTGAATACTAAATGCACACCGCACTTTTCACATATTTATTTGTAAAACATTTTGAAAAACATTTATCATTTTCCTTCCACTTCACAATTATGTGCCACTTTGAGTTTGTCTATCACATAAATTCCCAAAAAATACATTTGTGTCTTTGGTTGTAACATGACAAAATGTGGAAAATTTTAAGGGGTATGAATACTTGTTCAAGGCACCGTAAATGGAATGGAGATCACAATATGTACCAGTGGGAGGAGCAGGATGAAACAGTGAAGATTTTCAAGAAGAGGTTGTGGAGCGCAAAGCAGGTCACATGAGCGAGGATAAAGGTAAATACTGCTTTTAACCACTTTACGACCAGCGCACAGCGATGTACGTCCATTTTTTGAAGAGGGATATCTCGGTAACGGCAGCAGCTGCTGCCACAACCAAGATATCTATCTCTCGCCGCTTACCAGAGCCGTCAATAGTGGCGGAGGCGATTGGGACCTGTCATGTCCTGGGTATGGAGACGAGTGAGGCTAAGATGGCCCCCACCGTCTCTATATCATAGCAGGGCGGAAGCGACGTCAAAACGTCACTTCCGCCCATACCTCTTAAAGGCACATTTTTTCAATGTCATTTTTTTTTTAATTGCATTTAAGTCCAAATATGAGATCTGAGGACTTTCTGACCCCAGATCTCATACTTAAGAGGACCTGTCATGCTTTTTTCTATTACAAGGGATGTAAAAAAAACACCCCGTCCCAACGAGCTCGCACGCAGAAGCGAACGCATATGTGAGTAGCGCCCGCATATGAAAATGGTAGTCAAACCACACATGTGAGGTAGAGTTAGAGCAAGAGCAATAATTCTAGCCCTAGACTTCCTCTATAATGCAAAACATGCAACCTGTCAAATTTTTTAAACGTCGCTTAAAGCGGAGGTCCACCCTAAAGTGGACCTTCCGCTCATCGGAACCCTCCCCACCCTCCGGCACCACAATTGGCACCTTTCAGGGGGGAGGGGGGTGCAGGTACCTGTACAGTACAGGTATCTGCACCCACTTCCGGGATAGCTCTCTGCGGAAAGGGGCGTAGATTACGCCCCTTTCCGAAAGTCCCCCGCTGCCTGCTGGGAAACACACAGATCCCAGAGGCAGCGGGGACCGTCCTTATTGCGCAGCGCGACTCGCGCATGCGCAGTAGGGAACCGGGAAATGAAGCCGAAAGGCTCCACTTCCTGATTCCCATACCCAAGATGGCGACGGCAGCACCCGAGAGACGATCGGGAGATCGGCTTCGGGTGCCGACATCGCGGGTGCGCTGGACAGGTAAGTGTCACTATTTTAAAAGTCAGCAGCTGCAGTATTTGTAGCTGCTGGCTTTTAAAAAAAAAAAAAAAACGCGGAGTCCCAGCGGACTCCCGCTTTAAGACCAGAGCGGGCGCAATTTTGAAGAGTGACATTTTGAAGCATGACATGTTGGGTATCATTATCTTTCACAATATAAATTTAAAAAATGGGCTAATTTTACTGTTGTTTTATTTTTTTATTCAATAAAGTGAATTTATTGCAATACTGACAGTTTATTCTCTAAGGAGTTAGAAAAAAAAACAATATATAATGTTTGAGGGTTCTAAGTAATTTTCTAGCAAAAAAAAAAAATGTTTTAAACTTGTAAACACCAAATGTGAAAAAGAGGCCCGGTCCCTAAAGCGGGGTTCCACCCTAAAGTGGAACTTCCGCTGATCGGAACCCTCCCCCCCTCCGGTGTCACAATTGGCACCTTTCAGGGGGGACAGGGGTGGAGATACCTGTCAAAGACAGGTATTTACACCCACTTCCGGGCATAGACTTCCGTGGGAGTCTATGCCTCTTCCTGTCCTGCCGCGCTGTCTGCTGGGACACACACGGGTCCCAGAGACAGCGCGGACAATTCCTATTGCGCTACGCGACCCTCGCATGCGCAGTAGGGAACCGGGAAGTGAAGCCGATTCGCTTCACTTCCTGATTCCCTCACCTAGAATGGTGGCGGCAGCAGCCGAGAGCCGATCGATCAATCGGCCTCGGCTGCTGGCATCGCTGGACCCCGGGACAGGTGAATGCCCAAGTCAGCAGCTGTAGTATTTATAGCTGCTGGCTTTTAATATTTTTTTTGTAGGTGGAATCCCTCTTTAAGTGGTTAAGGAGCCCACTAGGGTTGCCACCTCATCCCTTTCAACCCGAAAACATATGAATTACACAGGTTCTGAGGCTAATTTAATGCAGATAAGGCACCAAGTGAGTTTAATTACCACCTTAATCAGCCACAGAACCTGTGTAATTATTATGTGTTTGGGTTGAAAGGGATGAGGTGGCAACCCTAGCGCTCACTAAGCCCTGGTTCCCACTGATGCGATCTCGGATGTGTTCCAGAATGCATGGAATCGCACGACAAATAAAATAAATAACATGATCTAAAAAGTTTAAAATGGGGCCTGTGTGTCTTTAGAGTGGTGTGTTGTGATTTTGAGCTCCAAAGAAATAAATGGAAAGCACATGCAAAACGTATAGCTGTTCAAAGACAATGCGATTCCACTACATTTTCCAGAAGTCCGTACTATTTCTGAGCTGCTTTCCAGAGGGAGCGAGAGACCCCAGGCCATAAATCTAAATCGCAGCTGCATCCAAATTGCATGCAAAACGCATTGGAATTGCGCATGAACTCGCACTGGCCGCGATCCTTGAAATCGCACCAGAAAACTCATTCAAATCGCACTGCATCAATGTGAACTTAAGGGTATGAGCTTGCAAGTTAAATATTCTGGGCACAACTCAAAATACCTGTATCTCATGAGTGTCTTTCTTATACCAGATGATATTCTCCAACTCATGTGGCATTAATATACTGTATGTATGTCACTGGGCAGTGCCACTAACATTTTAATTGGGGAGTGGAAGTTTCCACAGAGACTGAATAAAGAGGTGTGTTTTAATCCTCGTCTGCACATTATGTACTGTATAGTCACCTATCACAAGGATTCCATGGATGCCAGTGCACTAATGACACTTTTATGCTCCAATTAGAACACACCTTTACTGACAGCTCCAATCACGCTTCTGTTCTTGTTTACAATAGTTACACAACAGAGTCAGCTGTCTCTCCATATTCCTTGTGTAATTAACACTTTTATAACGTGACTTACTAGTTATACAAAGACCTGCATGTGTATTCCAAGAACGTTCATATACACATACTTTATCGTGTGGCTGCTGCCCTCTTTCTGGAAATACTAGCTGCTTGGCTGTTATGCTAACCCATTGGCTTCAGTACTGATGGAACCCCTAGGTAAAAAAGTATGCACAGTAATTAAATTAAAGTGATATTAAAGGCAATCAAAAAAACTGTTCTGCGCTACCAGTATATACCTAAATAATCATGACATAGTGATAATGATCACAAACATGCAAAAAAATAGTTCATAAACAAAGTAAGTAATAATATTGTGATGCAGTGATCAAAATGTATTCATACATAGAAAATGTCTCAAACATCAAAAAAATAATCCAGACATCCAAACGTGTTGCTCCACCAAGATGTGCCAGAAAATCACACAAATTGTGTGCACAGACCGCTCACCTTATATTCTGACCCCCTACTGAAGAAGTCACGCCTATTGACGTAATGCGTATAGGGGCGGAGCTTTGTCTGTTGACATCATCCCATGCCTATCTCGCTTTCATAGGAATTGTTCAATACCTGGATAGCCCGCTTAAGTGCCATGTTTGTGAGTAACTTGCCTTTGTGTTATTGGTTTAATACAATTTTAAACAGAGAGCACTAGATTTAGCAATTTTGTTCCTTTCTATACCCGATATCCCTGAGTGAGATCTGAGGCTCATGGAGCCGACAGGGAGGTGCAGGAGACATAGAGGAGCCATATGCCAGCAGCATGCCAGATAGTTCCCTTAGTTATCCCCAGTGGGGACCTGCTGATTTTGACACACTGGTGAAACAGGGGTCAGAATATAAAGTGTCTGGATTATTTTTTTGATCTTTTAGGACATTTTCTATATATGGATACATTTTTATAACTGTATCACAATATTATTATATTGTTTATGAAGAATTTTTTTTGCAGATTTGCGATCATTATCACTATGTCATTATGATTATTTAGGTATATACTGGTAGTGCAGCACTGTTTTTTTTATTTTTAACTTTAAAAAGTGGAGTGAAAAGTTTGTTCAGTGACAGCAGCAACTAGGGGATTTTCTTTTTATTGCACACATTATCAATTTTTGTTTGTTGGATTGCACTGATTGAAGGCTATTTTATATATTAAAGGCAATGTTTTTATAAAAAAGTATCAAACATGTCATACTTACCTGCTCTGTGCAGTGGTTTTGCACAGAGCAGCCCCAATCCTCCTCTTCTCAGGTCCCCTGCCGTTGCTCCTGGCCCCTCCCTCCTGCCTAGTGCCCCCACAGCAAACAGCTTGCAATTGTGTCCATTTACACACAGAACTGCAGCTCAGTCCCATCCCCTCTCTCTCTTCATTGGCTCACTGGCTTTGATTGACAGCAGCAGGAGCCAATGAGGAGGGAGAGTCCCTGGAGAGCTGAGGCTCTTGTATACATCGATGCATCGCAATGGGGCTCAGGTAAGTATTAAGGGGGCTATTAGGGGGGCTCAGGGAGGCTCCTGTACACAGAACCTGCCTTTAGAACCACTTTAATGTTAAAGTACCCCCCATAGGAGTCATTAAGTTGTTTGCCTGGATCCTTTTCCCATTCGTTTCCTCACAGCAAAACACGTAGTTCAATCACTCTTCAGGCTCATTCACCAGTCTAGTGGTGTGCTTTTTCTGATGTTTTAATATGAACTTGGATAGTGGGTAATGATAGGATACTCCAGTAACCCTTATTAACGATTTGAGGACACTGAACGTTCTCTTGTACAACTGTGAGCCAAGTCCTTTCACAAGTAAAGGGTGGAAGAAGCTTTGTAGCAGCAGCTTGAGTTAATTTATCTTCCTCTCTGGACAGTCCAAGTGAAGTCTTTTTGCTAAGAAATAAATAGACAAAGCTCTTTAGGACACACATGATGCAATGGGGGTTATTTACTAAAGGAAAATCCACTTTGCACTGCAGGTGCACTTGAAAGTGCACTGAAAGTGCACTTGGAAGTAGAGTTGCTGTAGATCCGAGGGGGACATGCAAGGAAAATAAAAAAACAGCATTTTAGCTTGCACATGATTGTATGATAAAATCAGCAGAGTTTCCACTCATTTCAGATCTACCCCTCAGATTTAGAGCGACTGCACTTCCAAGTGCACTTGCCGTGCAAAGTGGATTTGCCTTTCATAAATAACTCCCAATGTCTCCTTTAAACCCACTGACTCTAGCACAAGAAAAATGGACACAGCACAGAGTCTATAGGATCTCTATCACCAGTCTGTACTCACAGATGTCTTTGGAAAATCGGTTGCCCCCTTCCAATATGCTCCAGACACTTTCACCCAGTGGTACCTGATTAGATCTTCAGAGGACAGCCAATCTGTCAGCTTCAGCAACTCTCAGCAGAAGACCCCCAGGTAGCCACGCTGAAGCCTTGACAACCTGCAGGCACATGGCAGAATGGCCTAGGAGGCTAGCAGCCCCCTAGGCTGTGATCTCCTCTTCAAGGAAAAAGACCAGACAGCTCTCAGAGTATTTATACAGACTCCCAGTCACCATCTGGGCACATCTCCCCAGGGATTGGCCAGGGCTGTATGAATATTCAGCTACTGATTAGACTCTTCCTGCCTGCTAAATTCACAGGGGGAAGAAGTCTATTCCTGTAGCCACTGAACAGACCAGAACAATCAACAAAGCCACACTGATTACAGTGAGCTAAAACTACATTTTCCTAACAATGAAATGCAGCTCCACTGGATACCTGGAGCCAGCAGTAAATTTACTTAATCCTAACATCTGTTTACCTAATCCTAGCACCCATCTCAGAGGGGCGCTACATTAAATTAATTGTGATTTGGCAGACTTTTATTACAGAAGAGATGAACTGTTTCTCTTCTCCCGAATTGCAGCTCAGTGTACAACGTACAATTTCAGCATTTGCCAAGACGAATTAACTTTTGCGCACGTGTGGGAGTGATGTCGTCTTGGACTTGCCATTTAAAATGGCCGGAGATTGGAACCCAGAAGAAGACTGTCCGAAGAGGTCAGTGGCTGGCTGGGAGCTCCTGGACACTGCATTGTCAGAGTGGAGATGAGTATAGTTCCTCTTTAGGATAGTCAGATGTGCTTCTCGAATCTCGACATACTTGTTCTGTGGCAGTAACTCAAAATATTGATGCAAAACTGTCAGAATGGCAGCCATACATATAGTATTTTCAGAAGGAGAGGTCAGCAGTAGAAGTCCCTGTGAAAGGTCCTATTCCAACATTCTGTTCTGAGCACATATAAATTATGACATTGTTACATACAAGCTCTGTCACTTATATCATGGAAGTTTTATTAAATATGAATGCTAGCATGTTCTACTATATACATAATAGTGACAGGTACTTTTTATCTGTACGGGCCAATAAAGAATAGATGCTTGATGTTTCTGGAACTAGATTGAGCTAAATTAAACTGTTATTGAACTTGTTTATTGAACTAGATTAATCCCACCACAACTAGATAAATTATAGAGATCACATGTTCAAGATCAGAAAATCTGTCAAAAAATACAGCTTTCAACGCAATCGTACGATAATCGTATCGATATTACAGAGCTTTCGAGAGCCAATCACAACAGTTCATCCGATATTACCCGATTGGACAAACACGAAAATTATTCCCGTATGATACCAGATTGTATGATTGTTGTTTAATCAGTACAGTTGTCATATATACAAATACAATACATCACTTCCGATTTTTTATTCTGTTGAACGAGAACTTTCGTAACTTTAGTAAACTCTTCAGGTTCGATATGTGACTAGCATGCAAAAAAAATAAAAAATGGACGATCTGTCGTCCGATTTTTGGATTGTATTTGCTGGGCATTAGACTGTGGAGGCAGAATTTTCATTTATGTAAAACATTTATCACAAAACAGAAATAAAATAAAAACTGTTGTAACTTCTTATAAAATTTGAACTGGAGTTTAATTAACTCCACAATTTTAATTAATTCCATGCAAATCTGTTTTACCAGGGTGTCTCCATGGCTCCTCCAGTAGAGTGGAGACACCCTAAGGCCTTGTTCACATCTTTGCTTGTGTGCGAGCCCTGTTTGCTCGGGCACAGCAGCCCATTCATTTGAGTGGGTTGCAATGCCTCATTTCCCACAGAAAAATGTGCTTGCACTATTTTCAAAACATGGCCCGCAGGGAAATCGCATGGTTATTTTGACCAATGCGATTTCCCTGTGGTTCCTGCACCCACAAACGCGGTGTATTTTATATGCGTGGGGATACCATTCAGAATGAATGGCAAGCCTGCACGTTTTCTGACAGCAGCGAATTTTCACTGCGGGTGGTTGCAGGTGTGGGAATCGCTGCAATTGCTGCACCTGCAGCCACCCGCATAGATGTACACAACTTTCTACAGCTGATTCCTACCTGCTGAACAAAATTTTCCGAAGAGGCAAGCTCCCAAATTGTTCCCATAATGGAACAGAACCAACGATTTTCCCTTAATGTGTACCATTTTTGTATAACTTTTGTATGAAAAAAAAACAGAAATGAAAGACTGTGCATGATCAGAAACAATAAACAACAAAAATGCCTTTGTCGTACGAGAATTTTCATCAGTTTCGATTTGCTGTGAAACAACAAGGAGAATCGGACGAGAATCGGACGATCGTTCGCCCTATTTTCTTATAGTGTGTACCCCACATTAGACAGGAAGTGTGTTACTAGCCAGATCACTAGGTAAGAATAAAGGGGGAAAATGTGATTATGTTTTAATATGCAATATATACATTTTTAGGGTATAATACTGCTTTTTACAGCCTTCTTTTATTCTCTTGGTCCTTGGCCCATGAACTCTATTATGGCATAAACAGCCCTGTGTGTGGATGCGCCTTAGGGTAAATACCCAGTATGTAAGAAGCACGTGACTCTCTGTGCATGCAATACTTAGGTAACTTAGCATGATTCAAATTGGCACAGGTAGCAGATGCCCAGATCAGCTGCCAACATTTCTATTACAAAATACGTTTTAGTGGGTCATCAGCTGACTCACCCATGTGACGGCACTTGGCCAATCAATGATTACATTTCAGCAGTTTCATGTCAGCTCTCCAGCTACAATCACTCTGAATTCACCTTTATGGCACGCAGCAACTAAAAAAAAAAACTAAAAAAATAACTCCCACCTGGCAAAGCTTATAAGGTCACCAACAGTCTGTTTGTAGCCATAAAATGACAATTTCTCAACAGGCTGCAATTGCCAGATGATGAAAAATGTCAATTGTGGTTACTACAAAGAAATCCTCAACAGGCTGGTGGTATGTTTACGTTCAGCCGATGACCCACTAAAATTTATTTCATAATAGAAATGTTGGCAACTGATCTGGGCATCTGCTACCTGTGCCAATTTGAATCATGCTACGTTACCTAAGTATTGCATGCACAAAGAAGTCATTATGCAATTTCTAACCCACTCCAAAAAAAAAATCCAAAAAATGGTCTGTTTCAGATGAGCTGTCAGGTGGGGGGTAGCAGAAAAGAGGGGGGGCTGAGAAACCTACCCAAGCTGTACAAATATCAGCCGGACTAGGCTGTACACATGCCTCACCCATGGCATTTTTGCAGAGTTTTGATAGGTGATTAAGACAAAGTAGTGCAGAAAAGGTTTAATCAGGTGGTTAGGAGGCTATAGAATGCTTCCTACCGCCTGTCAAATGCCCTCTGAGAAATGATCTGCATGTGAATCGCTCTTCAGAGGGCACTACACTCCATCACAAATGTAAAAGAGCACTTACACTGACTTTTTATCAGCAACTTGAATTGTAAATGGCACCCACCTTTATAGTTAATCTTCTAGTCTATAGTCACTCTTGGTTTCAATAGCATCTTGCTGATTCAGTATGTGTCTGATTGAACTTGATCTACAGACCTCATGTACACTGGGCATTTAGTTCCTGTGCGTCAAAGCCTGGCATTTTCAGGCTCCTGAGTGGAGAAGGTGCAGTCAATATAAGGCTAATATGCATGGCAGCTGGATTCTATACTTGTGTTCAACCACTTGTCTACCAAAGTATGTTTATAAAGACAAGTGGTTAAATCAAGCTCACAGATGCTGCTGCTGTGTATTGATATAGGCTTTAGGAGGTGGCAAAAGGGTTTCTCGATAAAAATTATCGGATGGCTCTAGAACCTCTTTATGGGGTTGTCAAAGGAGTGCACCCCTCTTGTCCCCATCCCCAGCTGGTAGCTTTCCTAGTGAGTACAAGAGAAACTCCGGGATCTCTGTTCCCCAATCTCTCCTGCAACTAATGACCCCGGGAAGTGATGTGTATTACATCACTTCTGGGGTCACAGCTGCAATTCCTCGGCTCGTGTAGCGATCTGTGTTTGAAAAGTTGGACTGGAGGGTTAGGGTGCTGCCCCAACAGGGCATAGAATTTAAATATATTTATTGTTTTCCTAGCCATTTTTCTATGGACGTTTATATTTAGTTCACATGCTGCCATCTAGTGACCTTTTGTAGTAATGCACTTGTGTTCTCAAGCTTATTTTTTCCATTATGTTATGACATACTTCCTTTGTCTTAATGCTCCACTGTTCTTCCTGTGTTTTGTACTTCCTGTGTCATCAATTAAGTAACAAGCATCATGTAGCAGAGCACATGTATTCTACATTGCAAGCTACAGACAATATCATCTTTTGGCCGCACAATACCATAACCTGTTATCTGTTTGTATTCTGTCATCTGCTGTAATCTGATGATCATTATAAAGCATCTGTGGATGGAATTCGGTATTGGTGAGTTCAAGCTATCTGATGACGATTGTCCTCAGTGATTATATCTGCTTATACAGGCCAAGCATAGAGGTCTCACAAGGGATAGATCGCTTCACAACAATCAGAGTCAGAATAGACCCATAAAGAGTATCTGTCACTGCCCATGCTATCACAAAGTAAAAAAAAAAAGAATTGTATGAAATAAATAAAAATAATAATAAAAAAAAATGTAAAGCACCCCAATCATCTCTGCTCACACCTCATATAAACAGCACAGCATCGGGTGAGCACTTGTATGTAAACTTAAATTGCGCCACACATACAAAGTATCTTCATGAACATTGGAGTGACGGCAATAATTCTAGGTCCATAGTTCATGGTTAACTAAACTCATAAACTGTAAGGGTTTTACTCCCTTCATGACCAGGTCATTTTTTGCTATTTAGCACTGTGCTATTTTAACTGGTAAATGCACGGTCATGCAACACTGTATGCAAATTATATTTATAACATTTTTTGTGTTTATGTTATAGAGTCTACAAACTATGACATTTGAATTATTTTATTTTTTATACTAGTAATAGCAGTGATCAGCGACTTATAGTGGGACTGTGATAGTGTGGCGACCAATCTGACACTAACAGACACTGGGTGGGAACTGACTAACTAATGCTGACATCACCAGTGACACTAATAAAGTGATAATAATATACACTGTCACTGCACTAATGACACTGCCAAAGCCACAGCTTGGGGTAATCAAGGGGTTAAAGTCACAATAAAGGCTAATTTTAGTCAAAAAAACAGAGCAGCCCCGATTCTCCTATTTTCAGGACCCTTGCCTCGCTCATGCTCCTGGCACCCCCTCTTCAGCCAGTGCCCTCTATAGCGTAGTGCATGCTCTGGGGGCACTGGTGTGTGCTCACTGCTGAGCCACGCTCTATGCACCCATGAGACACATACAGCCGTGGTTCGGGCCTGCCTTATTGGCTCACGGGCTGTGATTGACAGTTGCAGGAGCCAATGGCTCCCTCTGTTGCCTCAGCCAATGAGGAATCAGGGAACGGGAGACAATGCAATGAGACATTGCTGGATTGAGAGAGAGTTCGGGTAAGAGAATGTGTGAAAGTGAACATCGCTGCACCTGTAGAAGCCACCCGTCCGCAGTACAATGCGGGCGGGTGGTCCTAAAGTGGTTAAAGTGTCATCTATAGAGAATTTTGGGTACCAACATTTTTTGCAATTCCATAGGTGTACACAATTTTAAGACTTGACATGTTTGGTAACTATTTACTTAATGCTACCCCATCTTTTTTATATTTTACCAAAAAATCAGGTATTATATTGTGTGGGTCTGTACTAAAATTATTATTATTTTTTTTTAAATATGCATTTGATAAATAACTTTGCAAATATTGTGTGTCATAAAAAAAATCTACCATCATTTTATTCTCGGGGGCCTCTGCTCTCAGAAATTATATACTTTTTTGGAGGGTTATGCTCGTTTCTATCAAAAAATGCTGATGGCAACATGTATGCAAAAAATTAGAAAAAAAATTACCCCAGTAGGCAAGAGGAGTTCTGTCCACTTTTTAAAGTTTGCTCTCCTGCGTTCGTGATCACATCTAAATGACTCATTGGATTTTTTATTTTTTTTCCTAAACTTGTTTACCTTATACAGCAAAGGAGTATAAGAGGCGCAAATGTAACACCCACTCAGCGCCAGTTCAGTTCTCAAACATATCAGCAGTAGGAGAAATGCAATATCTATAAAAAAATATGACACAATATTTAAAAAGAATCAAAACAGCAGCTGTTTAAAAAAATCATATAAAATACTAACTTTTGGATTGTTTACCTTATATGTCAAGCAGAACCTTCCTCTCCCAGTCTACCTCGCTGCAGTGAGGAACATAATTTCTGCTTGCCCATTGGCTCCTGGGATATGAGTGTCATCAATCCCAGAAGTCAATAGGCATCCTCCGCTTGTAGCATCATGGTATTTCCAAACCGTAAATGACGCAATGCCAGGCAACCTGCAACACAATGAGTGCGCCTCCCTTTGTACGATATGCGCAAGATCAGGAGGTGCATGCTGGGTAACCAGCAGCACCGTATCCCGGCAAGAGCAAAGAGTGTGCTTCAGTTGCCCACACTGAAGATAGGAGTGGTCTCGCTGAGGAGAGCACAGTGAGTTTTTAAAATAGAAAAGGAATTAAAAAACCTACATTTATTACTAATTTGATAATGTATTGAATTAGTTGTGACCATTGTGGGGGTGTTTTTTTTTGTAAAAAAACTAGCTGTAACTCACATCGGCACAATTTGACACGCGATTTACCATGTCAAACTGCATGCCAAATCGCAGCCTATTGCCGGCAATGGCACTGTCCCAATTGGTGCGATGCTAACTTTGCGACACCACACCTATCTGCAAAAGCAGTTCCTGCACTACTTTTGACAACTTCGGGGCAATTTCAATAGACGTCTGTGCATGGACCCCCCACAGATGTCTTTCAAATCGCCCCCCGAACTCGCACTGAAGTGCGGGTTTAAAATTGTGCGAGTTCAGCAGAACTTGCATGATTTCAAACCCACATTCAGTGTGAACGTACCCTTAAGGCTGTATGGGTCCAGACACATATACCTGGAATGGAGGTCTGGATGCTGCACATGTGCCTCCTGAGTGCATGAAAATGCCAGGATTTGGCGCACCTGGGCAAAACTCCCCGTGTGTATGTAGTCTAACCATGAATAAATTACATGTCTGAAATGTAGGTAAGGTGGCTGGTTGGTAGAACTGTAATAATGAAAACATGTTTACTCTATCATTAGGAAAGCAGTCATTTTTTATGTAATGAAATAATGCAGTGACTCTCTCCAGCGTGCTTTTCAGTATTACAACAACATGTTTGTTTTGTAAGCCATGACCACGTGACTGTAACTTGGCCACTTCATCTTTGATACTGGCAGCCTTGCAGAACAATTTGTCTTAAACTTCTGGTATCGCCAACTAGAGGACTCTATGCTTCAAAAAATTGCCTTTAGGCTAACAAGCCTATCCTTCTCTTTAGTCTATTGCTAAAATGTTTTACGGTAATATTACACAATGCGACAACACATTTTTTTCCCCTTAACAAACATGGCTGCCCGCTCCCACCCTCACATTCAGTTCACTGCCATTGGGCGGACTACTGCCGCGCTAGGGGGCGGGACCGCCCTGTAATATAAGGGGAAGGCAAAGAACCGCTGAGTCAGACTGCTCCTTCGCTATAAAGATAATTGGGTTGGCGCTTCAACAGTGATTGAACGGAACCCGCCATTGGACGCCATGAACTCCCAGGTTCGCCAGAATTTCCACCAGGACTGCGAGGCCGCCCTCAACAGACAGGTCAACCTGGAGCTGTACGCCTCCTACGTGTACCTCTCTATGGTTAGTATTGTGTGCCAGGGGCGCGTCATGGCTGACTTCTCCCAGGAGGGGGCGTTCTGAGACTTGTAGTTCCACAGCAGCTGTAGTGCAGCCCTTGGGGGAGGGGGGATGCTGTGTGCAGTGATCAGTGACAGCAGCCTCGTGGGGTATGTAGGAGGCCTCCTGTCACATGGCACGAGTCAATTATTTACACTGCATGGCGGGTGGGGCTATTAAAGTGGTTGTGTAGAGGACATGATGTTTAATGCATTCCCTGTAGTCCAGGCGGTTGAATGTCCCCCCTCCCTTTACCTGAATCCTAGTCCAGCACTGTGTGTATCTGCAGCAGAGCTCTCTCTGCATGGAGCTTGGCTCCAGCTGTTGCCAATCAAATCCTTTTGAGGGGACAGATCTGTCTATAGATGCATGCAGCCCAGCTTGGGAGAGCGCCCCCTTTATAGGAAGTGGATTTATATGGTGGCACATAGGATGGGGGGGGGGGGGAGCCCAGATAAGGAGGATCATGCCTGCTGTGTGCAATACTGTAGTATGTTAAAGTGACACTGGCTTTAAGGCTGAATTTTTGGGTGTAACCCCCCCTTGTTGTGGGGCTTGCCTGCAAGGATTAAAGTGGATGTTTGGGTTAACGTTACCCACCTTCCAAATGAACCCCCCCCCACCCTACACTATAGCATAATCAAAATGTTTTTTTGCCTAATTTTTGCTATGTTGTCATTTGACTGCAAAGCACTCTTGGTGGACAGACTACCATAAAGCACTGATGTCCTGTATTGATTCCTACTGGCCAAGGTCCTGGGGGGGTGGAGGGGGGGGGGTGATCTCTCCCATCAGCTGCACAGCACACAGATGGCGCTCTGCAGTCATGTGTCCACATAGAAAAATGAG
Source organism: Lithobates pipiens (assembly GCF_037356315.1). NCBI lineage: Eukaryota > Metazoa > Chordata > Amphibia > Anura > Ranidae > Lithobates > Lithobates pipiens. The sequence continues at coordinate 191,043,173 of NW_027507686.1, read as the reverse complement.
GTAAGAATGGTGTTTCACATGTGTTTTTATGCTAAATTGTATGCAGTGGGGAGGCTGCATTTAATGTAGTGTCTTATAGCCTGACCTTCCACTTAACCCCTTCCTTCTGGCCATTTATGGGTTCTAGATGTGACTGGGCATTGGGATCATGTAACCACTGGCTGTCACATTATCAGATATCTCCCAATTGCTAGTATGCACCTGAAGCTTTCTGGTAACTGCTGGCTGGTGTGCTTGGGCGTGCAAGCATTGTGTAAGCATTGTGGTTTACACAGGGTTGCAGACGCAGTTGTGTGGCCAATGTGAAGAGGTTAAAGGCAAAGCTTGGGGGTAAAAAAAGACATGCTCCTCTCTATTCTGCAGCATTTGTGATGCAGCTGCCCCTAAGACTGAAAATTGTATTGACTGCTGATCGCTCAGTTGGTCTGTGAGAGTTGGCAACTGGCGGTCACTGCTTTCAGCTTTGTATCTTTTCAGTGCTCAGAGTGCCAAGCAGGAGAGTGGGGGTGAGTGCAGCTGGCTCGGGATCTTGGTGGTGCCGCCTGTCAATCAGGCTGCCAGGTGGATCCTTTCCGAGCCTGTGGTGGGTCTGCTCCTTCAGTTGATATTGGGCAATCAGCTGAATCTGTCACAGTAAAGGTACACCCCTGTGACCCACAAGAGAAATGTGGCCCAAAAAGGTTTGACTTTACTACTCTAAAGCTCAGGGGTAAAGCTGTAATTGCCATGCTCCTTGCTCTCCTGGCAATCTGATCAAGGTTGTGGGTGGGCCGTCAGCATTTTTGCATACAATTTGGGACTTGGTCCTGCATTGTACTTGAAAGGGCCTTTTGAAATCAGCCGCACAGGTTGTAGGTCACCTTCTGGAATAAAAGAAACCTTACAGCTCATGTTCTACCCCATACCTGAGCTCTAAGTGACAAAGACCCTTGCAATGGGGCTGCTCTTGCCTATGGAGAACCTAAAGTACCTATAGTTGCCTGAATCCATGCCCTGCAATCCTTCTCCCAGCTGTCCCCTGATGCTGTCAGTTGCTCTGATCTTGTATAATGGAGCATAGGAGGTCCTGCATTGTAAGTGAGGGCGCACCCACATCGTGGGAGCATCTGAGGGGTAGAGGGCACCAGCCTCCTTGGAATAATGAGCCTTGAGTGCTAGGGAAGCACCACTGCAAGACTTGTTTCCTAAAATTTGGTGCTTTTTTTTTTTTTTTTTTCATACTTCTATGTAGCGTTGTTGGTTACCAACTTGCCTGGCCCTTAGGATGACCACAGCTGTCATTTTATTGTGAAATCCTCTTTGGATTCCTCATCTAATTGTATGATCCTTGCATTCCTCAAGAATGTTGTAAGATGGCCTTCAACAATCCTTATTTTAGATTCAGTCAGGTAGGACAAGAGATTGTAATCTCTTTGCTAGCTTTACAATCCAGGTGGAATTTCTACAGCTAGTTCTATGCTAACCAGCTTCTAAAGCCTCCTGTGCGCTAGTAGTAGTTTCTTCAACCCAGCAGGGCTGAACGAAAAACAGACAGCTCAGAGGTGTTGGTACAGCAACTTCCCCCTACTATGCTATTGTGATCTGACAAAGGGATGCCCCCCACCAGAACTCTCTGCTCAGCCAATGGCTGAGAGCACTGATTGGGTAGTGATTGGTCAACCCTTTTTTTGGTTATGTCCCATCTACAGAAGCTGGCTTCTTAAGGGCCAAATGTCAGCTGGTTTCTTTTGCATCAGCCAATGCCACCTGACATTTGGCCCACGTGTACTAGGATTTTGTCAGAGGGTTAGTAGTACTGTATCTGAGTGGGCAAGCATGTCGGTGTGTTCTTTAGATCAGTATTTCTCAGCTCCAGTCCTCGAGGTGCCCCAACAGGTCTGGTTTTTGGGAGTTCCCTCAGATGAAATGGCTGTGGCAATTACTGGGGGGGGGGGGGTTGCCTTGAGGACTGGAGTTGAGAAGCACTGCTTTAGATACCTGGTTATTCAATAAAGTAAACTTCCCATGATTCACATCAGGCCAATTTGACATGTTGAATCAGAGCCCATTTTTGGCAACAGCACCGTTCAAAAAAAGTGTAATGCTGACTTTGCAGCATCTCGCAGATTCCCCAAAAAAAATTTTCACTACTTTTTGGTGACTGTCCCTGGGCATCTATGCATGAATCTGCAGAGATGTCTTTCAGTGGAACTTGCATGATTTCAAATCTGTCCTTGGTGTGAAAGGGGGGGGGGGGGGCCTTATTGTCACCAGTTTATTATCTTCCCCTTTGTGCTGAGGTTTGACAGGCTTTTTTATAGATCTGTTCATACCATATGCATTAACACAGGCTCAACATAATAAGAAATTGTTTCCAATGCCCCCACTGCATTAAGCTGGTGCATGCTTGGTGAGAATGCAACATGCTGCATTTGCTGTAGTGCAATGTGCTGCAGCATGTGATAAAGTAGTCTCCTGCTTGGAGGGGAAACGTCAATGCATACCACTAAACGCATGTCATTGCTCACAAGATGCAAACAGTAAGGTTATAGCTTGCCAAGCTGTTTTTTTGGTTTAGTAGACTTTAATTACAGCTTCTAGACAGATGTTGATTTCCAGTGTAACTGTATCCCTATAGAAAATCATGAAATGTCTTTCACATTGATTCTGCCTCTGAGGGGTCTGAATATTTTTGCTATTGAAGCAAATTGTTTACCACTGACATCTCTACACCAATAAGCACTCTCCTCTGGGGAGCATGGTGTGCACATACTGTACATGTGAGTTCATGATCACAGCCAAATGTTGCACCTTGTTCCCAAAGTAAACAAGTCTTATCTCCTAGTCGCATGATGTATTATGAGGCCTGTTTTGATATCTTGGTCAACCAGGCATTTAAGGAACCTGATTAGATGAGGGGTGTTTCATAATTGAATACATCCAGTAGGCTATAAAAAAAATTCTTTGCTTCAAGGAGGCAGTTTGATGAACTTGATATGACTTTCAGCTACTTGTAACTATAGCTTCCATGTTTGCAAACACCTAGAGAAAGTGATGTGTAATGGTGAAGTCAGCATTAGACCTCAGGGTGGCTTACATCAGTGATACAAGGCCCAAGGTGTACAGGGCCTCCGGGACTTGTATATGGCAGACAAATGGCATTGGCTATTGCCCACAAGTGAAGTGCCCTTGTAGGAAAATGTAGACACCCCAGTCTGCCTTCATTTCTAAATTTCTAAAAATGTGGACCTTTTGTTGCTTAAAGATTCTAAGCTGCCCTCCCAAATGGGGAATGAGAATAGGTATCAAGTGTGGCCAAGTCCATTGCTTATTGTCCATCATACACAGGATTAAATACAAAAGCAGCCTGCTTTTGACAAGATTTTGGCATTGAGCGGTTTATAATATCCATTACACTATGCTTACTGCCTCGTGGCAGATTCTGACAAAGACGCTCTGACCTCTAAGAAGGTTTATGTATGTGATGGGTGGGTCCAACTACCACGTGGGATACATGGATGGCAATATCTGCTCATTGCAGAGCCCTCTGGTGGGCATAATGAAGCACCGAATGCTTGCAAACACTGTGAGCAAGTGTATAACAGCATGGTCTTGCTTGAAAGGCTTATATTAGAAATATTTACACAAGTTTGAACTCTTAAATACATGTTGGAATCCTTACTGGCAGATTTAGATATCCCCTGCAATAACTGAGCAGTGTGGGGTGTGTTTTTTTTTTTTTTTTTTTTTTTTTTTTTTTTTTTTTTAATGCCTGGGCATTCAAAAGTCAGACTGGTTTCACGCTAAATATTAATCTCTATACTTGGGCAAATATTTGGTGTAAACATTTGAGTGGTAAAAAGGTTAAGGCTCGGTTCACACAGGGGCGACTTGTCCAGGCGACTTCGCCGCCTGACAAGTCGCCCCCGTTCTGTACTACGGAACCGTTCTAATAGGAGCGACTCGAGTCGCTCCGACTTAGAAAAAAGGTTCCTGTACTACTTTGGCGGCGACTTGCATTGACTTCTATACAGAAGTCGTTTTGCAAGTCGCCGCTGAGGTCGCGGCGCTGCAAGTCGTGCCGCGTCCTGTGTGAACCGAGCCTAACTGTTGGTTTTAGGATGTCAGGCTGAAAGGTCACTAGAATGGAAACGTGAGCAGCTGTCGAGTGCATATTTACATATACTTCAGTTCAGTTAATACTTTGTTTATGTAATGTGTGTGTGTGTGTGTGTGTGTGTACCTGTCAGTGCAGCTTAACTTTTTTTTTTTTTTTTTTATTTATTTTTTTTTTCTTCCTTACATCCAAGGGGATCTGTTTACCTGCACGGGCATTAACAGGTGTTTCTTGCATCACCATGCAGGCAGTCCTATTGTCAATTGGGATGCAGTGGCTGCACGGACAGATGCTGCTCTGCACTAAATGTGCTCTCTAGCTGATCATTTTTGGGAATATTGATATAAAATATTTTTTTGACACCATAATTTTCACTTGTATATAATTCCCTAAAACATGGCTGCTCAACCTGTGCCCCCTCCAACTGTTGCAGAACTACAAGTGCCGTCATGCCTGCCTTTGGGATTCATGCTTGTAACTGTCAGCTGCTTTCAATGTCTCCTGTGGCATGTAGTTCTGCAACTGGTTGAGCACCCATGCCCTAAAACATTACACAACTAAATGGTGCCATTTTCATACAAGATCTGTATGTACAGATATCTGGTGTTGCTAAAGTGACTGCATTGTGACAGCTGACTTCTTTCCTTTGGGGTATTTAAAGGGGTTGTGAAGGCAAGAGGCTTTTTAAAATCTTAATGCATTCTAGGAAATAAAGTACCTGTGTGCATCAGCCCCCTAACACTAACTGGCGGTCCCTCTGTCCAGTGTTTTATTCTTTATTTTTTTCACACGTCTCAGCCATCTGAAATTTGCCTTACTGATTGCCTGAGACACTGCAGTGGTGCTATTGGCTCCGGCTGCTGCTGTCAAAGTCAGTTGGCCAATCGGGAGAGTGGGCTGGATTGGGGGTTCCATGTCTGGACCCAGGGAGCTGTGACTTGGTTCCAGTGCCCCATAGTAAGCTGCTTGCTGTGTGGGCACTGAACAGGAGGGAGTTGAGGGGGATCTGGGCTGCTCTGTGCAAATCCATAGCAACAGAGCATGTCAAGATTTTGTAATTGCTTTAAGACACATTTTACCCAAAGCTGCTTGGGAGCAGAAGTCGTGCATAGTAAAGGCAAACTGTTTTTTTTTTTTTTCTCATGAAAGGTTTCCAGTTCATGTTAGAACATCCCTTGCATTGACTGGTAAGCCTAAATACTGGTCAAAGATCATTAGGGCTGAAACAACTAATCAATTATGAAATTAATCGATTACTATTTTCATAATCACTTAATCGGCCAGTAACATAAGAGGGTTAAAAAAAATGAGCCCTTTATAGTACAAAAATATAATCACTACTGTAAATATTACTTTGACTGTTCTACAGTGAAAAAAATTAACCCCTTCCAGTAGTGATATCTGCTTTTTTGTACTATAAAGGGCTAATTTTAGTCTTTTTAACCCCATTGTTACTACACATCTTGGGCCTGGTTCACATCTGTTGCTTTTTGCAGAAACTCACTACAGTTGATTTACATGGTTTCCTATGGGACATGTTCATAACATATCTGTGCTATTTTATTTTTTGGTTCAATATACTTCAATGGAGAAGCTGCAGAAAAGAATGCAATGTGTTTTTGCAGCAATTTGTTTTTTAATCTGCCCAAAAAAATGCTAATTGCAGTAAAATCATGTGCACAAAAATCAAAACGCACAGCAAAAAGCAGTACAGAAACAGATCAACGGCAAAAACTGCATAGGTGTGTACCAAGCCTTATGCTGGCCCCACGGATCAATTTTCAGATGAGAATATTCAAGTGAAAAATCTTTGTACATTTGGTGAATGAAAGAATTTTGTTTGAAATTTTCCCTTAATAAAACCACATGCACTATCTGAGCTGCTGCAGGACAGATGACAATTGCTCTTTAAAAATTGTGTTTTTTGTTTTATCAAATCCACCCTGACTGAGGCTTAATGTGTCTATGTGCATTGGGCCTTAATAATTCTGCGGGAGAGGGCTGTCTAATGGCCAAGATGGATTTCATCATTTGCTATATTGTGATTGAAGCAGTATAAAGTCTGGGCCCTTTCCTACATCATGGGTTTTTAAAGCGGGAGTCCGCTTTTTTTTTTTAAAATGCCAGCAGCTACAAATACTGCAGCTGCTGACTTTTAAAATGACACTTACCCGCCCAGCGCGCCCGCGATGTCGGCACCCGAAGCCGATCTCTTGATCGTCTCTCGGGTGCTGCTGCCATCTTGGGTATGGGAATGAGGAAGTGGAGCCTTGCGGCTTAATTTCCCGGTTCCCTACTGCGCATGCACGAGTCGCGCTGCGCAATAAGTATGGTCCCCACTGTCTCTGGGATCCGTGTTTCCCTGCAGAAAGGGGCGTACCTTCTGCAGAATCTACGCCGGAAGTGGGTGCAGATACCTGTACTGTACAGGTACCTGCACCCCCCTCCCCCCTGAAAGGTGCCAATTGTGGCGCGGGAGGGGGGGGTTACAATGAGCAGAAGCTCCACTTTAGGGTGGACCTCCGCTTTAAGTTTGGCTAAAGTTTGTCAGCTGATGCCAGTGCAGGCTCTGAAAAGATCCTGACCATATGATCAGGATCCACCTATAACCCTGGACTTGGCCTGCTCAGCCTTTCAGTGAGCTGCTGAGAGCCTTAGTCAGCTGCTCCCTCAGCACAGGGAGCACTGGAGGGGCAAAGCACACAGAGCTGGTAAATGACAGTCACCAGCTCTGTGCAGGCTGAAGACTTGGCTGAGCAATCAGTGTTTGATCACTCAGTTCTCAGTCTTGGAAGCAGCAGGGGACAGCTGCAGCTGGGATCAGTGCTGCTTCCATCAGTGATTATTTTGCAATTCCCACACCTTGAATGTACGTTAATATAGATCAAAGTAATGTTTAGAACTGCACAGCAGGCTGTGCTTGGGTAGCAAAGGTATGGTGGTATTGGGAGAGCCTCCTGTAATTACCAGGCTTTGAAAAAGGGGTGTGCATAACAAGCATGCTTGGTCATCCAAGATTATCAAATTGTACTGTGCGAAGACTTGAGGCTGCCATGTCTGACTTCTGACAATGTTCTACTATGGCCAAATATAAATCCTGAAAGTGCTTGGTTGAAAATGGCATACATACAGAATACTTGGTAACCTTTCTTAATGAGGTATGAGAGGTAGGCTGGTGCCTGACAGTGTGGTCACAGGAATGGATTGGGGTAGGTTTCAGGTCTCCTGGGGTGCCTGTGTGTGCAGGTGTATATTGCTGGTTGTGGCAGCATCTGTTTACACTTTTTTTTTTAGTTTCCCCCCCCTCCCCCCAGAGGGAACACAAATTCAATGGAGCGATCCAACCATCCCCCCCCCCCCCCCCATATTGTCACGTATTCTGACTGCCAATACTGGTCTGCAGCTGCTGACGACAATTTTCCAACTTGCCCATTTGGCAGCTGTAGATTCACTGATTTGCCTATCAAATGGGGACAGATGCACACTGATCCCTGCTGAATTTTGTTAATTATGTGGCCAGTTTTAGATGCATGATTGGTGTAATTATACACTACTACCTCTGGTTGTGTGCTAGACTGACATGCATGACTCATTTGTCCTCTATTTGTCTGTTTCCTCCAGTCTTATTACTTTGATCGTGACGATGTGGCATTGAGGAACTTTGCAAAATATTTTCTGCACCAATCCCATGAAGAACGTGAGCATGCAGAGAAACTTATGAAGATGCAGAACCAACGTGGAGGAAGGATATTTTTGCAGGATGTGAAGGTGAGAAGGCTTTTAAAGTTTGGCAAGTCTTTCAACTGCTCCACTATGCTGTGTTCAACCAGAAACCAATCCATATACCGTATATACTCGAGTATAAGCCGAGATTTTCAGCCTCTTTTTTGAGGCTGAAAGTGCCCCCCTCGGCTTATACTCGAGTCATCGCTGTCTGCCCGCTCGATCAGCGTGTCGAGCAGACAGACAGCGGCCATTCTGATTCAAAAGCCGCGCCTCCGGCTCCCCCTTCGCCTGTGATAGGCGGAACACTGAATTTCCCAGCAGCCTGTGTTCCGCCTATCACGGACTTCGTATCATCCTCGTACTACGGACGAGGATGATACGACGTCTGTGATAGGCGGAACACAGGCTGCTGGGAAATTCAGTGTTCCGCCTATCACAGGCGAAGGCGGCGGCGCAGCTTTTGAATTTTACAATGGCCGCCGACGAACGAAGAGGGCACGGGACGGAGGCAAGGCACAGGACGGCACGGCACGGGACGGGACGGGACGGGACCGGAGGCAAGGCATGGCGGCGAGGCACGGCGGCGAGGCAAGGAGGCTCGGCACGGGACGGAGGCTCGGGACAAAGGCTCAGGACACAGGTAGGCTGGACACACACACACACACACACACACACACACACACACACACACACACACACACACACACACAGGGATGGATGGATGGATGGAGACACACACACACAGGGATGGATGGACGGACACACAGGGATGGACGGACACACAGGGATGGACGGACACACACACAGGGATGGACAGGCATGTCTTACCCTCGGCTTATACACGAGTCAATAAGTTTGCCAGTTTTTTTGGGGGTAAATTGGGGGCCTCGGCTTATATTCGGGTCGGCCTATACTCGAGTATATACGGTATGTAAAGCAAGCAATTAAAGACCTGAACTGTTTGCTGAATTATAGGTAATATCAAAAAAAGTTAACTTCTCAAGTGGTACCCTGCAAATTGACCTTTAACCACTTCAGCCCCAGACTATTATTGTGATTCAGCACTCCGTTGCTTTAACTGACAATTGTGCGGCATGGCTCCCAAACAAAATATTTTATTTTCCCTCCCACAAATAGAGCTTTCTTTTGGTGGTATTGGGTCACCTCTGCAGTTATTTTGCACTATAAACAAAGCGACAATTTTGAAAAGCAATATTTTACTTTTTGCTATATCTGTGCCCCCCCCCCCCCCCCCCCCCCCAAAAAAAATCTGATTTTACCTGTTTAGGCCAATAGGTATTCCTCATATTTTTGGTTAATAAAAAATTATTTTTATTTTTACTAGTAATGGCAGCGATCTGCATGTTTTATCGTGTCTGCAACATGACAGATCAGACACTTGGCGCTATTTTGGGACCATTTTATATACAGCTATCAGTGCGATTAAAAATGCACGGATTACTGTGTAAATGTGACTGGCAGTGAAGGGGTTAACCAGTAGGGGATGCTGCAGGGGTTAAGTGTCCTAGGGAGAGATTCTAACTGGGGGAGGATGGGCTACATGTGACACTGATAGCCGCTTCCCATCACGGGAGCTGTGATCAATTTCCTCTAACTTTTGTCTAAAGTTCCACTTTCTTCAAAACATGGCTTCAGACACACTTCGTTAAAGCTTTCTGAACACCAGTCAGAGCCACTGTCAATAAATAAAATTGTTGGTTTGCAGCCCTGTTTAACCTGCTCTTTGCTTGGTGCTTCCATGGGGCTTTGGAGGGGCTTTAAGCAAGCTTTGCCATAGACTTTGAAGCACCACTAAAGCTACATTGTGTATTTATTTTATTTTACATACACGTGTAAGGTGTAAACAGGACTGCCAGCTAACCATTTTATTTAGTTGGGCTCGGTTCACACAGGGGCGACTTGTCCAGGCGACTTCGCCACCTGACAAGTCGCCCCCGTTCTGTACTACAGAACCGTTCTAATAGGAGCGACTCGAGTCGCTCTGACTTAGAATAAAAATTCCTGTACTACTTTGGTGGCGACTTCGGGCGACTTGCATTGACTTCTATACAGAAGTCGTTTTGCAAGTCGCCGCTGAGGTCGCGGCGCTGCAAGTCGTGCCGCATCCTGTGTGAACCGAGCCTAACCGTGTTCAGAGCTTTAACAGGCTGTTAAAAGCCTTGTTTTGAAGCAAGTGTAAATAAGCCCACACTTGACAATCTAACTTGACTCAAATGAGTTTGCTGTGTAATCAAATGTTGCAGTAAACATTATGCAACAAGTGAGCATATGGCTAAAAATGCTACCTTGTAAGCCTGAATTATGGACTTTAAGTACATGTAGGTGACTGACTAAATGTTGTCTGCAACACTGTAATTAAAGTGCTGTGCAATGTTGCTCAAAATGGGTGGTTTGTCTAGACATTGGCTGTTTGTCATACACCAGTGATAACTAGCAGGCTGGATTTACAGGAGCGTGCCAACTTGTGCTCTTCTGACAATTTTTTTTTTTTTGTTTTGGCTCCAGGAATCTGACATTGCAAATGAAGGGTCATATATGTGCTGCTTTAAGGAAAACTACAAACTGTAAGGCCTCTTGCACACAGCAGCTTGAAAGCTCAGTACAGTGTTTTGTTTTTCCTCCAAAAAAATGCAGCCTATTGTAATGTGCCTCTGCACACAAGTGTAAACAAGAGCTGTGCATTCTAAAGAAATCCGCTTTTTTTGAATAGTAATGTATGCCTCATGCATACAGTATTGCACAAATGGGGGAAGCTGTACACTTCAGGGCTTTTGGTGTCATGTGGTTTGGGAGACCAACAATTGCATTGCTGGAATGATGCTAGCTGCCTGTTCTACTGACTTCTTTTGTAGATTAAGTTGGTTAGGTTATGCTTTATTTTTTAATTTTTTTTTTTTTTTTTTTTATCTCCTTCCTCCTCTCCATCCCCCCCCCCCCCCCCCAAGAGCCTGGTACACATACGTGTGTGTTTTTTCCCATGAGTGCTGTGGGGGACCTGACAAGAGGATCTGGGCTGGTTTGTGCAAAAACTATTGCACAGCAGTTTTTATGTGTAATGCTTAAGGGTTTACAATCAAATTATCCTTTTTACATCAACCTCTATGCTGGAAACTTCAGATTATATGTAGCTATCCCATTGGCAACAAGATAATGTAATGTTTAGGTTCATTTGTCTATGGCATGCAGTGGGTTTTACCTGGAATGTGTATTGTGGGTGCAGTTACAGAGCAGCAGCCAGTATGTGCTGTGAATTCAGTAATTGTCATTTTGGGTGGGTTTGGCCTTTTGGATGTCAAATCTATGTACTGCAGGACTTTCAGGAACAAAGTGCTATGTTTCTGTTCCTATAAAAGATGATTTTTTTTTTCTTTTTTCTTTTTACACATGCTATTACAAGACGTGCTAACTGCTTTCTAGACTTATTACAGCAGATCAAGATGGAAGATGTGTTAGTTGTCACATACTTTAACTTCTACTCATTCAGGTTTTTATAATCTGCAATGAATAAACTGATTAGATGGATGTGGCACTTTACCTGAATCTTTAGGAATTCTTTAGTTTATTATAGATGTAGCTGTTAATTGCAGACACGAGTGGCTTAAACCAATATTTTCTAAAAGGTCTTTATTTCTGAATTGTAGAAGCCAGACCGTGATGAGTGGGGCAGTGGTTTGGAGGCTCTTGAGTGTGCTCTGCAGCTGGAGAAAAGTGTCAACCAGTCCCTTTTGGATGTGCACAAATTGGCTACAGAACGAAACGACCCTCATGTGAGTACTCAAATTCAGTTTGAATGTGTAAATTCCTGACTCGCTGTCATAATTGGCATGTAGCTAAATTTGCAACCATGTTAAAGATGTATAGCCAAAGCTATTTGGCCCTACTTTTTCTAGGGATCACAGGAGTGCAGTTTGTTCTGTGCTTCTGTGACCTGTTTTCAGCTGACTGCAGGCTATTGGCTGCCATCACACAGCCCATCCAGGCTCTGAAAAGATGCCTGGACCAGCCTCAGTGAGTCGCTGTGCCAGCTGTTTCTGATGGTTACCAGCTCTCTCCAGACAGAGCTGAGCAATCATTGGTATTTGCTCACTCAGTTCTGTCTTGGAGCTGGCAGGGGACAGATATTGCATTGATGCTGCGTCCACCTATGAGTATGAATGTTTGGTGTGGATTTTTCCCATGCTTTTAATAAAGGCAAGAAACAAATCTCAATCCACTCCGACAAATTGTAACATTCAGTATTTGCTTTACTTGCCCTTCTGCTTTACTCACTTGACATGGTGAGTTAGAAGGGCTGGGAAGGTTCTTGGTAGGCTTAGGCTTGTAGTAAAAGCTAATCTTCCAAACCGCACTGTCATAGCCAGAAAAGTAGATTGCGTGCCATTACCTTTACCACACAATATACAGATGTTTTAAAATGGCACAGGTACTCTCTGGCAGGTCTGGGCTAGTGTGGAGGCCAGAACTACTGGGGTTTAGTACTAGTCCCAGGAGCTGAAACTGTTTGCTTTCAGGCTTTTGAGTTTGCTACATTGCCCTTGACAGTGCTTGCTACAAACATTTTAAGTAGGAAGTAAGCTCATGGCACTTTAAGGAGAGCTTCAGGGAGTCCACTGTTAAACTTCTCCCTTTCAGTTCTTGTACCCCTTTCACACTGGGGCGCTTTGCAGGTGCTACAGCACTGAAAATGGCACCTGCAAAGCGCCATGAAAGCCACTTCTGTGGTGTGCTGGCAGGCTGCACTCCTCCACTGACATCAATGGGGCAGCATGGCTATACCGCCAGCAAAGCACTGCTGCAGCTTTGTGGGCAGTTTTAACCCTTTTTTGGCCGCTAGTGGGGGTTAAAAGTGCCCCCCACTATCAGCCAAATATGATGGTAAAGTGGCACTTTACCCCCACCCCAGTGTGAAAGTGCCCTTAAGTATCAATGTTTTTTAATAAAACGTGATTGTTTTCTGCCCTGCAGCTTTGTGACTTCTTGGAAACCCATTACTTGGATGAGCAAGTAAAATCCATCAAGGAGCTTGGTGATCATGTGACCAACCTGCGCAAGATGGGAGCCCCACAAAGTGGCATGGCTGAATACCTCTTCGACAAACACACACTAGGGGAGTCCCATGACTGAGCTTTGTCCTGCTTCCTGCCATCTTTATCTGTTCTGTTTGACATCTTTATTTGTTTCTCTGCTATATTTTTGACACTAATAAAACTGTACAAGGTGTCCTGTAGTGGTCATGATGTCTGTATGATTAACTTTAATCTAGAGATGCATACATAAGTGTACACTACATAATGAGTCTGTACATGTAAGGGTTGGGAGGTAAGCTGACTCATGGATTTGATAGACTTTTTGAAGCAAGGGGACATGTCCTTCCATTGACATAGGCCTAAAATGGTTCCAGCCTTAGTTTATATACTTGGATTCTGTATTCGTTTCTTAGGGTTTTTCTGTTTCTTGCAGAAAATGTTTAGGGTATAATGGGGACTAAACTTTCTGTGCTGTAGGATACAACTCAGTTGTGCTTGGCTAAACACAAATTCTGTCAGTCCTGCTTTATTAAATGTATATAAATATCTGCCCTCAGAAAATGGTCAGCCCTGACTGAAGGCGGCTTTTTTTTTTTTCTTTTTTTCTTTTTTTATCTGAAATTGTGTACAATATCAACACTTAGACAGATTCCCCTAGATAGTGTATACAGAAGCTACAACAGAGCCCTTTTTTTTAAAGGACATGACAAGTTATAACAAGATGTAAATCTTGTGTGGATGATTGAACACAGGTTTTTATGGCATTTTGACAAACCTGAATTAACTTCAGCAGATACATTTTTGGGCCATGCTAATTTTTCTTATGGAAGTACGTATGTGGAAGGAATTGTGTACAACTTTGCACATTGTCTAATTTAGACATGCAAGGCTAGTTTTGATTTAATTGGGGACATTACAACTCTACTGGCAGAACAGCTGCGTGGACCATACTTTAACACTTTCAAAGATTAATTGGTGGCTAACTTATTGGTATCTGAGTTTGGTCAAGAAGTCCTTGGATGAATAGTCTGTTTTGCATGCTGCTATGCTAAGACCATTTTTTTTATTAAAGCTAATAAACAAGATATTTGCAAAGACTTCAGTTTCAAGTTTCTTGCCGTGCATCTCCAATCTGACGCATTTTCTTGTGTAAAATGGGAGTAGCTTTTATGTGCTAGGTTACTCAACTATTGGATTATAGCCAGAATGTTATCTAAAACCACCCAATATTTGAGACTGGAATCGTGCAGGAATAATTTTAACCATTTCTACACAGCACAGGCGATCAAGTCATGTGCAAAATAATGGGCATGTCCTAACGTGTCTTTCATAAAGATGCATACAGTCTGTTTTTGGAAGTGGGAAGCTGTTTTGGGCCCCTATAGTCTCTCACTATCTGAAATAAGCATGCAGTAGTGCTGTAAGTATGAAGTCATTGTCTTGGACCATCTTCAGTGGAGGCCAGCATGGCTTTCCTTTTTTGCTGGCATATTTTACTTTTGCTTGCCATGTGTTAATTTAAAACCTCTTAAAGTTGTATTAAACACCAAATGTATTAGCTTTATTATACATAGATGTAGTGGTGCACCAAAATGAATTCTGGACAAACCAAAAAGCCAGGATGTGGTTTGCCAAAACTTTTTTTGGTGGCATGCAGCATGCCATTATTGGCAAAACTTCAATAACACTTTTTAATGAAACCCTGTATGCAGTTCATTTGCCTGCACCAGATTGCATGGTACCATATGATCCGGCTGCTGTTCATGCACTATTTTGGCTGCAGTCCAGTGATATTCAGCGCATTCAAAATGCTGAGTCTTAAATCGCACCAACTGAATCAACATTCCTGGTGTTAACTGGCCCTTGGCCTACTGATAGCCTTTGGTTTATCATGGCTGCTGGTCCATGACACTGGTCAAGTTATCTACCTTCACCAGCCTGCTCTCACTGCCTGTCAGCAAGTCTCAGGGTTGATCTGCTTCTCCCATCCTGGTAAAAATATATTCCTAAAATCCCCTATTAGGCTTAAGCCTATGTGCTATATATATATATATATATATATATATAAAAAATGCAGCTTTAGATCATTTCAGAGTGCCTTTTGGTGACTAACTGCCGCTCTCCTCATCCTCCCAGCTTGCATCAGTGGGGTATTTGCAGCCCTTCCTGCTGTAGTTCTCAGATTGGGGGTCAGTCACATGAGGGGTGCTGAAATAAGATAAAGCTGCATATTTTATAAATCATACACTGGGGCACAACTCAAGCTAGCACAGGGCATTCTAAGAATAAGATGGTGACGTTACATCCACTTTAAGCGATACTGCTCGGGTGGGTTTGAATGAGACTGCTATTGAATAAATGTACATAGCAATATTTGAGATTCCATAAATCACTGCAGGCTAGGTTTCAAAATGAAGGTCAGTTTCCAAATACTGTGGTAACAAGGTTTCATATGGCAAGCCTATTGCCTTGTGAAATATCTGTGCTCAATGGTAGGTTTATTTTAACTGAAACAGAACAAATATCCAGCAACACATTTAAAAGTTATACATTGATTTGAATAGGGAATTACTTATTTATCAGTGAGCAAGATTTCTGGCTCACAGGTGTTTAAGGCAACAAGCTGAGATTAGGAGCACTCCCTTTAAGAGAATGCTCCTAATGTGTTTTTTTTATATATATATATATATATATACATACACCCGTAATAACAGACCTGTCCACAGATTCCAATTGCCATCATGGCTAAGATGCAAAAGCTATCCAAGGATGTCAGGGACAATATTGTAGACCTACACAAGGCTGGAATGGGCTACAAGACTATGGCCAAGCAGCTTTGATAGGGTAGCAACAGTTGGTGGGATTATTTGCAAATGGAACAAAATAACTGTCAGTCTCTAGTGCTCCATGCAAGATCTCACTCACCTCATGGAGTTGCAATGATCATGAGAATGGTATGGAATCAGCTCAGAACTATACAGAAGAATCTGGTCAATGCTCTGAAGGCAGCTGGGACACTAGTTGCCTGGAAAACAATTAACACACTACGCCATGAAGGACTGAAATCCTGCAGTCCTCCTGCTCAAGGAAAGCACATGTACAGGCCTGTCTGGAGTTTGCTAATGAACTTCTGAATGATTCAGATGAGATGAAAATTGAGCTCTTTGGCATCAGCTCAACTTGCTGGGCTTGGAGAACACCATCAAACATGGAGGTGGAAACCTTATGCTTTGGGGGTACCCCCGCTAAGGGGTCAGGACAACTTCAAAGAGTTAGACAGGCCATGCACTGTCAAATTGTGGGTGAGAACCTTCCTTGCCTCAGCCAGGGCATTAAAAATGGGTTGTGGATAGTTATTTCAGCATGACAATGACCCAAAACACATGGCCAAGGCAACAAAGAAGTGGCTCAAGAAGAAGCACATTAAGGTCCTGGAGTGACCTAGCCAGTCTCCAAACCTTGATCCCATAGAAAATATGTGGAGGGAGCTGAAGGTTCGAGTTACCAAACATCAGCCTCAAAACCTTAAGGGTCCTTTCACACGGGCGGATCAGTTCTGATCCGCCCCGTGGATATCCGTTTGCTCAGCGGGGATCACTCAGCCGATCCCCGCTGAGCAGGGAGATGACAGCTCCGTCTCTGCACACTGCGCAGGGACGGACCTGTCACAGCGCCGCTCTCCCCTATGGGAGATCGGATGACGACGGACCGCAGTGCCCATCGTCATCCGATCTGCAGACGGATGGAAAAATAGCTTTTTCCTCCGTTACACTTTTTCGGATCGGAGCGGGTCGGATGTCAATGGACATGTCACCGCTGACATCCGACGCTCCATAGAGCTCTATGGAGCACCCGTTCAGGTCCGCCTGAAAAACTGACAGGCGGGCCTGAACGGGACGTCAGTGTGAAAGAGGCCTTATGACTTGGAGAGGCTTTGCAAAGAGGAGTGGGACAAAATCCCTCCTGACATGTGTGCAAACCTGGTGGCCAACTACGAAACAAGACTTCTGTGATTGCCAACAAGGGGCTTTGCCACCAAATACTAAGTCATGTTTTGCAAAGGGGTCAAATACTAATTTCACTCATTCAAATCAATTTATAACTTTTTTGAAATGTGAATTTCAGTTTTTTTGTTCTGTCTCACTGTTAAAATAAACCTACCATTAAAATTATAGACCGATCATTTCTTTGTCAGTGTGCAAATGTACAAAATCAGCAGGGGAGAAAATACTCTTTATTTTTTTTTTTTTTTTTTTTTCCCGCCTCACTGTATATAACAAGTGCGGCGCCCCCAAAATTTTAATTAAACAGTAATGAAAATGCTTAACCCTGCTTATCAAATGATATCAGGCACATTCAGGGTGGTGCGGCCTAAAGGCTTACCCTGACAGCTATTGTTACCAGCAATATGTGTAATCAAAATGATTTACATAAACTGAGATATAGTGGTAATATACAAAAACATAAATGAACAAAGTGCTTAAATCCAGGAATTCATACAGAGGCATTTACAATAGAGAATACACTAGGACAGAATAAAAAGAGTTCCACAAGCCGTGATGAGAAAATCGGATGAGCTCATCAAGCTGTCACCATCAAACACATGTGAGGTCTCCCAGGTGTCATTGGTCACACACCAGGCTTACCAAATAATGCGACCCTCCATATAAGAGTGGTCATATGTAAGGCCGAAGGCCACACCACCCTCAGTGTGCCGGATCTTGGAAGCTAAGCAGGGTTGGGCCTGGTTAGTACTTGGATGGGAGACATTGGATGGTAAGATCGTTGTGATTCATATGATTATTATTCATTACTATTTAATTTGATCATTTTAGGTTTTCTGAGCACTGCACTTGTTATATATTTAGACATATTGCCTTAGTTATTACAGGTACTTTATTGTGCTGCCAATTTGCACAGTACTTTACATTCACTGACCACTTTATTAGGTACGCCTGTTAAATTGCTTGGTAACAGAAATTACTAAGCCAATCACATGGCAGCAACTCCATGCATTTAGGCATCTAGACAAGGTGAAGATGACTTGCTGACGTTTAAACCGAGCATCAGAATGGGAAAGAAAAGGGATTTAAGTGACTTTGAACATGGCATGGTTGTTGGTGCTGATGGGCTGGTCTGAGTATTTCAAAAACGCCTGATCTACTGGGATTTTCACACACAACTGTCTCTAGGGTTTTAAAGAGAATGGTCCGAAAAAGAGAAAATATCCAGTGAGCGTAAGTTGTGTGGATAAAAATTCCTTGTTGATGTCAGAGGATAATGGGAAGACAGGTTCATGATGATAGAAAGGCGACAACAGTAAGTCAAATAACCACTCGTTACAACCAAGGTATGCAGAATGCCCTCTCTGAATGCACAACACATCAAACCTTGAAGCAGATGGGCTATAGCAGCATAAGACCACACCGGGTACCACTCCTGTAAGCTAAGAACAGGAAACTAAGGCTACAATTTGCAAATTGGACAATAGAAGATTTCAACTGCAACCTTAAGATGTAGGGGTCAGAATTTAGTGTAAACAGCATGGATCCATCCTGCCTTGTATTAACGGTTCAGGCTGGTGGTGTAATGGTGTGGGGGATATTTTCTTGGCACACTTTGGACCCCTTAGTCCCAACTGAGCATCACTTAAAGCCCTTGTACAAGCGGTCAGACATTCCGAGAACAAAATCCGTCAGATTTTTTTTCCAAAACTGGTGTTGCATACACACGGTCGGACGAAGTTGTCGGAAAATCCGATCGTTTGGAACGTGATGACGTTCGTACGTTTCGACGGGGACTATGTTCAGGCTAGAAGCCAATAGCTTTGGTCTCGTTATTTGATCCGAGCATGTGTGGCACTTTGTCCGATTGGAATTCTCTACAAACGATCGGACAAAGTCTGATCGGATCATGTTGTCGGAAAATTTTATATCCAGCTCTCAAACTTTGTTGGTCGGACATTCCGACGGAAAAAGTCAGATGGAGCCCACACATGGTCCGATCGGACATTTTCCGTCAGAATTTCCGACCGTGTGTACAAGGGCAAACACCACAGACTACCGGAGTATTGTTGCTGACCATCTCCATCCCTTTTTGACTACAGTGTACCCATCTTCTTATGGCTAGGATAATGCACCATGCCACAAAGCTCAAATCGTCTCAAACTGGTTTCTTGAACATGACAATGAGGTCACTGTACTCCAATGGCATCCACAGTCATCAGATCAGATCGCGAGGGGCGGCACAGTGGTGTAGTGGTTAGCACTCTCACCTAGCAGCAAGAAGGGTCGTTGGTTCGAATCCCAACCATGACACTACCTGCCTGGAGTTTGCATGTTCTCCTTGTGCCTGCGTGTGTTTCCTCCGGGTACTCCGGTTTCCTCCCACAATCCAAAGACATGCAGGTAGGTTATTGGCCTCTGTCCAAAATTGGCCCTACTATATGAATGGGGACCTTAGATCGTGGGCCTCTTGAGAGTAGGGACCGACATGAGTGTGCAATGTACAGGGATAGGGACAATTGTAGACACTCACTCAGGTTGAACTGGATGGACTAGTGTCTTTATTCAACCCAACTATGAAACCATCTCAATCCAATAGAGCACCTTTGGGATGTTATGGAACGGGAGAGTTGAATCATGGATGTGCATGCAGCCGACAAATCTGCAGCAACTGCATGTTGCTATCATGTCAATATGGACCAAAATCTCTGAGGAATGTTTCCAACACCTTGTTGAATCTATGCCACAAAGATCGAACGCAGTTCTGAAGTCAAAAGGGGGTCCAACCTGGTACTAGCAAGGGCGTACCTAATAAAGTGGTTGGTGAGCATGTGTATATATATATATATAATTATATAATTCTCATTAGTCTCTGCCCTCAAGGCACTTACAATCTAAGATCCCTAACTCACATTCTTACATAGACTAGAGCCAATTCATTTAACATCATGTCTTTGAAGTATGGGAGAAAACACAGGCACAGGGAGAACATGGAAATTCTGTGCACGTAATGCTATTGTTGAAAGTCAAACTGATGACTCTAGTGTTGGTAGCCAGAAGTTCTAGCCACTGCCGTATGCTGGAAGTCCATTGCATTAGGCCCTTGGCTACTTTGTGTAATATTGATTATCCCCTTTACGCTGTCCGTACGCAAATTTGCGTTCATGGCTTGAAGGGGTTCAACCAGCATGATGCCTACAGCATCCGCTGCCTAGGCTGAGGCCCAAACAAAGCCTGATTCTACGTCACAATCACTTCTGGTTTACTCGGCTGCCAATGGCGATGATTTAAAAAAAATTACAGTATTCAGAATCGCTGATTTTGGCGATCTGAATACTTTGAGGCTTGATTCACATCTATGCATGTTGCTTTTGAGCGTTTTTGCGGTGCTTGCCGTGTTTTTGGACACGCGTTTTTGCCATAATTTGGCCACGGTTTGCTTTTTGTGGGCTTTTTTTACACTGTATATAGCTGGTTGCTAAGGAGGGGGCCGGTGTCCTGTTGAGAAATGTCCCCCTTCAGATAGTGGCTGCCCTATGCTGCGCTTGTGCAATACAGAGGACAAAGGAGACGCCAAAAGTCTCCGAAGCTGATCGTTAGAGTCCAGGTTCAAGCCCCACCATCCAAGTGGACATAGAGTTAGAATATAAATATGCCTGGCACAGCGAGGTCATGCCCGAAGCAAGGTGAGCGTATCGAGCCCGCGAGGGGCCCTCTTACAAAGTACTGACAACATCGGCAGCGTCTGACAAAATGTACTATTAAGTGCGCAGGCGCCGTGTAGAGCTGATAATCAGCTGTTCATCTTCGGAGACTTTTGGCGTCTCCTTTGTCCTCCGTATTGCACAAGTGCTGTGCCTGCGCAGTATAGGGCGGACACTATCCAATGGGGGGACCTTTCTCAGAACACCGGGAAGCCGGCCGCCGCGTCCTTAACAACCGATGAGTCATCAGTTGTCAGCGGGCTTCCCGCTGAATGTAAAAAGAAAAAAGTGCCAGCTAAAAAAAAAATCAAGAGAAAAAAACCCTTAGGTCTAGTGTGGATTCGGAGGGGACCCCCACACCAATTTTGTTTTTTTAAATGGCGTGGAGGTCCCTCCAAAACCCAGCCCCAAGATCTCGGGCCCTCCCTATGTGAATGAGTATGGGATACATTGTACCCCTACCCATTCACCTGGAAAAAAAGTAGTGTAGTGCTAAAAATTACAGTAGACAGTTTTTGACAAGTCTTATTATGCAGCTCCAGAGGTCTCTTCCGACTTCTCCACTCTCTTCTCCACACTCTCCGGTTCTTCTCCCGCTGTCCGGTGCCTTCTGCCAGGTTCTTCTGCTCTTGTGCCCGCTCTTTTGTTAGCTCTTGTCTGATCTTCTCTGTCGTCTTGTTCCCTCTTCTCTTCTTCTGATGTTGATACGACGCTCTCTCCCGCTGCAATGCCGTGTGCACAACGACTTATATAAGCATGAGGTGATGTCATCCGGTGACCCTACCCCTCATGACGTCACAACCAGAGGCATTATGGTTCTGTGATGTCACAAGGGGCGTGGCCTCCGAATGACGTTATCCAATTGCCACTCCCCCATAGTTATTTAAAAAAATACAAGACATCAGCGCCGACAGATCAGTGGACGCGGCATCGGAGGAGGGTCATCGGCGGGAATGGCGGAAGAAGAAGATGCGGGAGAAGATGGAGGGAGACCGGAGGAAGAAGCGAAGAAGAAGATTTTTATTAAAAGACTTGTCAAAAACTGTCTACTGTAATTTTTAACACTACACTACTTTTTATCCAGGTGAATGGGTAGGGGTACAATGTATATGGGGGCCTCCTTGTTAAAGGGGGCTTCCAGATTCCGATAAGCCCCCTGCCCGCAGACCCCGACAACCACCGGGCAAGGGTGGTCGGGAAGAGGCCCTTGTCCCCATCAACATGGGGGCAAGGTGCTTTGGGGTGGGGGATGCAGAGCCCCCCCTGCCCCAAAGCACCCATCCCCCCATGTTAAGGGCATGCGGCCTGGTATGGTTCAGGAGGGGGGACGCTCGCTCGTTCCCTCCCTTTCCTGACCTCCTGGGCTGCATACTCGGATAAGAGTTTGGTATGGACTTTGGGGGGACCCGCACGCCATTTTTAAAAAAAATGTTGGCATGGGTGTCCCCTCCAAATCCATACTAGACCCAAGGGCCTGGTATGGACCTGGTTGGGGACCCCACGCAGTTTAAAAAAAAAAAAATATTTTGTCGCCATTTTTTTTTACATTCAGCGGGAAGCCAGCTGACAGCTGATGACTCATCGGTTGTTAAGGACGTGGTGGCCGGCAAATCGCGGTAAAAACACGGTACTTGAATTCTGGATGCGGGTCCATTGAATTCTATTAGGCTGGATTCACACCTATGCAGTTTTAGTGCTTTTTTCATTTTGCAGATTTGCACTACAGTCCATTTAACATTGTTTCCTATGGAACACATTCTGCAGTGCAAATCTGCAAAATGCAAAAAAGCATTAAAAATGCATAGGTGTGAATCCAGCCTTACATGCAAAATGCTGCATGTTGCATGAAAAAAAGTCCCCGACCCTTTCCAAAAACGCAGAGGCACAAAAAATGCATTGATGTGAACATGTTCCATAGGAACCCATGTTAAAAAATCCCTGCATTTCTGAAAAATGCATCAAAAAACACATTAGGCTGGATTCACACCTATGCATTTTTAATGCTTTTTGCATTTTGCAGATTTCCACTAAAGAACGTGTTCCATAGGAAACAATGTTAAATGGACTGTAGTGCAAATCTGGAAAATGCAAAAAGCACTAAAACTGCATAGGTGTGAATCCAGCCTAAGACGTTTAGTAACATAATGGGGTTAAAGAAAAAACTAAAAGCAGCCCTTTAGGCTCGATTCACATCTATGCATGTTGCTTTTGAGCGTTTTTGCGGTGCTTGTCGCGTTTTTGGACATGCGTTTTTACCACGATTTTGCCATGTTTTGCGGTTTGTTTGTTTTTTTACACTGTGGTTACTTAGCAACCAGCTATATACAGTGAAAAAAAAAACGCAAATCGTGGTAAAAACGCGGTACTTGCGTTTTTGATGCAGGTCCATTGACTTCTATTACATGCAAAACGCTGCATTTTGCATGAAAAAAGTCCCCGACCCTTTCCAAAAACGCAGAGGCACAAAAATGCATTGATGTGAACATGTTCCATAGGAACCCAAGTTAAAAAAATTTCCCTGCATTTCTGCAAAATGCATCAAAAAACGTGTTATGCCGCGTACACACGAGCGGACTGTATGGCCTACTTAGTCCGCCGAAACACATTTCAGCGGACAGTCCGCTCGTGTGTGGGCTTCAGCGGACTTTTTCAGAGTGCAGTCCGGCGTACTAAGGATTCCGGTTTTTTCGAAATTCTGTCCGTCGTACTCGCATTTCAGCGGACAATGCGGCCATGTGTATGCCAGTCCGCCGTACTTTTGAAATGAGCGGACTTTTCCCGCCCGGAGAAAAGTCCGCTCATTTCGAGCGGGTATCCAGGTAGGCGGGGCCCGCGAAGGAGACGTCGCTGGCCCCGCCGCCTGGTATGGACTTAAAGGGGAACCCCAACGCCGAAAAAAATCGGCGTGGGGGTCCCCGCCAAGTCCACAACAGACCCTTGTGCGAGCACGCTACCCGGCCGGCCAGGAAAGGGGGGCGAGCGAGCGCCCCCCCCTCCTGAGCCGTACCAGGCCGCGTGCCCTCAACATGGGGGGGTGCCTTGGGGAAGGGGGGGCTGCGCGGCCCCCCCACCCCAAAGCACCTTGTCCCCATGTTGATGAGGACAAGGGCCTCTTCCCGACCACCCTGGCCATTGGTTGTCGGGGTCTGCAGGCGGGGGGCTTATCGGAATCCGGGAGCCCCCTTTAATAAGAGGGCCCCCGGATACCGGCCCCCCACCCTATGTGAATGAGTATGGGGTACAATGTACCCCTACCCATTCACCTGTAAAATAAAAGTACAAAAAAAAACCACAACACACGAGATAAAATACTTTATTGCACAGCTCCGGGGGTCTTCCGTCTTCGGGGGTCTTCTCGCTGGACTCCTCCGCTATCTTCTTGTAGCTCTTTTGCT
Source organism: Lithobates pipiens (assembly GCF_037356315.1). Taxonomy (NCBI): domain Eukaryota; kingdom Metazoa; phylum Chordata; class Amphibia; order Anura; family Ranidae; genus Lithobates; species Lithobates pipiens. The sequence continues at coordinate 191,019,200 of NW_027507686.1, read as the reverse complement.
AGCGGAGGAGTCCGGCTTTCTTCCTCGCCGCCGGCCTCTTCTCCCGACTTCGGGGGTCTTGTCCCCCTCTTCGGTTCTTCTGCCGGGCCACCGCGCCTTCTTATAGCTCTTTTACAGGAGGTGGCCCGGTCTTCTGTCGCCGCCGCCGCCTTCCGTTCTTCTTCTTCTTCTTCTTCTTCTTCTTCTTCTTCTTCTCCAGGAGATGTTGACTCGACGCTCTCTCCGGCCACAATGCCAGGGCCGCGCTGCGCGGCCACTTATATAGGGACAAGGGGCGGTGTCACATGGCTTTATGTCACATGGGTTGGTCACATGGGTTGATGTCACATGGGGACTATGACATCGTAAGGGGGCGGGGTCACCATGTGACACCAACCCATGTGACATAAAGCCATGTGACACCGCCCCTTGTCCCTATATAAGTGGCCGCGCAGCGCGGCCCTGGCATTGTGGCAGGAGAGAGCGTCGAGTCAACATCTCCTGGAGAAGAAGGAGAAGAAGAAGAACGGAAGGCGGTGGCGGCGGCGACAGAAGACCGGGCCACCGCCTGTAAAAGAGCTATAAGAAGGCGCGGTGGCCCGGCAGAAGAACCGAAGAGGGGGACAAGACCCCCGAAGTCGGGAGAAGAGGCCGGCGGCGAGGAAGAAAGCCGGACTCCTCCGCTAGTAAAAGAGCTACAAGAAGATAGCGGAGGAGTCTGGCGAGAAGACCCCCGAAGACGGAAGACCCCCGGAGCTGTGCAATAAAGTATTTTATCTCGTGTGTTGTGTTTTTTTTTTGTACTTTTATTTTACAGGTGAATGGGTAGGGGTACATTGTACCCCATACTCATTCACATAGGGTGGGGGGCCCCCTTATTAAAGAGGGCTCCCGGATTCCGATAAGCCCCCGCCCGCAGACCCCGACAACCAACGGCCAGGGTTGTCGGGAAGAGGCCCTTGTCCTCATCAACATGGGGACAAGATGCCTTGGGCACCCCCCCATGTTGAGGGCACGGGGCCTGGTACGGCTCAGGAGGGGGGGCGCTCGCTCGCCCCCCTTTCCTGGCCGGCTGGGTAGCGTGCTCAGACAAGGGTCTGTTGTGGACTTGGGGGGGACCCCCACGCCGATTTTTTTCGGCGTTGGGGTTCTCCTTTAAGTCCATACCAGGCGGCGGGGCCAGCGACGTCTCCTTCGCGGGCCCCGCCTACCTGGAGATGCGCTCGAAATGAGCGGACTTTCCTCCGTGTGTGTGGGCGAGTCCGTTCATTTCAAAAGTAGGGCGGATAGTACGGCGGACTTAGTACGCCGTATTAGTCCGCTCAAAAAGTGCCGTGTGTGGGCAAGTAGCCCGTTCGGAAATTCCGACGGACAGTCTGGCATACTTTTCCGCCAGACTAAGTACGTCATACAGTTTGACCGTGTGTACGCGCCATTAGTGTGAATCAAGCCTTATAGTACAACAAAAAGCAGATAATCACTACTGTAAGGGGTTCATTTTTTTTTTACTGTAGAACTGTGAAAGTGGTATTTACAGTAGCGATTATTTGCTATTTTTGTACTATAAAGGGCTCATTTTAGTTTTTTTTTTTTTTACCCCATTAAGTTACTGGCCGATTAATCGATTATGAAAATAGTAATCGATTAATTTCATAGTTGCTTTAATCAATTCGTTGTTTCAGCCCTAAAGAGCACTGACCCTTTTGTGCTTCCACTTTGACAACCACATTAAGTCAGTCTACCTGCAAGTCTTGGCATTCAAAGTCTGCCAAACCCTTAGGCCAGCAATACACGGTTTGACCGGCCAAGATTCTAACTGTTTATGGGCAGGCTGAATATACCAAGTTGATTGATCAACTTGGGTACAACCAGCCTGCTGGATTCTCTTGTGAATATCGCTGGCGGCTGCTGGGAAAAGACAATTGCTCAGCAGGAGAGATTCCCCTGTCAGCGCTGTCTGTATTGATGGGGAAATCATGCAAATTTCTTTTTGCAGGAAAGAAATTTGCACCATGTATGGCCTGCCTTAGGCAAGCATCCTGCATAAAAGTGCGCCCCTAGTTTTCTGAGTGGGTGTGGGGTGTTTAACTTTTGCAGACACTTGGATAGCTTGCATTTCAAATGATTGGGAACAAGATTATTATTATTATTATACAGGTTTTATATAGCGCCAACAGTTTGCTCAGCGCTTTAATGTGGTTTCCCAGGACTACAAAAGGGAGTGTCACTCCTTGGCCCTCCTCGGTGGTCCTCAATACTAATACTGAATCATCCCTGAATAATCATCAGTGGAACAAATGCCACAGCTTGGGAAACACTGTTAGAGTGTGGTGGGTATGGTATATTAGATACACAATAACAGTATGCATTGGGTTATACAGTAGCTGTTAAATCAACGTTTCAGATAAAATAAAACTATATATTTTGGTCGGGACACACCATCTTTTTCAATAGAACATGGATGGCAAGCATCTCTTTAAAGATTTCCAGACGCATCTTTAATAAACATCTATGAGATGTAAGTTCATTGTACTTCTGTGTATGCTTGTATTGATTATCTACATGGACAGATCTACTGTCCACTTTTTCCTTATTCTTCCAAGGGTTCACCATCCTCCATTATAACCTCCATAAGCTGTGTAAAGTCTCCCTCAGCTAGACTGATGCCTGAGTCCTTGGGAGAGGAGCACTGTGTTCCTTGCTGCTCTGTGCTGTTTCCATCAGAGATTGGATCCGTCAGCAAATGAGAGATTCTGGAAGACCTTTGCAAACTTGGAGAGTTTACTGGAGAAAATGAAAAAATGGGACGAGATGTCTTGTGAACTGGAGTGTGTCGAATATCCGGTGAAGCTAATGCTTGGTTTCCCAGAAGTAATGCAGAGACACCTGGGGCTCTTACTAATCTTCTTGGAATCTGTAAGGGACTCTGCACAGGTTGCTCAGTTCTCATAACAGGAACACTTTCACTGCTGCTGACAGCTTCCTCCTGGTCTTCTGTACCCCCCTGAGGCCACACAAAGCACTCTTTGGACCCTGAAGAAAGACTGGATGTCTCTTCTTCATTTTCACTACATGTCCCCATCTTCCTGTTACGTTGTGATGAGCAAACATTGGTTGTCCCTTGCACAGAAAAGCGAGCAGGACAGAATGCAGGACCTCCATTTAGAGGTGTTTGAGGGGCACTGTAAAATCCAGGCCTCTCATAGAAAGGTGTGGTCATAAAAACATTAAGGTCACGTAGGGCTTCCCCACCTCTTGGGTTTTCAATATCGCTATGATTAAAATGGTGCAGTGCTTGGGGAATACCACTCCTGCGTCTCATCAACAAGCTCAGTCGTGAGTTCGTGCGAGGTGGACTTGGAGAATGAACACCCAAAAGACGTCCCAGAGGTCCAAGCAATGGTGTTGAATGATTGGCTTCTTCATTTTCATTAATTTGCTCAAGAGGGGGAAATTCCAAATCCTCCTTTTGCAAACTGAAATGAAGATAAAAATGAAAATAATAGGTAACCAGGTCTGGATTGGCAGGACTGTCTGGGAGCACTAGCATTTTCCTTTAGTACTGATGTCTCTGAGAGCATCTGTGGGCTGGCTTGTGTTGCTTAAAGAATATGTAAACTCAACATTTCATATTAGATTATACATATTTCTTGATACCTGCCTGCTCTAACATGTACTTGAATGGAAAAGTCTCCTGTTCTCTTTGTATCGCTTCCTTTGTGTGAAATCCCTGGTGTTATTGCCAGTCTCTGCTTTTCTATTAAATACTGACCACACTAAGCAGATGAACACACCGTGTTCAGTTCTTTAGCTGTGCAAGGAACTCGGTGTGCCCTCCTCCAATGATCAGACTTGTCCTGACACCCCACTCTGCACAGACATTCACTTTGAAGTTTAGTGCACTGCTGTTTCTCTTGCCCCAGCTCTTATGCTGCTGAGAACAGAGGGAATGTGATCACATAAACAAAGGGAAAAAAGGGTTTATAATTTTTTTTTATCTATACACAAATGTTTGCCTTTTCATTTCTATTTTAAACTGAATGGATTATTTTACAAGGCGAGGGTTTACATATACTTTAAATGAACAAATGTGTATTTCTTTGTATTAAAATGCCATGCCTTGTCTAGCACTTACTGTACCATAACCTTGTGATATTACCGCAGCAGTTTCACACCAAAAGTTATGCAAGTCTGATAATTAGCTGTTTAAACAGAGTTCATGCTTAAAAACATCCACACTTTGAATGTTGTATTCCAGCTAACACCTGTCTCATGTGTATAGTATTATGTAAGCTGGATTATGGTGAGGGGCCATAAACATGGCAAAGTCCGGTAAAATTTGACAACTTTAACCATCCTTCAATTTAAAAAAAACAAGGAAACATTAATTTAAAGCGGAGCTCCACCCTAAAGTGGAACTTCTGCTCATTGGAACCCCCCCTCCGGTGCCACAATTGGCACCTTTTAGGGGGGAGGGGGGTGCAGATACCTGTACAGTACAGGTATCTGCATACACTTCCGGCATAGATATCCACAGAATCTGCGGATATTTACGCCACTGCCCGCAGGTCCCCCACTGTCTGCTGGGAATCACACGGATCCCAGAGACAGCGGGGACCATACTTATTGAGCAGCGCGACATGCGCATGCACAGTAGGGAACCGGGAAATGAAGCCGCAAGGCTTCACTTCCTGATTCCCATACCCAAGATGACGTCGGCACCTGAGAGACGATCGAGAGATCAGCTTCGGGTACCGACATCGCGGGCGCGCTGGGCGGGTAAGTGTCCTTATTTTAAAAGTCAGCAGCTGCAGTATTTGTAGCTGCTGGCTTATGAAAAACAAAAAACGGCGGAACTCCCGCTTTAACCAACTGTTTCTAGCAAAGCCATAAAATAAAACTTGTTGAAACAAAGCAATAAAGGATGGCTATACAGCCATGACCAAAAGTTTTGAGAATGACACAAATATTGATTTTCACAAAGTTTCAGTGTTTTTAGATCTTTTTGTCAGATGTTTCTATGGTATACTGAAGTATAATTACTAGCATTTCATAAGTGTCAAAGGCTCTTATTGACAATTACATGAAGTTTATGCAAAGAGTCAATATTTGCCATGTTGACCCTTCTTTTCCAAAACCTCTGCAGTGTGCCCTGGCATGCTGTCAATCAGCTTCTGGACCACATCCTGATTGATGGCAGCTCATTCTTGTATAATCAATGCTTGGAGTTTGTCAGAATTTGTTTGTTTTTGTTCGCTCGCCTCTTGAGGATCGACCACAAGTCATCAATGGGATTAAAGTCTGGGGAGTTTCCTGGCCATGGACCTAACATTTTTATGTTTTGTTCCCCAAGCCACTTAGTTATCACCTTTTTCTTATGGAAAGGTGGTCCATCATGTTGGAAAAGGCATTGTTTGTCACCAAACTATTTTTGGATGGTTGGAAGAAGTTGCTCTTGGAGGATGTTTTCTACCATTCTTTATTCATAGCTGTGTTCTTAGGCAAAATTGTGAGTGAGTCCACTCCCTTGGCTAAGAAGCAACCTCACACATGAATGGTCTCAGGATTCTTTACTGTTGCCATGACACAGGACTGATGGTAGCGCTCACCTTTTCTTCTCCAGACAAGATTTTTCCTGGATGCCCCAACAATCGGAAAGGGGATTCATCATAGAAAATTACTTTATTCCAGTCCTCAGCAGTCCAATCTCTGTATCTTTTGCATAATATCAGTCTGTCCCTGTTTTTTCCTGAAAAGAAGTGGCTTCTTTGCTGCCCTTCTTGACACCAGGCCATCCTCCAAAAGTCTTCGCCTCACTGTGCATGCAGATGCACTCACACCTGTCTGCTGTCATTCCTGAGCAAGCTCTGCACTGGTGGTGCCCAGATCCCGCAGCTGAATCAACTGTAGGAGACGGTCCTGGTGCTTGCTGGACTTTCTTGGGTGCCCTGAAGCCTTCTTCACAAATGCAGTGGAAATGTTTCTCTTTCGTTCATCAAGCGTCCATTTCCCAGGTGTGTAAAACGGCGACCTGGTCATCCGTTCGCACTTTCACAACATTTTACAAGGTTGATGTGAGTGCATCTTCGGATGCTTGGTTTGGCCGCAAGGTTTTGCAGGTGGCTGTTTAAGGTTGCAATTCCTCCGTTGAGGAGTTCTGTTTGTTATGGTTGGAGTTTATTTACTTGCTGTTCCCACGCCTCTTTTTTTGACACTGCTTGGGGACGTCCCTAAGGTCAAGATTTAAGGTGCTGTGTCCGTCAATGAACGAAAGAGAAAATAGTATTTTTGTACTAACCGTAAAATCCTTTTCTCTGAAGTTTATTGATGGACACAGCACCTTCCCCTCCTATCTATGTTTGTACTGCTTTTTGACGAACTGAGCTGCTGAAAGTATAGTAAGGAGTTATAGCCAGTCGGACCACCCCCTGGGCGGTACTGTGCAGTTTTGCTGTTTTTACATGGCATGCCTAGTCCTCTCCTGAAGGTGGCGATATAACTCTCAGGTCAAGATTTAAGGTGCTGTGTCCATCAATGAACTTCAGAGAAAAGGATTTTATGGTGAGTACAAAAATCCATTTTTTTTATGGCATTACGTCAATTTTCATGGCAAAGAGGGACTTTGCAATTTATTGCAATTCATCTGATCACTCTTCATAACATTCTGGAGTATATGCAAATTGGCATCATAAAACCTGAGGCAGCAGACTTTGTAAAAATTTATATTTGTGTCGGTCTCAAAACTTTTGGCTATGGCTGTACTTTTGAACAACCTAAGCGTAATGACCCCTTACTCTCCCATACTAATTATATTCCTTGCTATATACCGTAGATTAGTGTTAGACTCAGTACAGGAGCTGTGTCCGGGGCAGAGCTGAATAGCACTCCTGTTTTGTTTCAAGCTGGCAGGCCCTGTGATACTACACATAGATAGTCTATTCAGTGCAAGCCATAATGAAAAACTTTTTCCCTACAGACTTGTAAGTAGGCAGCTTTTCCACGGGGGCCTATGAAGTACTACGTGGTCCTGCCTAGCTCATACTCTGAATTTCATAAGAATAAATGGCAATGTACAGCGCATGCAAAACTTGGCCAACAAGCAGTTATGTGATTTAGGCTCCATGCACACTGGATCTCATAAACTGCAAGTTTTTCAACCAGTGTTTTCTGCCAGCAATCTGGCGTCCAGAAAAAGCTTTTTTGAGCTTCAGTGTGCATGGAGCCTTAAAGTGTAACTGCACCTTTGCAGTTACACATATTTGATAGACATCCACCTGCAGCCCTCCCTTCTCAATTATATACTCACCTGTCCCTGATAGAGTGAGAAATCACTAAGGCCCCTTTCACACTGACGTCCCGTTCAGGCCCGCCTGTCAGTTTTTCAGGCGGACCTGAACGGGTGCTCCATAGAGCTCTATGGAGCGTCGGATGTCAGCGGTGACATGTCCGCTGACATCCGACCCGCTCCGATCCGAAAAAGTGTAACGGAGGAAAAAGCTATTTTTCCATCCGTCTGCGGATCGGATCGGGTGACGACGGGCACTGCAGTCCGTCGTCATCCGATCTCCCATAGGGGAGAGCGGCGCTGTGACACGTCCGTCCCTGCGCAGTGTGCAGAGACGGATCTGTCATCTCCCTGCTCAGTGGGGATCGACGGAGTGATCCCCGCTGAGCAAGCGGATATCCACGGGGCGGATCAGAACTGATCCGCCCCGTGTGAAAGGACCCTAAGGCTCCATGCACGCTGAAGCTCAAAAAAGCTTTTTCTGGACGCCAGATTGCTGGCAGAAAACACTGGTTGAAAAACTTGCTTTTAACAGCATTTTGTACTAGCGTTTATGAGCGTTTATTAGCGTTAGCGTTTATGGGTGTTTTCAATAAAAATACACAGAGGACACTCCAAAAATACCACAGTGCATTCCAAACTCCCACAATGCATTGAAAAAATAGAATGCCAAACACTAATTAACGCGTGTTTATGAGCGTTTATAATCGTTTATGAGCGTTTATCGGCGTTTGTCATTTTTTTGGCGGTGAAAAACGGCAGTTTGAACGTGAATTTCTGGCGTTTAGAAAAAAGCCCATAAACTCCACTGCTCATTAAAGCTAAAAAACTTTCATGTGTGCATGGACACATAGGCTAACATAGAGTAGAGTTTATGGGCTTTTAAAAAAAAATGCCCAAACTCCAATAAACTGCAGTTTATGAGCTCCAGTATGCATGGAGCCTAAAGTAAACCTTTGACAGGAGAAATGTGATTGCTGCCATTGTTGCCCACTGTCTTAAAAACCCTGGCTGGTATATGCTGACCCTCTGTCTTTGGTACTTCCCAAGTCACTAGTAAGAGTAACGTCAGAAGTTCTTAACATAACAAAACAAGGACTTACAGTATTGAATTCAAAGGGTCGGTATGACAGCCATGCAACATTTTGTGTTAGGGAATTACAGCATTGAATCCAGAGGATCAGTATGACAGCCATGCAAATAAGCAATGGCAGTCTCCATGTTTCTCTCAAGAAAGGTTGCTTTTACTAACTACATTTTACTTAGTTTTGCACATACATATGCTAAAGATTTTGTCTCTTTCTGTCATAGACATGGCAGCCCCAACTCTATTTGTCCCTAGTCTCTTGGTTCCCTCTAGTCTTTTTCTTCTTTACCTGATATCAAAAGCAGAGCCAAGGAATGATGGTCTGCGAGTCTCTACTGTGGAAGCAGTATATGGAGGCTGCGGGTCAGTATCATTCCAGTATATATCTTTTTCCAGTGGGGGCAGATTCTGGTGCATTTCATCCACTGCTATCAGAGAGACCTGGGGGAGAGGGACACAGCAATGGTCATCAATTAAATTGATGTGGACAGGGCAAATGTTACTGACCGTAAATTCAAGAAAAATCCCGCAACACAGGCGGGATGTGACTGAAGGAAACATGCAACAGATGCATACAGGATAAGGACATTAAATATATACAAGTCGGAATATATCATTATAAGACATCCAAATATAGGCAAATGAAAAGCTAAGAAGCGGGTGTTCTAGATAGATGAGTAAGAATTAGGTAGGCCACAGCCAGGTGTCTGCTTTAAGCTGTGCTGAGATATAACAAAACATGACCCTCATAGTAAAATATTACCCATCGTCAAAAACAAGAGGTCATAATACCATCACGGGAAGAGCAGAAAGAAAAGGAAAAGAAGAGAAAGAAAAAAAAAAGACAGAATAGTCCACCCGAATGCCAAACCCAACCACTACAGCAAACGTTACTAAAAAGGGGATTGTAAATAACTTATCCATGGATTCCAGACCCTCTCAAATTTTCATCATTATCCACAATAGTTTCCGTTTTATCGTTGCCAAATCCACTACTGGATGCTTCTATATAGCCACAATGGCAATTTTTTCACAAAAATACATTATATCAAGGTCTGATTGGATCTGGGGACTCCTTCCAGAGGTTCATTGAAGAGTGCATTCTTAAGGTTTTTAATGACATTCATTATGGTCATCGAGTAGATCAGGGCCTGAACTCTTTTCCAGTAGCGTCTAACTTTAGGGCACATCCACCAAATGTGGAACATCGTTCCCACCTGCCCACACCCACATAAACAGAGTGAGGAGGAACCAGGGTACATTTCAACAAAGGATCAGGTACTAGTACTAATGAGAAAATACCCTTTAACCCGCCTCCAACATTCATGACACCTTTGTGGATTCTAGTAGACCAGTCCCTCCAGTCCCCATCTATTTCTGATCATATGTCTAATTCCCAAGCTATCATGTTCAGGAGTTTACTAGGGGTGGTGAATAACAGTTCATACAGTTCCGAGATGCCTCCCTTCTGGGTTTTACCACAAAAGCTACTACTTTCAAAAGTTGTCCGTGTGGTGATATCATTCGTATTCCGTTGTACTGAGTGGATAAAATGCAGATATTTTTCTAAATGGCATAGCTCAGCGTTAGGCATCTCGAGCTGTTAAAATTGTGAGGTGGGTCATATATCCCTATGGTCAAGGAAGTGACCTATACGATAAAGGCCCTTATTCAGCCACCAGGTCAAGTGGGTAATCCGGATTATTAAAAAGTGCCAACACTAGTGAGTGTGGGTATTGGAGCAAGGCTAATTTGGGAGAAGAGTCCAATAAATGTAAAGAACAGGAAAAAGTAGAACAAAGAATTTCTTTCTGATACTTGGGGTACCCACATCATGAGATTTGGGCCTCCAGAGCTATCTAGTCTGGTATATAAATTTTAGATTATAGTTGGGTCAGCTGAGTAAACTAAATGACCCTATAATATTTCCTGAGGTTCAGAACCCCTAGTCCTTGATCAAGGTTTTCTAACATCAGTACCTGAACTCACAAATGCTCTTTTTGGATAAATAAACACAACTCCAAAATCTTGTGAGAAGCCTCACATAATAATGGAGGTTGTTACAGCCTCAGGAGGGGCCAACTTTATGATTAATGCCCATGGTTCTGTTATAAGATATCCAACATTCTCATATGGTTGTAGGGGTTTGACCATACGGTGTACATCAAAACTAGTTTTAAAGGAAATCAGTGACAGTAAATATGTGGAAGATTTCATTGCTGACCTTGTTTGTAAAGGTGCAGGCTCTAGGGCATACTACATGCATTAATGCATTCATTTTGAATGGCACCACAATGCACCACAGCAAACCATGTGCATTGCAGTGCATTAAATTAGACAAAAAGGGGTCATTTCTGATTTTAGGCACATTAGGGTGTATTTCATTTCAATGGGCTGCTTTAATGCAACACATGTTAACGTGCAACATAGGATATGTTAATGCACCACAAAGGGGTAAGTGGGTCCCCTCCCCAGCAGCACATAATCACGTTTTCTTTAACTCTCTGTTTACCAGTTGAGTTGGTGATTGAAAAAAAAAAATACCCATTACCTCTGGTAGAGAAGCATGTGATATACTTCCCCTCCTCTAATACAAAAGTGTGGTGCTTAATGATTGGCTCTATGCTGTCACGTGGGGCTGGGAGACAGTCCTCAGTCCTTTGCGTGCCCTAACTAGAAACAACTAGAGCTTTAAGCTTCTTTTCCTCATTTCTGACAGCTGAAAAGCAGACGGGGAGTGAAAGAAAGGTAAGTACTGTAAATGCTTGTAAAATAGGATTACTCCCTGTTAGTTGATCCCACCTTACTGGGTGTTTATTTTCCTCTCCAGAGAAAAAATAAGGGAGAGTAAATTATGGAGCAATATTTTTGATACACTGTGAGCACCGCAGCACTCCTAAGACACCTGACCATTGGGAACAGTTGTCAAAAATTGCCACCTACAGTATGTTTTTGTAACTTTGCCATATTTTTGACCATTGTCTTTTTATGGTTTTGGGCTATAACACTTGAACCCTAAGTTACCTTGCAAACTGTGTAATTGTACAGTAAGAGAAACATAAAGTCAAGAAATATCTTAATGAAAAATTTGCAAGTTTGGGTTGGGAGTGAGTGGTGGTGGCGGCCAGGAAGTTTCCCCAGGCGCATAGGCCTGCCATCTGGGCACCCATTCATATGGGCCTCAGGTGTTGGACAGGGTCCCCTATGGACTAGAACTATAACCACTGGAGGGTTGAGGCCTCCTGAGTAAAATGTAATTAGTAATTCCTGACCAGGCTTAGAGATGAGGAAGTATTACGAACCTGAGTGTGTACAGAGCTATCATAGAGGAATCGGAGCCCTGTTACAAAAACTAGCTTAACAGGCTGGACGCCAGGGTCCTCCCTACATGATTTGGAAAGGGGCAATTAAAGTGAACCTGTTGCTTTGCACTGCATCAGAAAATATTGGTTCACTATGTAGCAGCCATAACCCTTTGTAGGGTGGCCTTGACTTAATGGGCTTACCGATTACCTCCGCTTGGCTTGTTCTTCCACCTCTAGGGATTCCCAGGGTTGATACCCAACAACTTGGACGCTGACACCAATAAAGTCCTTTTGGAAGGTTTTATTTTGCAGTGATAACATCCAATAACACAGTCTCATATGGGAACAGAGGGCATGGGTGAAGAACTCAGGTACCTTCAACTGCAGATATAACAAAGTCTCTAATTCCACTCAGAGAGTAGCCACTCGCAGCTGGGCACTTCAAGGCTGAACAGATCTCTAGCCAGAGATCGTGGCAATCAGCACATTGATTCAAATTTTGAAACAATCCTATGAACGTGTACAAGTTGTAACTAAGAGTAAACAGGAACCTTTTTCCTCATTACCTGGAACGTTCTCTGTCTCCTTAATAGTACTGGAAAACGTGTGGATTCATCAATGTCCTTCCCAACTTAGTAACCAGGCAGTTCTCAGGATGCCACTTGTCGGCCCTCCTCTGAAGGGTCCTCCCCTGGTCCCTTCCACGAGCTGTGGTGCCTTTCCAAGCCGAGAGCACACCCAGACACCTTGAATCCTCCCACAGTTACTGCGCCTCGGACCAGCTGGTTCCGAGACTCGGGAACAGACGGATCTCTACCCCAGACCAGACGGGTCTATTGGGGGTAACCAGCAGAATGTTGCAGGATGTCAGACACCCCGTGACCGGGACCCCTCGCAGGGCTACCCTGGTCCTGGAACCAGAACAGACCACACGGGCCTCACAAACTCCTCTCTCTAACACGTGACCCCCAACATCTTAAGTACCCCCTCCCAGACTCCTCAGCGAGTCCCAGGCACACTCGCTGATTGGTTCCGAGAAGGCTGATACCTAAATTGTCCAACCAGACCTGGTTCTGGCTTGTCATGTGCACCTCACTACACACATGACCAAGCAGAACTTCCAACATAGCCCAGCCAGACTGATGTCAAAGTCAACCTACGCAATTAACCCTCAGAACCCCTACTGTTCTGAGGCAAAAACTAAATTTACACCGGTATGACACTTTGTCCAAAATACAACTATATAAAAACAATAAGCAGCCATGGTCCAAATATTGTAGATAACCTTTGCTGCAATGCTCTTGGAGGAGACAGCTGCATCCAAAAACTACAGTTAGGAGCCACAGTGTGATGGTGGTTGAGCTCTTGGTTCACCAGTAAACTATAAAATATATAAGACGCAGTATGCAGTCAGCACTAAAATTAGTGTTATGTGATCGAGTATACTAGCTGCTCTTAATTTTTATAGTATGAATGATGCTGGGGACATTGTATGCATGCATAGAATGTACAGTATACAAACAGATTACTGGTCTGAAGCTTATATAAAGGAGCACAGCACTTTTTTTCTAGTGTTTTATCCTTGCATACCTATCAAATACGTTGCTCACTTGAAAGCATTTACAAATGTTATTAGGTTAAAAAGATATTAGCTTGACATGTTCATATATTTATCAAGGAAGACATGTTATTTCTATTCAGAAAAATGTGGTACCTTATTAAAAAATATTTTTTTTATTATGATTTGGTGCTCATGTTCAATAAATCCTTAAATAGGGATGAGCCGAACACCCCCCGGATCGGTTCGCACCAGAACTTTCGAACGGACCCCAAATTCGTACGAACGTTAGAACCCCATTGAAGTCTATGGGACTCGAACGTTCAAAATTAAAAGTGCTAATTTTAACTGCTAATATGCAAGATACTGTCCTAAAAAGGGTTTGGGGACCTGGCTCCTACCCCAGGGGACATGGGTCAATGCATGCCTCCAGCACAATATACACTACCCAATTGCTGGTTTTCCCAACTCCCTTCAGGCCATTACCATGTCTGGAAGGCCAGCAAGGAGAGGCAGACAGGCGCGAGCCGATAAAAGAGGGCAAGCAGTGCTAGTCGTGGACGCGGTGCATCGTCATCATCAGCACGTGGCCATGGGACACGCTTGTCCTTCTTTTCGGCAGCTGGACATGTTGAGCCGCAACATGCCAACGACTTGGTAGAGTGGATGACCAAGCCCTCTTCATCCTCCTCATCCTCTCTCACCCAGGCTCAGGGTACTAGCAAAGCAGCTGCCAACGCATCGTCTTCCCTCCTCTCAATGTCATCATCAGTGACTCCTTCCCTAGACCCACCACGTCCTCCTGAGGAGTCTCCTGAACTCTTTGAGCACAGTGTTGGGTACATGCTCCAGGAGGATGCCCAGTGTTTTGTAGGCTCTGATGATGATACTCAGCTAGAGGAAGGCAGTAGCGTGAATGCAGAGAGAGGGGATGCTCAAGAAGGACAGCAATCTGGCAGTCATGTTCCACAAGCTGCAGTATACTGCCAGGTTTGCTCCAGCGATGAAGAGGGAGGGGATGATGAGGGCACTGACTCCACGTGGGTGCCTGGTAGGAGAGAGGAGGAGGAGGAGGCACATGTCCAACGAGGCAGGATGCCCTCCGGGGGCCAACTTAGGGGCAGCACACCAACTGAATCACACCGCAGAGCTCCACCTGTGCAGGGCGCTGACTCCTCAGCGAGTCCCAGGCACACTCGCTGATTGGTTCCGAGAAGGCTGATACCTAAAAACGTCCAACCAGACCTGGTTCTGGCTTGTCATGTGCACCACACTACACACATGACCAAGCAGAACTTCCAACATAGCCCAGCCAGACTGATGTCAAAGTCAACCTACGCAATTAACCCTCAGAACCCCTACTGTTCTGAGGCAAAAACTAAATTTACACCGGTATGACACTTTGTCCAAAAATACAACTATATAAAAACAATAAGCAGCCATGGTCCAAATATTATAGATAACCTTTGCTGCAATGCTCTTGGAGGAGACAGCTGCATCCAAAAACTACAGTTAGGAGCCACAGTGTGATGGTGGTTGAGCTCTTGGTTCACCAGTAAACTATAAAATATATAAGACGCAGTATGCAGTCAGCACTAAAATTAGTGTTATGTGATCGAGTATGCTAGCTGCTCTTGATTTTTATAGTATGAATGATGCTGGGGACATTGTATGCATGCATAGAATGTACAGTATACAAACAGATTACTGGTCTGAAGCTTATATAAAGGAGCACAGCACTTTTTTTCTAGTGTTTTATCCTTGCATACCTATCAAATACGTTGCTCACTTGAAAGCATTTACAAATGTTATTAGGTTAAAAAGATATGGCTCTCCAATCATGGCTCTCCTCGCTGCCGGCGCTGTGATTGGCCAAGCATGCGGGGTCACAGTGCATGCTTGGCCAATCATGAGCCAACAATGCACTGCGATGGCGCAGTGCATTGTGGGCCGTGAGCGGCACACGAATTTGGCCCATAACGTTTGGAATTCGCCGAACGGGCGAACAGCCAATGTTCGAGTCGAACGTAAGTTCGACTCGAACACGAAGCTCATCCCTACCCTTAAAGTATAACTAAAGCAAAAACGTAAAAGGTTTTTTAAGATAGAGTAAAGGAAGGGTTTTAACCACGGTCGTGTTTTTTTGCCACCTGTGTTCAATTGGGGAGATTCCCCTTCAGGTCCTGCCCCATTGCCAAATCCCTTCAAAATAAGGGAAATCCCTTATTTTGAAGGGATTTGGCTATGGCCACCAGAGGTAGTGACTCCATTGGGAGATTTTCCGCCAATTTCTGTTTTGGTGGTCTCTCAAAATTCTGGATTTTCTTTCACTTTTGGCAACCAGAACCAAAGAGAAGGGGGGGGCGGGGTCAAGTCCTGGGGAAAAAAGTGTGGAAACTCCCACCCAAGATTCACTCGCCCACCAAAAACAAATGATACGCTCATTTGCACAAACACTTCAAAAGTGTTATTTTTCATCCAATTTTCGTATTGTGTGTATGAAGCTTAACTGTTAGTACATTAAAAAAAACAATCCTCAATAAACATAAATACGGTAAGTCTCTGAATAATCAGCATTCATTCAATTGTGCTTCCATGCAAATGTGAACATCATGTTCTGATCTTTTACTTTCAAAGGTTTTTATTGGTAACAGGTACAAAGGATACAAAGATATCAGCCGCATAGCACCAGTAGAGAATAAAGAGCGAGTCTGGTGCGTAACAAATAAGGCCAGACAAAGTACATCATAAGTGCATGTTAACACATAGTGCGGATTGGTAATAGTGATCATAAAATGAGTCCCAGAACCGTCACGGGCTCCAAAGGAGGCCTGCTACGTGACAGGACGGGGACATGTTCTGATCTTTAATGGGGAAAGTTATTTTGTATATAGAGTGTTTATGTGGTGAGTTTACACTTTTCATTGAACAGAGTATAGATAACACAGGGTTAAATGGAAAGATCATAAATCAACTGCACATTATTTGGACAGAATGCTTGGGGAGATAGAGATGTGTCCCTGCTTAGGAGATGTATTTTAGCTTGGGGGGCTGCAAACTCTGCAGGGCACCAACACACACTTGCTGCTATTCCAACCCTTCACATATTTCCACATAAACTTCCCTCCTGGCATTAAACTTTGCCAGGTATTGTGCTCAGCTTACCACCCCAAACTGATGTTCCTCCCTCAGCTCACCTCTCTCCCTGCATGTCCTGTGAGCAGAATAGCTGTGCTCCTCCTCTGGGTTCTCTCATCATATGGCACTGAAGATAGAGGAGGGGGGGATTCAGCGGGACACACAGAGCAAGTATGCAGGAGACTGGGGGGGAGATGAGGAGACAGAAAATCAGGAGGGGCCGGCAGGGAGGAGCACATCACGAGAGGTCTGACTAAATACAATCTCTTAGCAGCAGGGACCACCTGATCTACCCGTCAGCTGTGATTGACAGGTAGATCAAAGAGTAAGCTGTCATGGGGCCCCCTACTGGCAATGCCTGAATGGTCAGGTGTGCGGCACTTACTATTGTGAGCTGTGTTGGCGGCTGCTGGTGTAGTACCTGCCACACAGCTCACATACTTCAAAGTCTTGCAGGACATGGCTGCTAATGGGAACTGAGTTCCTGTTGTGGAAAAGGTACAGGAACTCCGTTCCCATGCGTTCCCGCAGGCTTTGAGCCCTGGGGGGGGTTCATCCAAATGGGGACACGGAGAGCAATAAAACCTGGCCAGGTGCTCTACAGTAATCCTTCTCCATTAATTAAGTCAAATAAAACAAAATATACTATATATTATATATATTATATTATTCTGAAAGCAGAGGTCCTGGAGAGTAAATTGTTTACCAAACTCAAATTTTCAGTAAAAAGAAGATACGCTTAAATAAATTTTAGTGCTCACAAACATAATATATTGCCTAATTTATCGGTAAATTATAAAGGATGAGGTTGCATTGGGTAAATAGATACCAAACATGTCAAGCCTGGGGGTGCCACCTTGCAGCATGTTAAGAGTTAAAGGTTTAGTAAACCCAAAAAGTGATACTTTAGTAATAGGTGGGGCCTGGTGGATAGAGTAAGCATTAGGCTTTTTATATGTCTTGGAGACTCAAAAGTTGAGGCCTCCCTGCCATAATTCTTGCCTTTGTTGCTGTCCACTGGGAATTGTGAATATTGTGTTCCTGCACCTCCTGTTGCACTATCATAAAACAGGATACCCAAAAAAAATCCAACAAGTGAAAGACCCTCATAATGGCCACAGTAGGTGCACAGCCCTCGGAACTCAAGTGTAGAGATCTCACCAATAAAGGTCAATCATTACCTGAAAGTTTCTATCAATTAACCAGTTTGTCTCAAAGTCATCATCATCTTGCCCGAATGGGTTGATCAGCTGTTCAGCCACCTGTGCAAAGAAAGAGAAACTTCTAATTTCCTTATTTATTACAAATTGTACAGTTCCTATCTACTTGCATGAAAACAAAACTGAGTATGTGGTGTAAAAAAGTTGACCTTACCTTCAACCAACCAGCATAGAAAAAGAATTGCAGCAGGGTAAATACAGGGACATACAGGTCTAGTTCATGGCCAGGGTAGCCCCTTGTAGGGTCTAAGAACTGACGGCCAATTAGGCAAGCCAGGAAAAAGCTGTATACAGCCACTGTGACCACCTTGGGAGATCAAATACAAATGTATGGAGAATTAGCAATAAAATAATTAGCACATTGTAGTATAAAACACAAAATTTAAGGGAGGGTAAAAGAACGCACCTGAGTATACACCAATGGAATGCTGATCCAGTCATAGGCAAACAACCTTCCACACTGTGAGCGCAGAGAATTCAGTTCCTGAGCCAGTTAAGAAAAAACAAAATGTAATCAGTTACTGTAAGTAGTCATGTCACTTCACTATATGTAAATTAAAAGGAGCGTGATCTTGCAAATTAAGGACATTTGTACAAGATGTTCTTTAGTGATGCTTTAGAATAGATAAACATAAAATAAAGGACAAAAAGACAAAAAAAAAAAGAAGAAAATGAATGCAGTCATCAGTCATCTAGGAACTGATACCAGCAATTGGGCTTATTTTACTCCCACAGTCTCTTCATTATACCCTCAGGCCTTATTTTGACTAAATAATAGCACAGAAAATGGAAAAAGGTGATAAATACCAAGTCATATGCCGTGAAGTGATGTCCAATTTATTGATCAGCCAACTTTTTTGGCCACATCCCCTTGCATTTTCTTGTTGTACCCTTACAGCTTTTGTTCACCTTTACAGAGATAATGTAAAGGTGAACTAACAGGGGACACCCGCTACACCCCTCATACCTGATCTACTTACCTCCGGGATTGCCGATTGCTCATTGTTCTTGTGTAAACGTGCCAATTTCAGTTTCAGGACCCATTCATATATAACTTAGTGGGAGCTCAGGTTTTCCCCCAAAAAAACACGGAACCCAAAAAATGCTGAAAGGTCCTATGAGCACCATATAGTGCAGCCAATTTAAATCAACGGGCTGCCCTATGCATGACAAAGGAAAAAAATGAGACACAAAATGTGCACTGCCACTATACTATATGTGAATGGGGCCTGAAAGTGAAATTGATCAATAACACATGAAAAATGAGGCTCCATTCACATCTGTGCGTTTCCTTGCATTTCAGAAATGCGCTGCACCAAAAACCGCAGTACAAAACGCACCAGGCTCCGCTCTAAAAAAAGTTCTGAAGCTTCTTTGGAGCAATTGTTGTGTGTAGGGCAACTCATTCAGGTGGATGGGCTTCCCTATGTGTTCCCTATGCGGCGGCGCGCTCCCGCGCTGGTCGGGACCCCCGTGAGTCCGGTCGCGGGACCCGCGGACTCGATCGCCACGGGCATCCCCGCGATCGTCTCACGGAGCGGCTGAATGGAGAAGTGCCGTTGTAAACAACATTTCTCCATTCGTGACGCTGATCTCTGCTCCATGTGATTGGAGCAGAGATCAGTGTTCACTAAATGAAAGCCCAACCCCCCCACAGTTAGTAACACATCCCTAGGAACACTTAACACCTACACTGCCACCCACTGGTTAACCCCTTCACTGCCAGTGTCATTTACACAGGAATCACTGCATTTATATAGCAGTGATTACTGTATAAATGACAATGGTCCCAAAAATGTGTCAAAAATGTCCGATGGGTCCCCCACAATGTCGCAGTCACAATAAAAATCGCTGATCGCCGCCATTACTAGTAAAAAAAAAAAATTATTAATAAAAATGCTATAAAACTATCCCTATTTTGTAAACGCTATAACTTTTTCGCAAACCAATCAATAATCGCTTATTGCGATTTTTTTTTACCAAAAATATGTAGAAGAATACGTATTGGCCTAAACTGAGGGAAAAAAATGTTTTTTTATATATTTTTGGGGGATATTTATTATAACAAAAAGTAAAAAATAATGCGTTTTTTTTCAAAATTGTCGCTCTATTTTTGTTTATAGCGCAAAAAATAAAAACCGCAGGGGTGATCAAATACCACCAAAAGAAAGCTCTATTTGTGGGAAAAAAAGGACGTCAATTTTGTTTGGGAGCCACGTCGCACGACCGCGCAATTGTCAGTTAAAGCGACGCAGTGCCGAATCGCAAAAAGTGGTCTGGTCTTTGACCAGCAAAATGGTCCGGTCTGAAAGTGGTTAAACACCCCACCCACCTTTCATTGGTAGGGACCTTTAACAATTAAATGTGAAGTTAGGCTGTCAGTGAAAGTCTACACATCAAAGACAGGTCTACCCTTGCTTTGACAGTTGTGTCTGTTTTGTGCACAGAGCACAGGTCAGCGAGGGAGTGGCTAGAGATGGAGATTTCTCCCTATTGGTCACAGAGGATGTCCATCACATTGAAAGGCCAACAAAAACGTTAAGAGGTAGGAGAGGGTGAGGCCAAAATTAGCTTTTTATGGTAAAGTCAGGATCTGCATATGATTTTAGCTGACAAAATATCTGTATCTATTGATCATTTTGGCATTTAGATCTCAGTAAAGGTTCTGCAATGTCTGATTTGCTCAGGTTTGTGAAAAGTTTACTTCAAATAGCTCTACAAATAAAAATAAATAAAAATTAAAAAACACAACAAAAGACAGCATACATATAGAATAGAGCAATCTCTGACTATAGCTTGGAAAGCTGCCCCAGCCTCATATGTCTCAATTAAAGGACCAGTCCAAATATTTTGTATCTATTTGCAGTATAATGAAAGCCCTTCATATCTGACCTCTCATTGCACACATAGGTAACATATTCTGTAACGGCACACATGATTCACCATCTCACATTCAGGATAAGGTGCAACACAAAACCATCCCGGATTCGTCCTTCTGTCCTCGCTGTCACTGCCAGATTGGCAAACCAAACACATGGAATCCAGAACTTATTATGGGGAGAAGAAATGGCTTCAAATTTCACACGTTCACATGGTGTCATGAAACCTATGGTCAGCAAACATGAGAAACATGCTTCAAACTGCTGTCAATAAAAAAAGAGACCTTTGCAAATATTAAAGTCTACCTGTCAGCCACTAACAGAAGATATTACTATTCAGTTGATTTATAAGCTGCTTAAAAAAATATAAATTTAAAGCAGAACTTTAGCCAAAGAGTACAGAAGGGTTAAAACCGCTGTCAGGTTTCTATCATTGTGTCCCCCACTTTGATGAGATTATTTCTCACTTCCTCCTAAAAGGAACGAATGTATTATTCTGCACTGCCTGAAATAACACGTGTGTGAAATGGTCAGAAATCTGTGGTGGGTGGCTACATACATTCTAATTGCGCTCCCACAATGTGAAAATAAGTGAACAAATAAATGGATGTTGTTGCACCTATCCCTTTAAATTTGTGTATATCTCATTAACAAACTACAGTATATATATTATACTTATAAATTTGACAAGAATCTTCTAAAAATTACAAAAAACACATAATATGTGTTTTTTTTGGTGATTTTTAGAAGATTCTTTTCAAATTTATAAGTATAATACAGTGGCGGCTGGTGCTCCATTTTTTTTGGGGGGGGGACGGCAAACACATCGACCAGCCACCGCCACCCCCCCTTCCCCCGTGCCATCACTCAATCGTTTAGCACTACTTACCCGATCCAGGTCGTGGGCAGCTTCCTCCCTGCTTCTACTCCACGGCCGCATGGGCGGGTTCACGGCCAGCTTCCCCCCTGCTTCTACTCCACAGCAGCTTCACGGGCGGCATGGGCGGCTTCCCCACTGCTTCTCCTACCAGCCAATAAGGTCGCTTCTCCTCTCGGCCAATCGGGACCCGCTTCCTGATTGGCTGGA
Source organism: Lithobates pipiens (assembly GCF_037356315.1). Classification (NCBI taxonomy): domain Eukaryota; kingdom Metazoa; phylum Chordata; class Amphibia; order Anura; family Ranidae; genus Lithobates; species Lithobates pipiens. Next base: position 190,997,662 of record NW_027507686.1, on the reverse strand, counting down.
AGGAGAAGTAGAAAGACAATAGCGAATATTAAGTCGCTATTGTCACACAAGTGGGTGGGCTGGGGGTGCAGTGCTCTGGCTCCAGCTCTAATCACATGCTTAAAAGAAAACCCTATTGAAATCCATGCGTCTGGCGCCCTGCATGGAGATTAGGGGGGCGGCACCCCTGCGCTCCCTATGGAGCGGTCACCACTGGTATAATATATAGTTTATTAATGATATATACACAAGTTAAAAGGGATAGACGCAACAATATCCATTTATTTGATTCCTTGTTTGTCTGTGGGATAAGAAGTGAAGAAAAATCTCTCCAAAATTGTAATGGAAAGCAATAAAAAATCTCACAGATGTCACATCCTTTTTTAAAGGCTAATTTCACCTTTGTTAAAAAAACAATAAATGCACATATTTTGCAGGTTAAAAAAATGTGCATTTTTTTTTTTCACAGGAGTCTGCGGAGAATTGAACCCACGACCATTAAATCCACAGAGAAGAGAAGTGAAGGCTGTATGGGGCCCATAACACTAGTCCAACATGCCTGCTTTAGGCAGCTTTATGTAAGCACCTGTATTTCTGATCACCTTCTTATGTCTATGGGAAACTGTACATGAGAAACATAAGTAATGATTAAATAAAACAAGTATCAATCTGCTACCATAGACTCTGGCATACTAGGCCATTCCACATTTCCATTGTATGTAAGCCTACTTTGACATTCTAGTTTTGCTTATAAGCTGGTAAATAGTCCATTGATACTTACCAGCATTGACAACATGCTGAAGGGTAGGGAATCTCTTGTAAGCAGCAGTACTAATGGAACGCAGTATCAGAACACTCGAGAGGCTGGCGTAACGCATAAGTGTCCGTCGCAGCATCCTCCCTCGCTCATCTGTCCCATGTACATTACTGGACACCAAACACATGATACGGTCTAACCATGGCACACTCTCATACTGGGCCCACCATCGGGAAACCACCAGGGTGACATAAAAACCTAATAGGAAGAAAGCAAATGGAAATTGCTGTTTTCCTAATCCAAAGGATACAGATAATGAACTGTAAAAACAATACAGGCGAAATGTGTTTGGAGGATGTTCAGTAGAGAGGCATGATCCCTGAGTCCACCACTAACTGCAGCATTCACAGTGAGAAATTTTGTCAGGAAAAATGAACATTAATGCCAATGTTATTTATAGGACAAAGCTCATATGGGCTAATATTTAACCACTTCATGACTGAGGCATTTTTTGCTATTTAGCACTGTGCTACTTTAACTGGCAATTGTGCAGTCATGCAACACTGTACGCAAAAGAAATGTAATCTTTTTTTTTTTTACACAACCAATACTAGTGATCACACACACAGTGGTCACAAGTTTTTGGCGCTGCTTGCCCAGGGGGTGCACTAGTGCGCATGTGCTTAGTGACGTAGCAATATGTCACTGAGCCACAGCTGCCACACATTTTCAGTTAACTACAGTGCGTAGGTCAGCAAGAGGTTTAAAAAAACTGAGAACGGTATTGATGTTATAAGGTTTAAAAATCACTTAACCTGTTCCCGTCCCCTCCTTTAACTAGGTCTTTACCCTAGAGGTCAGGACTGACTTCCTAATCATGTGATCACTGTGATTGGCTGCCCCTCATCCAACTGGCTCGCGATTAAAATCATAGACCTGAACATGTTTTTGACAGCTCAGTCGATGCACTGGGAGCATGCAGTGAGTGTGCTTTCAGCAGAGAAACCTCAGCAGCTGCCATGGACACATATTTGAGACATATGAGCCCCGCTGTTGCACATACACTATGCAGTACATGGTTAAAAAGAGAGTAAGCTGGCCATACACTGAGCAAATTTCAGCTAGTTTACGATGAACCAGACAAAATTTGCTTTGTGGGTAGCTTTGTTGGTAGTCTCCTGCCCAATATTCATCGACTGAAAAATCGAAGCAACGGACTGCGCCATGTTGATGTCTCTTACACCCTATCATCTCTAAACTGGTAGGTTTGTGCTCACTATCAGCCAACTCAAAATATTTCAGTTCTTCAAGCAACATTTGGCTGAGCTTTATAGCTCCAGGGATGTCAGAGACAGCGGCAGACACCTTTTTCTCTAAAATCTCTTTACCTCGCTTATCATCTTCTAATCATCTATAATTCTTGGAGCCAAAAACGTGATGCTCCTATCTTGGTGCTGGAAGTCCTTGCAGCTGTTTAAACTCTGAAGCTATGCAAAAGACCTGGACCAGGTGGCTTTACAGCCTCCTACTACAAATGCTTCCTAAACATTATTGCCCCTTTGCAATGCAACACTTTTAACAATCTCCCAAAACGAGGATCTTCTTGTCCGGAATCTCTCCAGAACTCTATTTTAATGATTCCCAAACACAATACTGATGACACCCAATAAACTTATTGAATGTTGACATCAAGCTCTTTCACAGTCACTAGACTTAACCAAGGCATTGGAGTCCTCATCCACTGCAGTCAAGTCAGGTTTATGCCCACCAGGCAGGCCAGTGATAACATTCAAAAACATGCTATCCTGGTTGAGGCATCCATTCACCAACAGACCCCCTTATACTCCTATCTCTTGACATTAAAAAAGTATTTTATACGGTCTCTTAGCCCTTTTTATTCTTCGACCCACATTTTCTCAAATGGGTACTTTGTCCATACGATTAAATCCCCTACCTTTTCCATCTCACAAGGCACAGGGCAGGGATACCTGCTGTTCCCCCTCCTATTTGCCTTAGTTTTAGAACCCCTTGCATAAGCCATCCAGGAATCCACGGATATTTCAGGTCTACACATTGCAGCCCGCCATTATGAACCTGTTTGCAGACAATGCCATTCTGACTGTAACAAACCCAAATATCTCCTTACCTAATTTACTTGTCCTCTTAACACAATTCTGCAAGATCTCTGGCTCAATCCAGTGTAATTCAAAGCCCTGAATATATCTCTGCCTCTTCCCTTGCTCCAGAATCTTCAACAAACTTTCCAATACCAATGGGAACCATACAAACTACCATACCTGGGGGTCTTCCTGACCCGAGATTACTTTTCTCTACTTGAGGCTAACTACCCACCCATCATCCAAAAGCCACACGCTTACGCACAGGTTATGTATTAGAACAGATCACAAAGAGGTCTAGGAATTCCTTGCTTTCCAAGATACTACCTTGAAGCCCAGTTAGCTAATTTAACCAAATAATATAACAGCCAGGGACCATTTTGTGAGCAGATATAGAGGCCTATGATTTTGCCCCTTTATCTATCCATAAGCTTTTATGGCTTCTCCCTCAAGAGAGGAAGAATATATCTAAGCCAATCACACAACACTCACTATGACTTTGTTGGAACAGTCAGAAATATTCTGGCAGATTTCTATTCTCTCGCCTTCCGCCTCTATCAGTTATCCATAATCCCTCTTTCACCCCTAGCTTTGAGTCCCCCAGAACCTTTTGTGATTGGATTGCCTCAAATGTAACCCATTTCCACACTCTATTGACTCACAGCGGTTTTAAACCCTTTGCAGACCTACAATCCTCACAGCATGTCCCTCAATCTGAACTATTCAGGTATCTATAAGTTGAACACTACATCCTCTCCACTGTACATTTTGTCAGTAGACTTCTGACTTTAATGCCATTTGAATCAAAATGTAAAAATGACCCACACTCTGTGGGCTTGATCTCCCTTCTTTAGAATCTTCTAACCACCAAAGAACACTCTGTCCATTAAGTTATGTCTCTAAAGGGGAACAGGATCTGCAACAACCCCTGAATCAATCTCATTGGGACCAAATATGGGCAACCATGAAATCATGTTCCAGAAATGCAGCGGCAGTGGAAACTAATTTCATAGTACTGCTTAGATGTTACATACATAGTTCCCAGTAGATTGGCACATACCTCTGCCAGTTCCTTTGTATACTGTTTCCATAGCTGCCCTAAACATGGAACTATCCGATAGCCTCATGCCGTGTACACACGACCGGACTTTCCGGCAGAAAAGGTCAGACAGAATAATTTCATCATATATTACGATCGTGTGTGGGCTTCATTAGACTTTTTTCTTCAAATATTCTGACAGACCTAGAAATAGAACATGTTTAAGTCTTTCCGACTGAATTAATTCCTATCGGGAAAACCATTTATCTGTATGCTATTTCGATGGACCAAATTTGACGCAAGGGCAGCTATTGGCTACTGCCTATTGAACTTCCTTTTCTAGTCCCGTTATACGTCATTACATTCGAAACAAACGGACTTTGGTGTGATCGTGTGTAGGCAAGTCCGTTTGGTCGGAACTCCATCGGAAAGACCATCAGAGTTTATTCTGACAGAACGTCTGGTCATGTGTACGCGGCATAAAGCTTTTGACAGCAATGTACCAAATTCCTTCTGCTCTTTTCCATCCAATCCCCATCCTGGACCCACCTGAGGCCCTTCTGAATCGCAAACCCAGGGGACTTTCTAAGTCCCGATTTCTTCTCATGACCCACATCCTCACGGCTGCTAAACAAGTCCTAGCAAAAGCTTGGTTGTCACCCTTATTCCTATTTCGTAGGTTAAGACCAGAGTACAATGGATATTGGTCAATGAAAAACTGATGGCCAGATTGCAGAATACAATGCTTAAATTCTGGTGAGTCTGGGACCCTTAGATCACAACATTTCTCCCAAGAGACCTTGACTGCAGACTAAGAATTATATAAATACATCTTGTACTGCTACCAAATGACAACCTGTGGACCCCCCAGTCCACTCTTCCCTGAACCCCAAGCCCCACGCCCCCATACCCATCTGAGCCTTACCTCTCTCTCTCTCTCTCTCTCTCTCTCTCTCTCTCTTGTCCCTTCTGTTCCTGCTATACGCTCAAGCTATCTCCTTTTTTTTTTACTTTTATCTTTTAAACCAGAAACATTACAGGCATTTAAGTAACATGAGTTTGAAATGCACAGAGCCATTTTCTTTCCTGCAACCATGGGTTGCAAGAAAGAAAATCTCTTGATACCCCCATCAATACAGTCAGTATTTTATACTGCTTTCGTCTCTACCATTACTCTGTACATTTTTTGAAAACTCAATAAAAACTATTGAACAAGAATAACCTAAGGAGCCAAAAAGTAAACTGCTGGGCCAGCAGTGGCTGAATCCAAGCAGTTGTAGCCTTTCATTGGGAATTCAGACAGCTGCTGGCGCTGCTGTCAGAGCAGAATAGCCCGTACTGTAGATTCGTTCATTCGAGCTGTATAGCTTGGATGGAGGAAGCTGTTTGATTCTTTTCATTCAGTTTGTAGTTTAATTCTAGCTTAAGAGGGCAAGGCAACTAATTTGCATTAATGCCCACTTCCCCACCCTCTCCCCCAGGAGCATATACTCACATTTTCTTTTCTTTCCATCACTCCATACAGCTGCTACCAGCTAACAGAATTACCGGGAATGGAGGAGCATGTGACTCATCCTTCTTCCTCTCATTTGGCAACACTTTGTTATCGACTCAGCACTGTAACATGGGGTTGGTAAGACAGTTCTGAGCCCAGGACTTCTTCCCTTGGTCCCAATGGCTGAACGGAGTGGGGGGAGAAGGTAAGTATGTGCTGCTGGGGCAAGGAGCATTCATCTAAACTGGTTGCTTTTCTCTTCATGAGCAAAACACAGGTCAAGTTTAGATATAGGTTGCCTTTATTGAAAATTATTTTTCAAAATGATCAGTAGATCCAGATGTAAATTCACCTCATATGTTGTGAGAATGCTTGCCCTCATGTATCTACAAGCACCTAGTGAGCACCTGTACTTAGTCACAAAGATAGTACACTACTAACAGTAGAATGTGTCTCCAGTAGGAGACACATTCATAAATACTGATCGCTGTGGGCAGACTTGGGAAGGACGGGAACCATGACTGACTTTTAGATTTATGTACAACTTTAGCGCTCTTTATCTCTACATCTATGTCATTTTGATACGTGAATTTCTCTAGAAGTAAAGTCTGCATATGCACTATATTGTCAAAAGTATTGGGATACCTGCCTTTACACACACATGAACTTTAATGGCATCCCAGTCTTAGACCGTAGGGTTTAATATTGAGTTGGCCCACCCTTTGCAGCTTCAACTCTTCTGGGAAGGTTGTCCACAAGGTTTAGAAGTGTGTCTATGGGAATGTTTCAGAAGCACATTTGTGAGGTCAAGTACTGATGTTGAACGAGAAGGCCTGGCTCGCAGTCTCCACTCTAATTCATCCCAAAGATGTTCTATCTGGTTGAGCTCCCGACTCTGTGAAGGTCAGTCAAACTGCTCCACCCCAAACTCGCTCATCCATGTCTTTATGGACCTTGCTTTGTGCACTGGTCCAAATCATTTGGTGGAGAGGGGATTATTGCTTTGTGCACTGGTGTGCAGTCATGTTGGAACAGGAAGGGGCCATCCCTAAACTGTTCCAAACAAAGTTGGGAGCATGAATTTGTCCAAAATGTCTTGGTATACTGACACCTTAAGAATTCCCTTCTCTGGAACTAAGGGGTCAAGCCAAACCCCTGAAAAACAACCCCACACCATAATCCCCCCTCCACCAACTGATTTGGACCAGTGCACAAAGCAAGGTTCATAGAGACACAGGTGAGCGAGTTTGGGGTAGAGAAACTTATCTGTCCTGCACAGAGTCCTGACCTCAACCTGATAGAACACCTTTGGGATGAATTAGAACGGAGACTGCGAGCCAGGCCTTCTTGTCCAACATCAGTACATGACCTCACAAATGTGCTTCTGAAAGAATATTCAAACATTCCCCTAGACACACTCCTAAACCTTGTGGACAACCTTTTCTGAAGAGTTGAAGCTGTTATAGCTGCAAAGAGTGGGCCGACTCAATATTGAACCCTACGGACTAAGACTGGGATGCCATTAAAGTTCATGTGTGTGTAAAGGCAGGCATCCCAATACTTTTGACAATATAGTGTATGTTATTACATGCTTAAAGCCCAGAGTAGGCAACTAAAAAAATATCCCTTGCAGTGGAGCTGTGTCCATTTGCTCATTTAGGTCTTAGGGAACACCACTTGCTGCTAGATTGGTCCCCGCAGTGTCTTCTTCCCCCCTGATCCAGTAGTCTAGGATCCTGACATCATCAAGACCAATACAGGGACCAATACTCAGGTTTGTGCGATATTTATTTTAAAGAATACCCAAACAAAATTTTTTTTGTTGTCTTGGAGAGTGGAAAATGGTTAAAATCCAGTGTTTTACTGTTTATGTTCCACTGGGGAGATTTCTCCTCATGTCTTGTCTTGAAGTCATAATGAGAATTAGGAGGAAATCTCTCCAATGTGAAGGGCAATCTTTTCTTAGACAGCTGTCAATGGAATAGGAGTCTCCAAAAATTTCCCCTTTATTCTTGTTCCAGTCACAGCTGTAAATTTTGGCTTTCTTATTGCTTTCTGCCTCAGTGACAATGGTCACCAGGACTAATAGACACCAGACAGCCAAAAAAAAACACAAACAAAAACTGCCTAAGGCTGGCCATACACTATACAGTTTTCTTATTCAACTTCCTTTAGATTTACCTTCAATGTATTGCAAGGGTCTGCCTGATTGCATACACAATTACAGTGTTTGAGCTCATATTATATGGTTGTGGTAAATTTAAAGAAAAATTGTACAAGAAAATTGTATAATGTATAGCCAGCCTAAGGCCTCATATACACGTTTCGATTGTTAGATGACCGAGCGTCTGATTTTTGTCAAAAGCGCGTGTGCAGGATTTTGTCTAACATACTATCCGCAAATTGTCGCTTGACAAACCACGAACGTAGTGAAGTACTATGAGAGTATAAAGAAGAAGTTAGTAGAATTTTGGTGATCGTTGATTTGCGATTTTCAGATTGTACAAAACAAATGCCTTTTAAAACATGTTTGGCATAATCACATCAGTATCACCAGCAAAGCAGCTTCATTAATTATTATCCCATTAAAGAAGATGAGAATGTGCGCTGCATTTTGACATTTCATCAATTGGCGCGTCACGAATGTTAATTCTAGATTATGAACGGTAGTTTACAAGCCCAAACTCTTCAGGCTCATTCATTGATTCCGAGCCTGCATCGTTGTACTTTTTTGTGACGGATTTCTGTACTGACCATCCGAAAATCGGAGATTGAGTTCACATCCAATGAAAATTTCATAACCTGCACATCCCGCCTTTGTCTGATGTAATAGACAAATCGTCTGTCGAATGCACCGTACTAACGATCTGAAAATCTGCAGACAGCTAGTCTTCAGACTTTTGCCTTCCGAGGCCTAATGCCACGTACATGGGAAATGTTCGATGCAAGCTTGTTGTTGGAAAGTCCGACCGTGTGTATGCTCCATCGAACATTTGCTGTCAGAATTTCCGCACACAAATGTTTGAGAGCGGGTTCTCAAATTTTCCACCAACAAAACTTGTTGTCGGAAAGTCCAATCGTGTGTACACAAGTCCGTTGCACAAAAGTTCACACATGCTCTGAATCAAGCAGAAGAAGAGCCGCACTGGCTATTGAACTTCCATTTTCTCAGCTCATCATACATCTTGTACGTCATCGCATTCCCACGTTTGGGAATTTTTGGACAACATTTGTGTGACCGTGTGTATGCAAGACAAGTTTGAGCCAACATCCTTTGGAAAAAAATCCACGGTTTTGTTGTCGGAAAGTCCGATCGTGTGTACCAAGTCCGTTGGATTTTGTCCAACGGATTTTGTCCGAAACTGTTGCATACACACGGTCAGAAAAAGTTGTCGGAAAATCCGATTGTACATAACGTGATGGCGTTATTTCGTTACGACGGGACTACGTTCAGGCTACTAGCCAAAAGCTTTGGTCTAGGAATTTGATCTGAGCATGCATGGCACTTTGTCCGTCGGAGTAGGCTACACATGATCGGAGTATGTCCGATAAGAGCTTTTTGGCGGAAAATTTTACCGGCAATTTGGAAAAGTTGGTCCGTTGGATACTCCGACGGAAACAGTCCGATGGAGACCACACACAGTCGGAATATCCGACAAAACGGTCCAATAGGACACATTCCGTCTGAATCTCCGACCGTGTGTACAAGGGCTTTCACACCTTACCTAGAACTAAAAAAATGGCTTTGGATACCCTTTGCAATAAATAGGAAACTGGCGGGATTCATAAAAGTGATAACAACAACGTGCTAGAAAAAACTATTATTATAGGATAGTCTCTTTATCGTAGGTGAGGTAGTGATCCTTTATATGCAAGCTTATAGTTAGCACACTTATCTCTGCAATGATGGACAAAGCTTTCATCACTCCTTGCTATTGATGATATGTTGTAAAGCTTATGTGACCTATAATCCTTATGCAAGCAGACACATTCACTGTGAGTACATAGCACAAATATCCAGAAGCCGTAAATATTCTTTCATGCAGAACGGCATCATTAAACATTGTTAAAACCATAATCTGATTTTAAACCTGTTTAAATCTCTCATTCATGTGTAGGCAGCAGTGTTTACCAAGTATCATAGTTTGCTTACGCAACCCGATAATGACAATTACACATGTGATAAGTATAATGTATGCTACAATGGTGTTATTTAGAGATCAGAAATAGCCTGAAAACAAAAGAACAGGAAAGATCTGATTATAGCATGAACCGATGTAGCACTAGCTGTAATCTTAAATGAATGTAATATGCAAATATGACTATACAGATTTTTATAAGACAAGCTGAAAGAGCAATATTAGGCTATATTCACACTGAGGCACTTTGCGGGCGCTTTTAACCCTTTTTTGGCTGCTAGCAGGGGTTGAAACTGCCCCGCTAGCGGCTGCATAACGCCGCTAAAACCTAAAACGTAAATATAGCGCCGCTTTACCGCCAGCGCCCGCAACTCCCCAGTGTGAAAGTAGCCTAATGCCGTGTACACACTTCCCGCCGGACTGTCCGCCGGACTTTCCGAACGGGCTACTTGCCCACACACGGCACTTTTTCAGCAGACTAATACGGCGTACTAAGTCCGCCAGACTATCCGCCGTACTTTTGAAATGAACATACTCGCCCACACACGCGGAGGAAAGTCCGCTCATTTTGAGCGCGTCTCCAGGTAGGCGGGGCCCGCGAAGGATGCATCGCTGGCCCCGTCACCTGGTATGGACTTAAAGGGGAACCCCAACGCCGTAAAAAAATGGCGTGGGGTCCCCCCAGGTCCACATCACACCTTGTCTGAGCACGGCCAGGAAAGGGGGGGACGAGAGAGCGCCCCCCCCCCCTCCTGAGCCATACCAGGCCGCGTGCCCTCAACATGGGGGGCAACTTGGGGAAGGAGGGGCCGCGCCCACCCCAAAGCACCTTGTCCCCATGTTGATGAGGACAAGGGCCTCTTCCTGACAACCCTGGCCGTTGGTTGTCGGGGTCTGCGGGCGGGGGGCTTATCGGAATCCGGGAGCCCCCTTTAATAAGGGGGCCCCCGGATACACCCTATGTGAATGAGTATGGGGTACAATGTACCCCTACCCATTCACCTGTAAAATAAAGTACAAAAAGCGGAGGAGCCCGGGTTTCTTCCTCGTCGCCGCCCTCTTCTTCCGACTTCGGGGGTCTTGTCTCCCTCTTCGGTTCTTCTGCCGTGCCACCGCACCTTCTTCTAGCTCTTTTACAAGCGGTAGCCCGGTCTTCTGTCGCCGCTGTCACCGCCGTCTTCTCCGTCTTCTGTTCTTCTCTTCTTCTCTTCAGATGTTGCCTCGTCGCATCCTCCGCTCACAATGGCACCGACGCGATGCGCGGCGACTTATATAGGGACATCACCGGATGATGTTCCCGCCCATTATGGTGTCACAGTCCCAGAGGATTGGCCAGCCGGGTAGCGTGCTCGGACAAGGGTCTGATGTGGACCTGGGGGGGACCCCCACGCCGATTTCTTTCGGCGTTGGGGTTCCCCTTTAAGTCCATACCAGGTGACGGGGCCAGCGACACATCCTTTGCGGGCCCCGCCTACCTGGAGACGTGCTCAAAATGAGCGGACTTTTCTCCGGACGGGAAAAGTCCGCTCATTTCAAAAGTACGGCGGACTGGCATACGCACGGCCGGATTGTCCGCCGAAATGCAAGTCCGGCTGGAAGATTGGAGTGCAAAACTACTTTCTAAGTCCGCCGTACTTTCTGGTAAAAAAAGTCCGCCGGAGGCTACACACGGGGGGGGATTGTCCGGCGGACTTTAGTTTGCCGGACTTTTCCACCCGATTGTTTGATCGTGTGTACGCGGCATAAGACTGCCATACAAGTTCATAAGACCAGCCATAGACATGAAGTGATCTTCCCACAGTCTGAATGATTACAGCAAGATTGAAAGCAATCATATATAGTTCTAGATTGTAAGCTCTAACGAGCAGGGCCCTCTAGTCCCTCCTGGATTGATTTGTATTGTAAGTGTACTGTCTGCCCTCATGTTCTAAAGCGCTGCGCAAACTGTTGGCGCTATATAAATCCTGTATAATAATAATAATATACAACTAGGCATTCCATAGCTGATGAATTCAATGCTATTTTAAGGATCCTAAAAAAGATTTGTGACAGACTTAGGGCTAGGTGTCTAGGAGAGACCGCACCATGTAGTAACACAGTAAGGGCATCCCACATTCTGCCATTGTCCTATATTGGGCCCTGTTACCTGTTGTTTATAGTAATTGAAAAGGTGAGTCCCCAATACTCCATGCACACTGGAGCTCATAAACTGCAGTTTATTGGAGTTTGGAAGTTTTTTTTTAAAAGCCCATAAACTCCACTCTATGTTAGCCTATGTGTCCATGCACACATGGACGTTTTTCAGCTTTAATGAGCAGTGGAGTTTATGGGCTTTTTTCTGAACGCCAGAAATTCGTGTTCAAAGTGCTGTTTTTCACCGCCAAAAAACGACAAACGCTGATAAACGCTCATAAACGCGTGTTAATTAGTGTTCGGCATTCTATTTTTTCAATGCATTGTGGGAGTTTGGAATGTACTGTGGGATTTTTGGAGTGTCCTCTGTGTATTTTTATTGAAAACGCCCATAAATGCTAACGCTAATAAACACTCATAAACGCTAGTACAAAACGCTGTTAAAAGCAAGTTTTTCAACCAGCGTTTTCTGCCAGCAATCTGGCGTCCAGAAAAAGCTTTTTTGAGCTTCAGTGTGCATGGAGCCTTAAACAGGATCTCATAGAGGTCCATTGTATGTCATGGATGTGCAGTGATATTGTATCTGCCAGCAGGTGCACATGTAATCTTCAGTTATAGCTCCCATCTCTGTAAAGCTCACCACACATCTGATTGTACAAACTCCTTTAGATCTAATAACCAGTGGTGGCTGGTGCTCCAGTCGGGGGAAAGGACTGCATGAGTACTATACCCCCCCCCCCCCCGCGGGTGGTACTCGTGAGGTCGGGCTTTCAATCGGCGCCAATGCAGAGCACTGAGAGATCACTCTGGGCGGCCATCTGCCGAGTCCCAGATGTTCCTGTACATCCTCCCCCCCTGCCCGGCCAATACGATTGCTTCTCCGCTTGGTCAATCACGCTTCACTCGCTTCCTGATTGGCCAAGAGAAGAAGCAGGAAGACAATAGCGAATATTATTTTGCTATTGTCTCACAACTGGGTGGGCTCGAGCCCACCCTTTTTTGAAGCGAATTAAAGCCTCAGGCTCTAATCATGTGCTTAAAAAAAACATTGGAATCCATGCATCCAGTGCCCAGCATCTAGATTAGGGGGCCACATACATGGATGGGGGGGGGCACCCCTGCCCATTGCTACTAACAACTATATTGAGCAAGGATATGCTGGATTGGATGCAAATTGATTAAATAGATTAGGCAGGTCCTCATATTATTTAGTTTTGGCAAATCTAAAGTTGATTGTACCAACATTGTAGAGTCAGATTGTATTGTACATGGTAACCTTAACTCCCCTTTAGGTAGACTCTTTATAATGTGCTTGTGTAACATATGAGAATGTATCATAGTCAATATAATACAAATAGGGGATGCGAAGAATAATTTATTTGTTACCTAGGACAAACGACACTGGAATCAGCTCTGCATAGTTGTTACAGTAAAGTGCCAGCTGCTCAAAGTAAATCCTCTGTTGCGCATTGAGAAGAAGCCTACAAAACAAATGAAATAGGTCATTGCCATGCCTTGGTGACCAGTGCAGGTGACTCATTAATGACAACAGTAACATAAATTGCAGTAGCAATGACAGTGTCACTGGTTCTTGCAAAATCATTTTTTATCACTCATCCCCATTTATAAAACAAAATTGTATCCTAACAATGTCACTGACTGTAAACTTTTGAAATGTATTTACTTATTCTATAATTGTTAATTATGAACTAGCAGCTAATTATTATGACTGTATAAGAGAAGGGAGCCTTTGTGTCTTAAAAGTTGGAAAAGCCCATTATCCTTAAGCCAGCCATATATGGTTTGAATTATGTATGGGCAGGCTAATTGTATCCAAGATGATTGATCAATCAACTTGGGTACAACCAGCATGTCAAAATTTTCATGCGATGGGCACAGTGAGGCTGACTTTTGATGGGCACATTGAGTCTGCACATGATGGGCACATTGAGTCTGCAATTGATGGGCACAGTGCGGCTGCAATTGATGGGCACAGTATGACTGCAATTGATGGGCACAGTGTGGCTGCAATTGATGGGTACCGTTTTATCTAGTAGTAATGATACATAATCACCTGATAAATGGCTATTTACAGTCATGCATTACTTACAATTGAATTTTTTGGTTTGTTTGCGCACCCCCCCCCCCCCCCCCCCCAAAAAATAGTGTCATCTTATCCCTGGTAAACCAGTCTTAGGAGGGACTTGGAGGACTGGGTGAATCATTGGATTTACCTGTTTTTATCTAAAACTATTTTTCTAACTATTTTTCTAACTATTTTTTAACTCTACCCAAAAAGTTAGGTTTGATTGGAAACTATAGTGATTTCAGTCAATTTGTTATATCAATTGATATTTCAAATATTTTTTCCATTGATTAGCACATTAGGCTTCCTGATCAGAAAAAACGCTTCCATCGGTGAGTCTGAGACAGGATCCGCCAGGCCCTGAATGGGAACTATAGAGATCTCCAGCGGACCAGATGGTCTTCGAAGTCTCTATGATCATTCGGAGGCCAGGCGCAATGTTATGACATCACGCCCGGCCTCTGCATTCAAACGAATGGCGCAGCCATGGCTGGGAAGCCAAGATCGTTTTTTTTATTTTTATTTCAGGCTTCCCAGCCTAGAGGTGAGATGTGGGGTCTTATTGACCCCATATCTTACTGTAAAGAGGACCGATCATGCCATATTCCTATTACAAGGGATGTTTACATTCCTTGTAATAGGAATAAAAGTGATTAAAATTATTCTTTTTTTTTTTTTTAAAGTATCAAACTAAAAAAAGAAAAGTAAAATTAACAATAAAAAACCAACAATTTTTTTAAAGCATCCCTGTCCCCGTGTGCTTGCACGCAGAAGCAAACGCATACATAAGTCCCGCCCACATATGAAAACGGTATTCAAACCACACATGTGAGGTATTGCCGCGAACGTTAGAGCAAGAGCAATAATTCTAGCCCTAGACCTCTTCTGTATCTTAAAACTTGTAACCAGTAAAAATTTTTAAAGCGTCGCCTATGGGGATTTTTAAGTACCGAAGTTTGGCGCCATTCCACAAGTGTGTGCAATTTTGAAGCGTGACATGTTAGGTATCTATTTACTTGGCATAACTTCATCTTTCACATTATGAAAAAAACTTGGGCTAACTTTAATGTTTTTTTTTTTTTTAAAGCATGAAACTGTTTTAAAAAAAAAAAAAAAACATGTTTGAAAAATTGCTGTGCAAATACCCTGCGAGATAAAAATTTGCAATGACCGCCATTGTATTCTATGGGGTATTTGCTAAAAAAACATATATATAATGTCTATGTAATTTTCTAGCAAAAAAATTATGAATTTTACATGTATGAGAGAAATGTCAGAATTGGCCTGGATGGGAAGTGGTTAATATTTCACCATTTCCTCACAAACAAATGACAATTTAAATGTTCAGTTGTGAACATAATAACAAAATCCAGAAATATATTCTAAAAAAAATAAATCTGTATTACATTTAGATTTAGATATTACATTTATATATGCTACAATGCATAATGAGTCAGATACCTGTAGGTGACACTAATAATGAAGTAGAAGCCGATGAAGATGAAGAACTCTCTGTATAATAATTTGTAGATGCTGCCTCTCCAGCGAAGGAGCAACCGAGAGAAAGTGCCAAGCTTAGCGTCTGCCACACGATTGCTGTATGTGACCGTCATGTTTACAGATCATCCTGGTAATTGGGTGGTGTGATTATGATAGTATGTAAAACAAAGAGATAACATGAACTTTTTTCTCAATATTTCTACCAAAAAACCTTTCTGAAACAAATCACAAAAGTTACAAAACGTACTTGCCTACTGAATGTACGACGATAGAAGGAGATGTGGGCCTATAGTTACAGTGTTTGTGTAAGCTTCCATTGCCTCCTTTTGAAGATATCTAAACCCAAGGCCAAAAATGTAATTCATTTCAGCTGACCAGTCCTTAGAATTCAGTGATTCTCAACCAGGGTTCAGTGGAACCCTAGGATTCCTCCAGAGGTTGCTAGGGGTTCCTTCAGCATTGGCCAATTTCTGCCTCTCAGATAAGTTCCCACTGTTGCCAAGATCCCATTGACCTTTTTAGCTATCTGTAAGGAGGTAATTCTTCCTAATGATCACAAGTGTAAGGACCATTCTTCCCACTGACCATCACACGAATGTATCATGAATTGTAGATTTCTAATTTTTAGCAGGGGTTCCCCCGAGACCGGAGAACTATTTCAAAGGTTCCTCCGTGTTGAAAATGTTGAGAAAGGCTGCCTTAGATGTAGTGGTTACATTCGGTTTCATTCAGGCTAAGAACATTTTCAGCTAGTACAGAAAATACTTGTTGATCTTGCCAAGTATGCAGTGTCCTTATGACTTACTTTGAAATGAACTGAGATTATAAACAATGTTATCTTCTTTCCAAGCCATCTTTTGTAAACTACCATTTCCCCAGGCCCCCATGTAATGGAAATTAAGAGAGGAGGATGTTTGTTGTCCTATTCAGAAATGCAGCATAGCAGGCCAATGTTGCTTCCTCTATAGATATAGTTGATTGGGTGAGTGTAGCCACCATAGGATAGGATGTGTGTTGTTGGAGAACATAAAGAAAACAAAAAAGGAACACTAATGCAGCCACTACATCAAAGGACTTCTAAGCTGCACCTTTTTTTTGTTAATTTTTTGGTTAGATATGGACAGTTTGGGGTTTGAACTTTTTTGACAATGATAGAGCATGATTATGTGTAAGGGCCGGTTCACACAGCGAGGCGATGCGAGGCGACACGGCTCGCCTCGCCTCGCTCCCGCAAGTCGCCCCCCTTCTGTACAATGGAACCGTTCTGAGAGGAGCGACTCGAGTCGCTCCGACTCAGAAAAAAGGTTCCTGTACTACTTCGGGGCGACTTCGGGGGCGACTTGCATTGACTTCTATACAGAAGTCCTCTGCAAGTCGCCGCTGAGGTCCCCGCAGGTCGCGGCGAGGCAAGTCGGAGACGCCTCGCCGCGCCTCGCTGTGTGAACCGGCCCTAAGGCAGTACAATTATGCGTGTTCATGTTACTTGTTGTTACAATGTCCTGCCTTGTTGGCAGGATGTGAAAACAGTTGGATGTTCACTCCCAGCATTACAGGAATACCCCATGGTTTTCACATCCTAGCAACAAGTCAGGACCTAAGGGTTGCTGTGAGTTTTCAGGCCAGGCTTCTGAGGGGACCCAAATGGCCTACAAATATGACAATAATATTATTGATCATTTTACAAACTGCATAGTTTATTTTTCTTATCTAGTTCCAGATAAGTTAAACTCAGTCTTTAAGAAGGTTATCTCCATCTCTGGGCTACCTACCCTTCTTACAGTGACAGTAGATTCAACAGGTACATTTGCTGGTATCTAATTAAGGGATGATATTAAGCCTGGTAAACACTATGAGGTTTTTTTTTTCGTTCAACCCAGCGTGTCAACCTCAGTCAGAGCCACTGTACTAACTATGAGAAGTTGTGCAGCGATCTCCCCCCCTGAGCTGTTGTGTTCTGACAGGGGGAGGGCCCCCCCACCAGAACACTCTGAGCTGTGCTTTCTGCCATTGGCTGAGAGCGTTGATCAGAAATCAATTGGCTGCTGGTTTTCCAGCATTCTCGTCTGAACGGATCCACCCAAACGGCTGGCTTCTGTTGGACAGACTGATAAACACAAGGGTCGCATGTCGGCCATTTTTTTTGAACTGGCCAATGTCACCTGACATTTGGCCCATGTGTACCCGGCTTTAGATGTTTTAATATCTTATTGGAATGGTTCCTTCTGGAATTTGTACCTGATATGCAAATTTGACAAAGTCCTTGTGTTGGAGCTATACATGTCATAAGGGAAGGTTATGCACCTATTTGAATTAATGTACTCTAAGCCCTTGTACACACGGTCGGACATTCCGACGGAAAATGTCCGATCGGACCGTGTTGTCGGATAATCTGACCGCGTGTGGGCTCCATCAGACTGTTTCCGTCGGAATATCCGACGGACCAAGTTTTCCAGCTTGGCTATAAAATTTTCCGACAACATGATCCGATCGGACTTTGTCCGATTGTGTGTAGAGAATTCCGATCGGACAAAGTGCCACGCATGCTCAGATCAAATTCCTAGACCAAAGCTATTGGCTACTAGCCTGAACGTAGTCCCGTCGTAACGACAACTTTGTCCGACCGTGTGTATGCAACAGTTTCGGACAAAATCCGTCGAACAAAATCCGACGGATTTGGTTGTCGGAATGTCCGACCATGTGTACAAGGGCTAACGGTAAGAGATGAAGTTCCAAAATTTCATTCTGTTAATAAACTATTGCCTCATGCGAAATATATATATATATATATACATATATATATATTTTATTTGATATGCATGAATCAGTACCACCACAAATATTTCTGGACTCTCTTTTTTCTTTTTTGCTGTCTGCATCCCGTTAAGGGAATATCCTTTTACTTTCAGGAAGTGAGTTAAAATCTCTATTGCCACGTACACATGACCGGACTTTCCAGCACACTAGGTCCAACAGACTTCCCGACGGACTTCCAGCGGAGTTCTGATGGACTTTCAGAACGAGCGGACTTGCCCTCACATGACCGGACTTTCCAGCAGACTAGGTCTTCCCGACGGACTTTCGGCGGAGTTACGACGGACTTTCAAATGAACAGATTTGCCAACACACGGACTAAAGTTTTTATCAGCGAGATTGACAACTTTGCGAGCCCCGTCGCCTGGTATGGATTTTAAGAGGAGCTCCCTATGCCGAAAAAAATACCAGACCCTTATCCAAGCACGCAGCGTGGCCGGTCAGGAAAGGGGGTGGGGATGAGCGAGTGCCCTTCCCTCCTGAACTGTACCAGGCTGCCTGCCCTCAACATGGGGGTGGGTGCTTTGGGGAAGGGAGACGCCCTTGCAGGCCCCCCCACCCCGAAGCACCTTGTCCCCATGTTAATGAGGCATCAGCCCTGGGGCATGCTGGGACTGTGACGCCATAAGGGGCAGGGTTACCAGGTGACATCACCCGGTGACCCCACCACATGCCTATATAAGTCGTAGCGCACTGTGCACACAGCATTGCAGCAGGAGAGAGTGTCATGTCAACATTGGAAAAAGACCGGAGGGAAGAAGACAACAGAAAACACTGGGCCACTGCTAGCAAAAGAGCGGAAAAGAGCAGAAGATAGCGGAGGAGCCCGGGAGAAGAATCGGAGATCGGGAGAATAATCGGAGAGCTGAAGAAGAACCGGAGACCAGGAGAGAAGGCCAGAGAGTGGGAGAAGAGGCCAGAGAGAGCGGAGGAGTCGGAAGAGACCTCCGAAGACTGAAGAGACCCCCGGAGCTGCCTAATAAACTACTTTAAAAACCTGTCTAGTGTGTTTTTATTGACACTTTTTTTCCCCCAGGTGAATGGGTAGGGGTACAATGTAACCCATACTTATTCACATAGGGTGGGGGGGCCGGGATCTGGGGGGCCCCTTTATTAAAGGGAGCTCCCAGATTCCGATAAGCACCCTGCCCGCAGACCCCGACAACTAATGGCCAGGGTTGTTGGGAAGAGGCCCTTGTCTTCATCAACATGGGAACAAGGTGCTTTGGGGTGGGGGGCCCACAGGGCGCCCCCCTTCCCCAAAGCACCCACCCCCCATATTGAGGGCATGCGGCCTTGTACAGTTCAGGAGGGAGGGTGCTCGCTCGTCCCCACCCCCTTTCCTGACCGGCCGGGCTGGGTGCTCGGATAAGGGTCTGGTATGGACCTTGGGGGGACCCCCACGCCGGCGTAGGGGGTTCCCCTTAAAATCCATACCAGACCTAAGGGACATTGTCACCTATCTCTCGTGCTCGTTGCAATAGGAAAATGTGTTTTTCCTATTACAGCGAGTGTGAGGTGTACAGTACCCTGCAGCCGAGAGCCGAGAGCCAGCGCAATCAGTTGCTGTAGCTGCCGTTGCGTCGTATTTGGTCCGTCGGACCAGCATACAGATGAATGGGTTTCCCGCTAGGAACCGGGTCCGGTGGGAAGATTTAAAACATGTTCTATTTCTAAAGGTCAGTTGAAGCCCACACACGATCAAATTGTCCGACGGATTTGTTCTGTCGGACCTTTGCTGTCGAAAAGTTTAGTCGTGTGAAGTCCATGGAAATCCCCTCATGGGGCAGTTGCCACCTCCTGTTCTGGTATAACCCATAAAATCGAGGATTTATAAAAAAAAATCTGTCTGGGTGACAGTAATTACCAGGACAAATAGATGGTGACTCTCCCCAGTAGAGACCGACAAACCAATAAAATACTTACAGAGGTACTAACTCTTCCCCATATCCAAATTTTGTTCTGGTCTTATAGGGATAACAATTCATTTTCAGGAGGACCTGAAAGGTGACCTCACTGAAAGGTAACAAATACCTGTAATTTTTATACTCAGCATGTTATTTAGCACTCATTTGACATGAAAAAATAGATCTGACGCTAAATAAGCTTCAAGTAGAACTAAAGGCAAAACTTCACCCAGGTCCCCATTGAAAGATTTCCCTTCTACTACTTTTCTGGGGACAACCCAAAATTTGTGATTTTCTTTTACTTTCACTTTCAATGATAACGGTAAACAGGGCAAATAGAGAAGGTGAATCTCCTTAAAGCGGTTGTTAACTGCAGCTGGTTAAAATAAAAAACAAAAAAACACATGTAAGGCAATTGCATAATGTGCTAGTATGCATCGCTTACTAGCACATTATGAAATACCTTAGAACGAAGACCCTTTAGTCACCGCTGACATCTACCCCCCGTCTTTCAGTCCGGCTGTGTGATTGGCTGGAGTATGCGCACGGGAGCCTACACGGTTCAGGCCAGGGTTCCCAACCGCATCATTTTTTACTGACAAAACATGGAAAATTTACTGGCGGAGCACATTTTTTAATGCCAACCAGAACAATTACAGAACTCCTATTGAAAACTAACACTATACTATTTGAACAGTATAAACATGATATGGACACTGACAATACCTATAACAAAGTAATTTACTTGATTTACACTTAAAAAGCCAACACAGCATGAAATTATCAGTCCCTGATATTTACTGGTAGTTGTAAAAAAATCATTGATTTTTACAAACTGCCAGTAAATTTACTGGTGGTTGGCAACCCTGGTTCAGGCACAAAGCTCTGAAGTTCCGGCAAGGTATGCCGGACCTTCAGAGTGCTTGTGCCGGTGATGTATCCAGGGTGAATATCTCCTAAACGCTGCACATTTAGGGGATATTCATTTTACCTACAGGTAAGCCTTATTATAGGCTTACCTGTTGGCAGTGGTGTATTTAGGTTATGTGCTACCCTAGGCATGACTAAACTCATGTACCCCCTAATTTAAATATGCTTGGGACAGATAGAGAGGGATGCAGTGCGATGAGGACAAAGAGGGACACAGAGAGAAGCACTGAGATGAGGACAGAGAGGGAAGCACTGCAATGAGGACAGAGAGGAATGCCAGGGACATGGATGAACACTGAGGACAGACAGAGAGGGACGCAGTGAGATGAGGACAGAGAGGGATGCAGTGGGGACAGAGAGGGTAACCAGGGACAGACAGAGAGGAATGCAGTGCGATGAGGACAGAAAGGGATGCTTGGGAAAGACAGAGGGATGTAGTGTGATGAGGATACAGTGGGATGCAGTGCGGACCGGGTATACCCCAAGGGTGGGGACACCGTGTGGGGGGTGGGGACAACGTAGGGGGGGGGGAGGGAACCAGGAGAGTATCATAGGGCCTCCTGCGGTCCTGTTGGTGCCCAGGCTCCCTATATCTGTACTGGCTGCCCCTCCCCAGATGGTGGCAGCCCTGGTGTCTCTAGACTCCTGTAAAAAATAAAAAGTACACAGCCTCACCTGATGCCTGTAATAATAAGACCTCTCACAGCATGCTGCTCCCTGCTGGCCCCTCCTTTCTTCTCGTCCATCCCAGGTGATGTCATGTACAAGCACCTGGGGTGGATGGGAGGGAAGGAGGGGCCCTCCCATCCACTCCTAACACACAAATCCTCATTTCCCTTTATACTGACAATGTGTGCCGGTTATAACCCTCTCTCTCTCCTCCTATCATCACAGACTTCACAGATCCCACGCCGGGCAAGGGAGTAAATGCAGAGTTGATGCTGCGCAGAGGAGGGTAGATGGAGCATTAGGCTCCGCCTACGCCAGTTAACTTATGTGTACCAGGTCTGGCCAGTCATCAGCCATCTTATGAGAGCTGCAGTCGCTCACCTCCTCCAGCCAAGTACACTAAAGGACTGCCTATAGCATTAGCAAGTGCTGCGCTACAACAGGTGGCCACTGGGGGCTATATTTGAGGACAGGTCAGGGAGTGTTTTTTCTGTGCGGATCGGGAGCTTTTTTGCCTCCCCCTGCAAAGTGCTGCCCTAGGCCTGGGCCTTGTTGGCCTAGGCCAAGAAACAGCACTGCCTGTAAGTAAAAATCACAAAGCGGGCTTTACTACCACCTTAACAGCGCCACAGGAAGCAATAAAAACCTAATAGGTGTTCTGATCCTTCTCTAGTCTTTACACAAAACTTTACACAAAACTGAAAAAAAGTTTTGCCTTTAGTTATACTTTAAGTATTTTTTCCTAGAAGATTTTATGCAAAAAATAAGAAAAGTGACATGTACCATAAGGTTAGCTTATAACGTTTAACCAATAAAAAAACTAGGTAAATTTACTGCGAACCAGTATAGTTTCCCTTTAATGAAACAGTGCCAATTACAATATTGCCAGAATATATACAATACAATACTATATATAAGGTCAGTCAGTGGGTGCTTATACTACCTTGGTCTTTACAAAGTATTATCCCTTTTAAAAATGTAGACAGAAAATTTAATCACATCTAACTTCAGAATAGTAGGGGGGGCTTTTTGTAGAAGAACATTCATCATACTACACATTTTACATTATATTGATCATATTTTGTTTTGCATTGCTTATTCGTGATACTATAACATTTTTGAGCTCTGCCACATACTACAAAGTTGCACTATGAATATAGTATACACCGTTTGCAGATAAATTACAGTACATTCTCATGGTGGTCATTTGGGGTACTGTAAGTTAAATATTGATATATTAGTTTGGAAAAGATGAATAAAAAGCCTCACATATAGTTTGCCATAACTATATTAAAATTCTATTTTTAATGTAAAATTGAGTCATTTGGTAATGTTTGGGTTAGTGGCTCTTTAAGAGCTGTTTGCCAGGCATAGGTCCGTCTAGTTGTAAATGGGCTGAGCTTAATACCTAATCTTAGGAGGAACGTTGTGTACCCATTTGAAGTATTAGATGGGTTTTGGCATCTAATATTCTATTTAGGATTTTGTAATCAATAAGAACAAAGTTCACCAAGACAGTCCAATCATCATAGCGTCTTGTCATTAAAAGGTTACTCACCATTCAGCTCTGAGTTGTTGCGCCCCGCTTATTTCTGTCTTCACCCATTGAGATCTAAAGCAGAAATGACCAAATCTTTCCTTGTGATCCATTAATCCCCCCCTTACAGTGTGCACTTTGTTATCCCTGTAACCACCACCCCCACTACCATCCGCACACTGTTGTTGGCTTAGTGTGCGCAGCTCCTGGCACTGCTCTCCCTGCTCAGACATAAACTGTTTGCACTTTACATCTTTTCCTGTTTGGATTTTCTTGGAGATTAATAGGGACAGAATTAACAACTCCTTAATATGTGGGTTAGGCCCAAACCATCATAATGCGATACGAAAGTAGCAAGATTAGAGTAGAAAACAACACTCCCCTGGAGGAAGTGTATATGTACAGTGTATCTAAGGGATCCCCATAATCCAAACATCCAAAATATAAAAATGGTACAAAAGAAGCCACACTATAGATGTTTGCGTGAGTAGATCAACATGGTATCACATATGGTTTATTATGACTTTGTTGACTAAAGCAGCGTATATCATAAACATGTTTTAAATAAAATAAAGTTTTCTTGCTTTTTTGCCCCACTTTTATCTAAGTTCTGCTAATCTTCTCTAACATCTTACAGTCATTTCCTGTCTACATGCAATCAATTGTTGCTTTAAAAATATTGCTCTCGCGCAGCTTTCTGAGAGTAACCAAAGTACGCAAGTGTAATGTGACAATATACAACTGAAAGACAGCTGTCAGCTTCTAACAGGAAATGCCTGAAATTACAGGATTACTAGAAATAATTTAAAGATATGCTGCATATTTTAGTCCTTGTACACACGGTCGGACATTCCGACAACCAAATCCGTCAGATTTTGTCCTTCGGATTTTATTCGACGGATTTTGTCCGACGGATTTTGTCCGACGGATTTTGTCCGAAACTGTTGCATACACACGGTCGGACAAAGTTGTCGGAAAATCCGATCGTTCAGAACGTGATGACGTTATTTCGTTACGACAGGACTAAGTTCAGGCTAGTAGCCAATAGCTTTGATGTAGGTATTTGATCTGAGTATGAGTGGCACTTTGTCCGATCGGAATTCTCTACACATGATCCGAGTATGTCCGATTGGAGCATTTTGACGGAAAATTTTACCAACAAGTTGGAAAACTTGGTCCGTCGGATACTCAGACGGAAACAGTCCGATGGAGACCACACACAGTCGGAATATCCGACAAAAGGGTCCGATCGGACACATTCCGTCGGAATCTCCGAACGTGTGTACAAGGGCTTAAAGGATTGAAAATAATATACACACTATATAATAGTAATAATATACACACTATATTACCAAAAATGTTGGGACTCCTGACCGTAACACGCAAATGAACTTAATGGCATCCCAGTCTTAGTCTGTGGGGTTCAATATTGAGGTCAGGCCTCTGTGCACGCCAGTCAAGTTCCTCCACCCCAAACTCGCTCACCCATGTCTTTATGGACCTTGTTTGTGCACTGGTCCAAATCATTTGGTGGAGGGTGGAGTATGATGTGGGCTTGTTTTTTAGGGATTGGGCTTTACCCCCTAGTTCCAGTGGAGGGAACTCTTAAAGCGTCAGCATACCAAGACATTTTGGACCATTTCATGCTCCCAACTTTGTGGGAACAGTTTGGGATGGCCCCTTCCTGTTCCAACATGACTGCACACCAGTGCACAAAGCAAGGTCCATAAAGACATGGAGGAATGAGTTTGGGGTGGAGAAACTTAACTGGCCTGCGCAGAGTCCTGACCTCAACCCGATAGAACACCTTTGGGATGTACTAGAGCAGAGACTGCGAGCCAGGCCTTCTTGTCCACATCGTTGCCTGACCTCACAAATGCGCTTCTGGAAGAATGGTCAAACATTTCCATAGACACACTCCTAAACCTTGTGGACAGCCTTCCCAGAAGAGTTGACGTTGTTAAAGCTGCAAAGGGTGGGCCAACTTAATATTGAACCCTACGGACTAAGACTGAGATGACATTAAAGTTCATGTGTGTGTGTAAAGGCAGGTGTCCCAATACTTTTGGTAATATAGTGTGTATATATAGTTGAGCTCAAAAGTTTACATACCCTGGCAGGATTTCTTGGCCATTTTTCAGAGAATATGAATGATAACACAAAAACATTTATTTCACTCGTGGTTAATGTTTGGCTGAAGCTATTTATTATAAATCAACTGTGTTTTCTCTTTTTAAATCATAATTGCAACAGAAACTACCCAAATTACCCTGTTTAAAAGTTTACATACCCTGGTGTATTTGGCCTGATAACATGCACACAAGTTGACACAAAGGGGTTTGAATGGCTATTAAAGGTAACCATCCTCGCCTGTGATCTGTTTGCTTGTAATTAGTGTGTGTATAAAAGATCAATGAGTGAGTAAACCCCTTACATTTTTAGGAGGGAAGTTTAAGGAAAAAAACTTACATTTAAATGCCCATCAGTGCAGCCTTGTCAGTGTTATTTGCAGCCTTGCATTGCAGCCTTGTCAGTCATATGCCGTTTAAAAATGGTGCCGGTAGTTCGACTGTTTTCGGCAGCTTTCGTGTATTTTCGGCCACACTCGGCCGTTCTCGGCTATTTTCGGACACACTCGGCTGTTCTGGGCTATTTTCGGCCACACTCGCCCGTTCTTGGTGGCTTTCGGCTTTCCAAAAGCCGCCGAGAACGGCCAAGTGTGGCCGAAGCTAGCAGAGAACAGCCGAAGCTAGCCGTGAATGGCCGTGTGCGGCCGAAAATACACGGAAACCGCAGATAGCAGCAGAAAGCCCTAGCAACAGTGGGGGATCGGCGTATAACACGCACCCCCGATTTCCCCCTGATTTTAGGGGGAAAAAAGTGCATGTTATACGCCGATAAATACAGTATATCTTTTCATGTAACAACACTGAAGAAATTACACTTTGCTACAGTGTAAAGTAGTGAGTGTACAGCTTGCATAACAGTGTAAATTTGATGTCCCCTCAAAACAACTCAACACACAGCCATTCATGTCTAAACCTCTGACAAGAAAAGTGAGCACACCCTTAAGTGAAAATGTCCAAATTGGGCCCAGTTAGCTATTTTCCCTCCCAGTGTCACATGACTCGTTAGTGTTACAAGGTCTAAGGTGTGTTAAATTTGGTGTTATCGCTCTCACTCTCTCATACTGGTCACTCGATAATCAACATGGTACCTCATGACAAAGAACTCTCTGAGGACCAGAAAAAAATAATTGTTGCTCTACATAAAGATGGCCTAGGCTATAAGAAGATTACCAAGACCATGAAACTGAGATGCAGCATGGTGGCCAAGACCATACAGCAGTTTAACAGGACAGGTTCCATTCAGAACAGGCCTCGCCATGGTCGACCAAAGTAATTGAGTGCAGGTGCTCAGCGTTATATCCTGAGGTTGTCTTTGGGAACTAGACGTGTGAGTGCTGCCAGCATTTCTGCAGAAGTTGCAGGGGTGGGGGGGCCAGCCTGTCAGTGCTCAGACTATACGCTGCACACTGAATCAAATTGGTCTGCATGGCTGTCATCTCAGAAGGAAGCCTCTTCTAAAGATGATGCACAAGAAAGCCTGCAACAGTTTGCTGAAGACAAGCAGACTAAGGACATGGATTACGGGAACCATGTCCTGTGGTCTGATGAGACCAATTGTCAGAAACCATGAATCAGACCGAGACAGAAGTACAGTTAAATCACACTTGTTATATAATAAAAGTAGATAGAACAAACGTAGTCAAAACATAGCCAAAGTTCGGTAACCATAACAGATAGTCAGACAAGCCAGAAATTCAGGAAGCCAGGGTACAACCTAGTGGAACAGCAAGCAAGATCTGAAGCCAGAAGCAATGTCAGCCAAGCAAGTCTTTAACAGGGATGCAGGAGATAGTCTCTGTGATGTTGATCAAGGCGAAGACAGAGATAATCTGGGCTGGACGGCTAGTAGGAAGTAGGAAAGACTGACAAGCAGGATATCATCAACAGGTGAGTCACTGTGGAGAGATAGGAGCTGGCAATTAGCTGACAGCTGAGCATGCAGCTCAGAGAAGGAAGGGCTGAGCCCAGCCCTCAACAGTAACCCTTCTTCAAGGACCACCAGGCTTGAGGGGAAAATGTCTATGGAAATCACGGAGGAGGACAGGGCATGTACATCCAAGGATGAGACCCAAGAGTAGGGATGAGCTTCGAGTTCGAGTCGAACTCATGTTCTACTCGAACATTGCCTGTTCGCCTGTTCAGCGAACAGTGAACAATTTGGGCTGTTCGCAGCAAATTCGAAAAGCCGGAACACCCTATACAAGTCTATGGGAGAAATCTAAAGTGCTCATTTTAAAGGGTAATATGCAGGTTACTGTCCTAAAAAGTGTTTGGGGACCTGGGTCCTGCCCCAGGGGACATGGATCAATGCAAAAAAAAGTTTTAAAAACGGCCGTTTTTTCAGGAGCAGTGATTTTAATAATGATTAAAGTGAAACAATAAAAGTGTAATATTCCTTTAAATTTCGTAGCTGGGGGGTATCTATAGTATGCCTGTGAAGGGGCGCATGTTTCTGGTGCTTAGAACTGTCGCTGCACAAAGTGTCATTTGTGCAGGAAAAAAAGTCTTTTAAAATCACTTGCGGCTAAATTGTCGGGTCTCCGTAATACAGAGAACACTCAATGAGTGTTCTCTGTATTAGCCGACAATTCATTCATTCATTGATTAAAAAAAAAAAAAAAAAAAAAAGCGTGGGGGTTCCCCTAAATTCAATCAAAAGGCCCTTCAGGTCTGACATGGATATTAAGGGGAACCCCGTGTCAAATGTAAAAAAAAAATTGACGTGGGGGTCCCCCCAAATATCCATACCAGACCCTTCAGGTCTGATATGGATATTAAGGGGAACCCCGCATCAAATTTTAAAAAAAAATTGACGTGGGGGTCCCCCTAAATATCCATACCAGACCCTTTATCCGAGCACGCAACCTGGCAGGCCGCAGGAAAAGAGGGGGGGACGAGAGAGCGGCCCCCCCTCCCTCCTGAACCGTACCAGGCCACATACCCTCAACATTGGGAGGATGCTTTGGGGGTCTGTGACCCCTCAAAGCACCTTGTCCCCATGTTGATAAGGACAAGGGCCTCATCCTCACAACCCTGGCCGTTGGTTGTGAGGGTCTGCGGGCGGGGGGCTTATCAGAATCTGGAAGCCCCCTTTAACAAGGGGACCCCCAGATCCCGGCCCCCCCCCTGTTTGAAATGGTAAGGGGGTACAAAAGTACCCCTACCATTTCACAAAGAAAGTGTCAAAATGGTTAAATAAGACAAACACACTTTTGAAAAATTCCTTTAT
The DNA here is from genome assembly GCF_037356315.1 of Lithobates pipiens. Lineage (NCBI taxonomy): Eukaryota > Metazoa > Chordata > Amphibia > Anura > Ranidae > Lithobates > Lithobates pipiens. The sequence continues at coordinate 190,969,205 of NW_027507686.1, read as the reverse complement.
TAAAAATAAAAAAAATAAAAAAAAAATTCCAGCGGTGCTAATCCACTCTTGCTATCCAGCGACGGGTCTCCGGGGTCCAGCGATGGATGATCATATCCAGCGACGGGGGATCTCTCAGTCCAGCGCTGTCCATACCTCCTTCTTCTGTCTCCACTGCGGAGACACTGCAGAGAGCCGAGCGCTGACATTTCTTATATTGGGAGGGCGGGGCCACCCGTCACCTGACCCCGCCCCTCTGACGCAGGAGAGGGAAGCCAGGGGTTCCCCAGTGACGTGTGGGTGACCCCGCCCCCTCTGATGTAACGGAAACCTGCGTTACATCAGAGGGGGCGGGGTCACCCACACGTCACTGGGGAACCCCTGGCTTCCCTCTCCTGCGTCAGAGGGGCGGGGTCAGGTGACGGGTGGCCCCGCCCTCCCAATATAAGAAATGTCAGCGCTCGGCTCTCTGCAGTGTCTCCGCAGTGCAGACAGAAGAAGGAGGTATGGACAGCGCTGGACTGAGAGATCCCCCGTCGCTGGATATGATCATCCATCGCTGGACCCCGGAGACCCGTCGCTGGATAGCAAGAGTGGATTAGCACCGCTGGAATTTTTTTTTTATTTTTTTTATTTTTAATAAAGGAATTTTTCAAAAGTGTGTTTGTCTTATTTAACCATTTTGACACTTTCTTTGTGAAATGGTAGGGGTACTTTTGTACCCCCTTACCATTTCAAACAGGGGGGGGGCCGGGATCTGGGGGTCCCCTTGTTAAAGGGGGCTTCCAGATTCTGATAAGCCCCCCGCCCGCAGACCCTCACAACCAACGGCCAGGGTTGTGAGGATGAGGCCCTTGTCCTTATCAACATGGGGACAAGGTGCTTTGAGGGGTCACAGACCCCCAAAGCATCCTCCCAATGTTGAGGGTATGTGGCCTGGTACGGTTCAGGAGGGAGGGGGGGCCGCTCTCTCGTCCCCCCCTCTTTTCCTGCGGCCTGCCAGGTTGCGTGCTCGGATAAAGGGTCTGGTATGGATATTTAGGGGGACCCCCACGTCAATTTTTTTTTTAAATTTGATGCGGGGTTCCCCTTAATATCCATATCAGACCTGAAGGGTCTGGTATGGATATTTGGGGGGACCCCCACGTCAATTTTTTTTTTACATTTGACACGGGGTTCCCCTTAATATCCATGTCAGACCTGAAGGGCCTTTTGATTGAATTTAGGGGAACCCCCACGCTTTTTTTTTTTTTTTTTTTTTTAATCAATGAATGAATGAATTGTCGGCTAATACAGAGAACACTCATTGAGTGTTCTCTGTATTACGGAGACCCGACAATTTAGCCGCAAGTGATTTTAAAAGACTTTTTTTCCTGCACAAATGACACTTTGTGCAGCGACAGTTCTAAGCACCAGAAACATGCGCCCCTTCACAGGCATACTATAGATACCCCCCAGCTACGAAATTTAAAGGAATATTACACTTTTAATGTTTCACTTTAATCATTATTAAAATCACTGCTCCTGAAAAAACGGCCGTTTTTAAAACTTTTTTTTGCATTGATCCATGTCCCCTGGGGCAGGACCCAGGTCCCCAAACACTTTTTAGGACAGTAACTTTCATATTACCCTTTAAAATGAGCACTTTAGATTGTGAACGTTCGAGTCCCATAGACTTTAATAGGGTTCTAAAGTTCACACGAAGTTTAGGTCTGTTCGCAGGTTCTGGTGCGAACCGAACAGGGGGGTGTTCGGCTCATCCCTACCCAAGAGTGTTCCTTTGGCATGTACCCTTTCCAATGCACCAGGTACTGTATGTGCCAACGGAACCTACTGGAGTCAACAATGGACTGTACTTCATACTCCTCATGGTTCTCAACCTGTACAGGGTGAAGATGAGTCACTGAGGTGGTAAAGTGGTTGCAGACCAACATTTTTTTTTTAACAGAAGATTTCATTAGACAAATCAGCATTACACTGCAAGGCACAGTGAGTCCGGTAGTACACAGTTGTAATCAGGAGGAACCACCTTCATCTGGCAGTCATCCTAAAATTAATGATCCAGCAGTACAGATGTCATAAGTAACAGTTGCACACTATCAAAAATACATGTCATCATCAGTGAAACTTCACAGTCATCATGCAGGTATCCAGAATTCACTCAAGCCCATGGGGGGGGGGGGGGGCAGGTAGGTCAGGATGGGGGAGAGGGGATACGATGGTCAACAGGAGGGGGGATTCTCAACTGGCCTGATCCGAATCATAGCTAAGGGGAGGGGGGATCAAGGTCAGCAGAGGCATCTATCCAGGAGGACCAGATTTTATCAAACTTCCCTGGGCATTGTCTACTTTCATTGGTCAGCTTATACAGGGGGAGCACCATGCTCACCGATCGCTTCCACGAGGCAAGGGAAGGGGGGTCCTCAAGTTTCAATCTCAACAAAATCTTGCGTCTGGTATAGTACAATGCGAAGGTAAGGCACCGTTTACAATACCTGTCCCCCTCAACGTCTGCCAAATGGCTTAATAGTAGGGTTTGAGGGTCAACCTGAAGATTCGACCTGGTCACATTATTTAGCATAGTGTGATTTGATTGTACTTCTGTCTCAGTCTCTTTCATGGTTCCTGACACATAGAAACCACTTCCGTCCAGTAGGGCTGGAGTTTGGGACACGACCAGACCATGTGCCAGAAAGTACCCACCTCCTGTTTACATCTTTGACAGTTGGGGTCCCTTTCAGGGTAAATACACGCCAGCCTCTGTGGGGTGAAATAGGCCCTATGCAGGAACTTAAATTGACAATGAACCTGTCTTTTGCAGCAATCATTGATGGAATGTATGAGGTTAGGCACTCCTTCCATTCTTCCTCGTCTAAGGGTGGAATGTCTGCCCTCCATTTTCCCCAGTATTTGGTCAGTGTGGTGTCGTATTCTACCGTGAGGTAAAGGTATAAGGTCGACAGGGGTCTCCCCATTGCTCTGGAAGTCAGTAGACGTTCAATAGAGTCCGATTCCAAAGTCAGGGGGTCAGGAAATTGGGCCTCAAAGGCGTGCCTCAGCTGCCAGTATCTGAACTGAAAAGAGTTCGGAAGTGCATATGTACGTCTCATTTCCTGGAAAGTCATTAGTCTACCCTGATGTACTATGTGTTTTAAGGTGATGATTCCCTTTTTCGCCCACAGAGAAGGGTCCGGGATACTATTTAAGTGAGGGAGCATGGGGTTACCCCATAGGGGCAAGTGTGGAGAGTTGTGGTTGGGCTTCCCGTAACTCTTCCTTGCCTCCCGTCAGACCCGCACCGTGGTTTGCATTAGAGTCATCATGGATGAGTTAGCCCTACGTCCCCTAAATGGTAGGTTGCTCAGAGCTGCAAACGAACCAAGGATGGCCGCCTCCAGAGTGACCGCCGGGTTTTGTCTGGGCTGGGAGAACCACCATCAAATTGTGACCAGGATGGCCGCCCAGTAGTAAATCTGAAAGTTTGGGAGCAACAGACCCCCCCCCCCCGATAATGGGAGGTATAGTATCTGCTTGGCCACCCTGGGGGGCTTCCCAGCCCAGACAAAGGATATCAGCAGACTCTCCAACCTCCGGAAGAAAGCCCTAGGGATTTGTATGGGGATGTTACGAAAGAAGTACAGATACTTGGGGAGATAGATCATTTTTAGCAGATTGACTCTGCCCACTGGGGACAGGGGAAGAGATCGCCATGCCACGCATCTGGCCCCTAATTGTGAGACCATATTAGAAGGAAGGTCTAATGCTTAAGGCACTGGGTTAATCCTGCGAAGAATACGGAAAGGCCCAATAAACCGAGGTTCAAACTTCAGAGAGGGAACACGAAGTCAGAGTTTGCAAGATGACAGCCAAACCCTGTCCCTAACCTGGTAGGAAGGCGCAGGCAGGTGTCTGCGGTCGGCATGGAGTCTGTACCTATCATTAGCATGTCGCAAAGCCTCCTGGACTTGTGCCCAAGTGGAATGAAAGCCACGGAGATGCTCCTCTAACGCAGGAATACTCTGTGGAACAAATGATTCAGGCAACATGGAAGGTTGGAAACGAGGACAATCAGGAAAAAAGCACTATCGTGAGCAAACTCCACCCACGGTAAGAGGTCTGACCAGTTGTTATGATGGTCAGAAATATAGCAAAAAGAAAATATGAGGATATCGTTGAGATAAACCACCACACATAACTGCAACAAATCTCAGAGGATATCATTAATAAATTCCTGGAAAACTGCCGGGGGGTTACAAAGGCCAAAAAGGCATTACAAGGTACTCATAATGGCCAGTTCTGGTATTAAACACAGTTTTCCACTCGTCGCTCTCCTCCTTAATCCTCATGAAATTGTATGTCCCTCTCAAATCAAGCTTTGTGAAAACCATTGCTCCCTTGAGGTGGTCAAATAACTCCGTAATCAACGGATTTGGATAGGCATTCTTAATCGTGAAACTATTGAGACCCCTATAATCAATACAGGGTCTCAATTCACCACTCTTCTTCTTCACAAAAAAGAAACCAGCACCAGCAGGAGACAAGGATTTGTGGATGAAACCTCAAGATAGTGGCCTTATCCTCCAAGACTGACAAAGGGTAAACCCGGCCACGAGGGGGTATGGCACCAGGTTGAAGGTCAATTGCGTAATAATATGACCGGTGTGGAGGCAAACTACCGGCTTGACCTTTCTCAAAGACATTGCTAAAATCGCGGCACTCCTCTGGCAGGGAGAAGAGTGAAGAGGTGCACAGGACTTTGGCTACCTTCTGGAAGCATGTCTTACTGCATTGTGGTGACCAGGAGAGAACCTCAGCATGGAGCCAGTCAAAGGAGGGTGGCGGGACCTGGACTTGAACCTGGGACCTCAACTGTGTCTGGCAATGAATCTTCTCTCTGAGCTATCTGAGATGCTGGACAGCACCTTGTCAGATCCTTTAGACAACCCTGCCTTGTACCTTGATTTCAGCTGAACCTTGAACTCTTTGCTCTTCCCATGAACTTCCTGATATAAGCCATGTCTCTGCACTTCCTCCTTGCCAGATTATTGTGCTATCTCCAGCCTGTATCTCGCTCCTGTCTTCCCTGCTGCCGTTTATATTTGCTACTGCTCGTTATTGACCCTTGGCTTGTTCCACGACTACACTTCTACCTGATCCCAACCTGCAACAACTCGTTACCGACCTTTTGGCTTGCTTACTGACCACGCTTCTGTTTGATCCTTACCTGCTTATCCGCTACTGAACCCCGGCTTGCTCACCTCCTGGTGGGGTGATCCTGAGGGCCGCGACCTGGTACTAACACGCAGCTAAATCCATCTCCACCATCTGGAGCTCTGGTGAAAACTGGTTAGTACTTAGACTCCGCACCTCAGGTGAGCCTGTGTCATCTGCCAGGGTGACTGCCTGTGTTCCTATCCTGCTGGTTAGTGGTAGTCCTGCAACTGCTCTAGCAATTGGTCTTTGAGCCCGACCCCTGATCGTGACAGAATATTCTGGCCCAAAACATGGAGGCCGCTATAGAAAATGCTGTGGCTCCATTCAGGCAGCAAATTGCAGAGCTGCAGGAGTTCGGTGTCACTTACCAAGAAAAATTCTCCCTACTGGAAGTTGTGGTGAAGGAGTAGCACGAAGAGATCCGTGCTCTGACAAAAAAATTGCTGGATCTACATTCCCGAGATGATACTAACGCACATATGCCTCATCCACCCAAGTTTAATGGCGACCGCCACCATTACAGAGGTTTTCTTAACCACTTTCAGACCGGACCAATTTGCTGGTCAAAGACCAGACCACTTTTTGCGATTCGGCACTGCGTCGCTTTAACTGACAATTGCGCGGTCATGCGACGTGGCTCCCAAACAAAATTGACGTCCTTTTTTTCCCACAAATAGAGCTTTCTTTTGGTGGTATTTGATCACCCCTGCGGTTTTTATTTTTTGCGCTATAAACAAAAATAGAGCGACAATTTTGAAAAAAACGCATTATTTTTAACTTTTTGTTATAATAAATATCCCCCAAAAATATATAAAAAAACATTTTTTTCCCTCAATTTAGGCCGATACGTATTCTTCTACATATTTTTGGTAAAAAAAATCGCAATAAGCGATTATTGATTGGTTTGCGCAAAAGTTATAGCGTTTACAAAATAGGGATAGTTTTATAGCATTTTTATTAATAATTTTTTATTATTTTTTTTTTTTACTAGTAATGGCGGCGATCTGCGATTTTTATTGTGACTGCGACATTGTCGGGGACCCATCGGACATTTTTGACACATTTTTGGGACCATTGTCATTTATACAGTAATCACTGCTATATAAATGCAGTGATTCCTGTGTAAATGACACTGGCAGTGAAAGGGTTAACCAGTGGGTGGCAGTGTAGGGGTTAAGTGTTCCTAGGGGTGTGTTACTAACTGTGGGAGGGTTGGGCTTTCATTTAGTGTACACTGATCTCTGCTCCAATCACATGGAGCAGAGATCAGCGTCACTAGTTGCTAGGCAGAATGGAAAAATGTTGTTTATACAGCATTTCCTCCATTCGGCCGCTCCGTGAGACGATCGCGGGGATGCCCGCGGCGATCGAGTCCGCGGGTCCTGCGACCGGACTCACGGGGGTCCCGACCAGCGCGGGAGCGTGCCGCCGGTGGCGCGCTCCCGATGGCAGGGCGGCATCGAATATTGGATGTACATGTACGCCAATATGCCTGCCCGTGCCATTCTGTCGACGTACATCGTCGTGCGCTGGTCGGGAAGTGGTTAACCAGTGTCGCATCTATTTCCAAATGCGACACACTGCATTAATTTCTGAAAGACAGAAGGTAATGTTTGTTATCAACCTCCTGAAAGGGGAAGCTCTAGCCTGGGCCTCCCCCTATATCGATCAAGACAGTGCCATGCTGAATAATTTCCGGACTTTTGAGGATGTAATGAATCAAGTTTTTGATGATCCCAACCGCTGCGCTATGGCTGAAGCAAAGCTGCATAGTTTACGGCAGGGTAAACGCTGTGTTGCTGAATACACAGCTGAATTCAGAAGCTGGATGGAACCCAGCAGCGCAAAAAATTCAGTTCTGCCAAGGGCTTTCTGAACAGGTAAAAGATGAGCTTGCTTGAGTAGAGACTCCTAATGATCTTGAAGCCTTCATCCAACTATGTATCCGAGTTGATCAGAGGCTTACAGAAAGGAGGAAGGAGAGGCTGGGAATGTTTGGAAGTAATGGTGGCATGCGTTTCCCTGCTAGTCAATTTGTTCAGAAGAATCCAAGAGTTTCTCCAGATTCTGACACAGCTGAACCTATGCAGGTTGATGCAATTAAGAGATCCATTTCTTTTCAGGAGAAAGAAAGAAGACGTTCGGAGAAACTCTGTCTATATTGTGAAGACTCTGGGCATTACGCAGTTAACTGTCCTAACAAGGTTAGAAGAACAATTGCGGCGACTGATGTGATCCTGCCTGAACAAATCAACTCTATTACCCAATCTCCCCATTGATTCTCGAAGAAAGTAAAGTAAATTCTCCACTGTCTCATTTTGTCATCCCTATTAAGCTTATTTTGGAGGACCGTGAAATCCCCTGCTCTGCTATACTGGACTCTGGGGCTGGAGGAAACTTTATGGACATAGTTTGCCCACCGCAATAACATTCAAGCCAGAAATAAATCTGCTCCTATTGAGCTGGAGACGGTTGATGGTTCACCCGTATCCTCAGGACCTGTTACCCATAAAACGGTTCCTCTGGTAACCCAGTTTGAGGCTGACCATCGTAAGACCATCAGCTTTCAGTTGATCACATCACCCAAATTTCCCTTCATTTTGGGCATTCCTTGGTTTTCCACTCACAATCCCTCTATCAACTGGGGAACACGGACCATAGATTTCACATCTTCCCACTGCAAGGAACACTGTAGGGAATCTTACAAAACAAGTTCTCCGCTGGTCAAGGAATTGCAAGTTGGTGTGGTAACTACCCAGTCATATCACAATACCATGCTTTCCGGGATGTCTGTGATAAGAAAAATGCAGATAAATTACCTCCTCACCGCCCATACGATTGCCCCCATTGAGCTGCTCCCAGGGGCTGAAATACCTTTTCGGCCGCCTTTTTAATCTGTCAGAACTTGAATTAAAAGTGCTCGGGGAGTGGCTTGATGAAAATTTAGAGAAGGGTTTTATTAGACACTCAACATCTCCTGCAGGAGCAGCCCTATTCTTTGTTGAAAAGAAAGACTCCACATTGCGTCCATGCATTGATTACAGGCAAATAAATAAGGTCTATGTAAAACAAGGACACACTTACTCTTTCCCCCATCTATTGTGTATCACCACTGCGCTAAACAAAAAACTATAAACTAAGCCGCCACTTTAAAAAAACAAAATGTGTACAATATTCCTTATCTAAACAATAGAATAAGCAGTGCTGAATATAAATCCACACCAGTGAATTCAAAAATATTAAAGGTGATAGACCCAGTCCAGTGAACATGAATTACTAAATGTTACTACACTGTGCAAGCCCTGCCCCGAGCATACAGAAAATAGAGAAAATTAATTAATAGTTTGTATCTAAATTAATTAACACAAATTATTATATAGTGCATATCACCAGATGAATAGTGATAACAAATATATACGATCTGTTGAAAAAAATATCCTGTGACTAAATATTATTCAACACTAAAAATAAATAAACAAATAACGAGAATCAAATGAATTGTTTCAAGTTCTATCAAACAATGTCCACTTCCTAAAAACATTGTTACCAACACCACTGTGAAAGCTCCTGAGAATATAATGTATCCCAGTAAAATCATAGTCCATACGTTGAATCTTCAGATCATAATCCAAATAATGGAATAGTGAAAAAAAACGTTTAACCAGTGTCTCTTGAAAAAACAGCAGATTACATCTACACTCCTCCACCACACCGCTCTAGATGTGACTCCTCTCCCCTTATGTGATTACACTCACCCGCTGTATATGCCTCACACTTTCGTGTTTGGCTGGATGTGCTTTTTCCCTTTACAGGGTTTAAATGGGGTATCCAGGTTTCCACTCCAGAATGCAGGGCTAGTACCATGGCTGTTCTCATAGACGCCACGGATGTTTCCATAGGTGTCACGGCTGTTCCCATAGATACTCTCATGCAACAAAGAAAAGATTTGCTTCCGTAGCGTGATACAGTATAAAACTTTTTAATCACACATAAAAATCTCTCACATTGCACTCACATCAAAGGATGAATAAACACGCCAAATATAAAAATTCACAGCACTCTTGAGTAACCCGGGTGAGTGTAATCACATAAGGGGAGAGGAGTCACATCTAGAGCGGTGTGGTGGAGGAGTGTAGATGTAATCTGCTGTTTTTTCAAGAGACACTGGTTAAACGTTTTTTTTTCACTATTCCATTATTTGGATTATGATCTGAAGATTCAACGTATGGACTATGATTTTACTGGGATACATTATATTCTCAGGAGCTTTCATAGTGGTGTTGGTAACAATGTTTTTAGGAAGTGGACATTGTTTGATAGAACTTGAAACAATTCATTTGATTCTCGTTATTTGTTTATTTATTTTTAGTGTTGAATAATATTTAGTCACAGGATATTTTTTTCAACAGATCGTATATATTTGTTATCACTATTCATCTGGTGATATGCACTATATAATAATTTGTGTTAATTAATTTAGATACAAACTATTAATTAATTTTCTCTATTTTCTGTATGCTCGGGGCAGGGCTTGCACAGTGTAGTAACATTTAGTAATTCATGTTCACTGGACTGGGTCTATCATCTTTAATATTTTTGAATTCACTGGTGTGGATTTATATTCAGCGCTGCTTATTCTATTGTTTAGATAAGGAATATTGTACAAATAAATAAAGTCACTATTAAAAACCATTATCCACTCCCCTTGATGTCGGAAATGTTGGAAAGACTTTGTTCTGCCAAAGTGTTTACAAAATTTTGACCTACGGGGGGCATATAACCTGGTCCGTATTCATCCAGGAGACGAATGGAAAACCGCCTTTAGAACCAGATATGGACATTTTGAGTCCTTGGTCATGCCTTTTGGTCTCTGCAATGCCCCTGCGACTTTTCAACACTTCATAAATGATGTTTTTGGACCAATTTGTCATTGCTTATCTGGATGACATCCTTATCTTTTCCGATAACCTGGAAGAGCACCACAGGCATGTTTGCACTGTCTTTGAAAGATTAAGGCAGAATCAACTTTACATCAAACTGGAGAAGTGTGATTTTGAACAAGCCCAGATCCAGTTCTTAGGGTATATTATTTCTCCAGATGGAGTGAGCATGGACCCCGAGATTAAAGCAGTGGTAGATTGGCCTGCCCCTGGAAACATTAAGGAAATCCAAGGATTTGTCGGGTTTGCCAACTTTTACAGAAATTCATAAGGAACTTCTCTAAGGTGATAGCTCCAATTACCCAACTAACAAAAAAAGGATGCCCTTTGTGTGGTCATCTGAAGCACAGGCTGCTTTTGGAAAGTTAAAAACGCTTTACTTCTTCACCAGTATTGGTACATCCCAATCCTGAATTACCTTTTATAGTGGAAGTGGATGCTTCGGACTCTGCCGTGGAAGCTATCCTCTCTCAACAACGTGGAGAAAAGATGCAGCTTCATCCTTGCGCTTACGTCTCTCGTTTAATGTCTTCAGCCGAAAGAAATTATGATATTGGGAATAAGGAGTTACTGGCAATTAAGGAAGCATTTTCTGAATGGAGGCATGGGCTGGAAGGCGCTAAGCAACCTGTGACCGTTCTCACAGATCATAAGAATCTGGAATTCATTCGTTCTGCCAAAAGATTGTCTTCTAGACAAGCACGTTGGTCATTGTTCTTTTCCAGGTTCAATTTTATTATCTCATATCGACCTGGGTCAAGGAATGGTAAGGCTGATGCCTTATTACGAATGTTGTCTGGACCTCTCCAGGAAAACAACTCTGAATACAGAGTCCTGCCTCAAAAGAACTTTCTAGGTGCCACAAGTTCTAAAGCACTCTTGAGTCTCCTCAAGGAAGGGTATGAGAATGACCCACTTCTCAAAAATCCTCCTATGGACATCATCCTTGAGTACAAAAATGGCTTCTGGAATCAAGCACATCGCCTCTATGTACCTGAAGTTGCTCGGGTTGAAGTCCTCAAGTTGGTTCATGACTCCAAACTTGCTGGACATTTTGGAGTTTCTAAGACAGAGGAACTTTTATCCCGTTCCTTTTGGTGGCCTGGGTACAAAAGAGCTGTCAAAGGTTATGTAGCCTTGTGCCTGGTCTGTGCTCGCAATAAGACACCCCGAGCTTCTCCTTTGGGGTTGCTCCAGCCACTCCCTATCCCATCAAGACCACAGGGATCAATTTCTATCAACTTTGTAGTCAATTTACCCCCCTCTAGAGAAATGACCACCATCTTAGTTGTTATTGACCGCTTCACAAAGATGGCTCATTTTATACCAGTCAAGGGGGTACCCTCTGCAGAACAAACTGCGGAGTTGATGGTTCGAGAAATCTTTAGACTACATGGAATTCCAGAAGATGTAGTTTCTGACAGAAGAGTACAATTCACTTCAAAATTTTGGAAAATCTTTTGTTCAGCTCTAGGAGTAACAATTAATCTATCTTCTGCTTTTCATCCTCAGTCTAATGGTCAGACCGAGCGGACCAATCAAACGTTAGAGCAGTACCTTCGATGTTTTGTTAATTAGCTTCAGGATGACTGGGTAGACTATCTTCCTACAGCGGAGTTTGCTTATAATAATTCTAAACATAGCTCCACCTCTCAGACCCCTTTTTTTCCTAAATACCGGGCATCATCCAGCTTTCATCCCTGATCTCCCTATCTCAACTCCGATTCCTGCTGTTACCAACAGATTAACTGCTTTACAGGAGATCCAGGATAAATTGATTGAGACTTTGAGGGAAGCTCAGGAAAGTTACAAAAAGGTTGCAGATAGACATCGCAGAGCACTTCCTACCTTTCATGTGGGTGATCAAGTTTGGTTATCTACTAAAAATCTGAAGGTTCATGTTCCATCTGAAAAGTTGGGACAAAAGTTTGTGGGACCTTTCCAGATCTCGGCCCAGATCAACCCAGTCGCCTTTCGCCTAAAACTTCCAGCCAGTATGAAGATTCACCCTGTGTTTCACATATCACTACTCAAACCTTTTCACGAAAATACTTTTTCGGGAAGAATTCTTCCACCCCCTCCACCTGTTAAGGTACAGGGTGAAGAAGAATATGTGGTGGAGAAAATTCTTGATTCCAGGATCTATAGGGACAAATTGCAATATCTGGTTCAATGGGAAAGATATGGGGCAGAAGAAAATTCTTGGGAGCCTGAGCAGAATGTTCACGCTCCTAGATTAACAAGAGAATTCCACCAGAGGCTCCCTCATAAACCGGGCCCTAAGACGTCCAGTGGACATCCTGGGAGGAGAGGAGTACTGTCAGGACCTGGACTTGAACCTGGGATCTCAACTGTGTCTGGCAATGAATCTTCTCTCTGAGCTATCTGAGATGCTGGACAGTGCCTTGTCAGATCCTTTAGACAACCCTGCCTTGTACCTTGATTTCAGCTGAACCTTGAACTCTTTGCTCCTCCCATGAACTTCCTGATATAAGCCATGTCTCTGCACTTCCTCCTTGCCAGAATATTGTGCTATCTCCAGCCTGTATCTCGCTCCTGTCTTCCCTGCTGCCATTTATATTTGCTACTGCTCGTTATCGACCCTTGGCTTGTTCCACGACTACGCTTCTGCCTGATCCCAACCTGCAACAACTCGTTACCGACCTTTTGGCTTGCTTACTGACCACGCTTCTGTTTGATCCTTACCTGCTTATCCGCTACTGAACCCCGGCTTGCTCACCTCCTGGTGGGGCGATCCTGAGAACCGCGACCTGGTACTAACACGCAGATAAATCCATCTCCACCATCTGGAGCTCTGGTGAAAACTGGTTAGTACTTAGACTCCGCACCTCAGGTGAGCCTGTGTCATCTGCCAGGGGGACTGCCTGTGTTCCTATCCTGCTGGTTAGTGGTAGTCCTGCAACTGCTCTAGCAATTGGTCTTCGAGCCCAACCCCTGATCGTGACAGAATATTCTGGCTCAAAACATGGAGGCCGCTATAGAAAATGCTGTGGCTCCATTCAGGCAGCAAATTGCAGAGCTGCAGGAGTTCGGTGTCACTTACCAAGAAAAATTCTCCCTACTGGAAGGTGTGGTGAAGAAGCAGCACGAAGAGATCCGTGCTCTGACAAAAAAATTGCTGGATCTACATTCCCAAGATGATACTAACGCACATATGCCTCATCCACCCAAGTTTAATGGCGACCGCCACCATTACAGAGGTTTTCTTAACCTATCCTGATGGTTAGTGGTAGTCCTGCAACTGCTATAGCAATTGGTCTTCAAACCTGACCCCTGATCGTGACAGAGGAGTTGTGCCTCTGTAACCAAGGATAACCAAAAACCAGCGGAAACTTAGGTGAGAAAATAAATTGGAATTGCATTATCTCATGGTGAAGAGCCCCTATGGCTATGGACAATGGAACAGTCTCATGAGTCACATGGGCAGGCTGTAGAGGTCTCCCATCAAGAGTCTCAATGGCAAGTGGAGTGTCACGCAGCGGAATTGAGTGCTTCGATACAAAGGCAGCATCAATAAACAGGCCTGCAACCCCAGAGTCGATTAGATCCTTTATCTGAACGGACGACTCAGCCCAAGAAAGGGTAACTGAAACCAGGGGCTTATCCTTCTGAATAACTAGGGACGAAACAACGGCACCTAAGGTCTGTCCGTGACATGACCTTAAGGTTCGGGCATTCCTTGGACGGGTAGGACAAGACTTCAAGAAGTGATCTGCCTGGCCACAATAAAGGCACACTCTCTTCTTCCTCCTAAGGGTTCTCTCATCTGCTGAGAAACGTGTGAAGCCCAAGTGGTGGGTCTGCAGATGGACACTTGTGAGGCTGCAGATGGGCACTGACCCTTTTGCTTCACAGTTCTTTATTTAAAATATTTTTTTTCCCCTGAAACTTCTCTCTTAAAGTGAAGGCGTGTGTTATATGCCAATAAATACGGTGTATCCAAATAATACGCCCAAGCTCATCTCTTTACTCACACACAGCCACAATGGCAAGAGAATTCTTGTTGGGCAGTGTATTAGTGCTCAAACACACTTAGACCGAATTTTAATGATTCAAAGAATGTCAGGCAAAATTTGTCAGCATGTTTACTTCATCAAATCTGGCCCTCTTTGAAAATAGTTTGGACACCCCTGCTATAAGCTAAACAGGGAGGCCAAGGGCAGCCTTAGGCCTATTGTAATGGGCCTATGCACACAGGCGTGTAAACAAGCGATGTGTATTCTTCAGTAAAAAAAAATCTATATATAAAAATCTGCATTTTCGGTCAGTAATTTACGCCTCGTGAGCGAAAATGCATTGCCTATTAACATATTGTGACCACGAGAATACGTTTGCAAAATGTGCGAAATTGCATGAACGCATATGCGAGCAAATACATACAAAAAAAAACGCCTGAAAAAACAGATGCTCAAACAGGAGTATCATGTGCAAGAGGCCTTATTGTTATTATTTCTGCCAAAATTAACAAATGTATTTTACTAGACCACACCCTCACTCCTACGCGCTTACCAGGGCTTAAATTACATTTCCCCCGGGGCCCATCGAGGAGCCCAGGAGGTGGGAGCAGAGGGGGGACTTTTTTTCATTTTTGGGGGGTGTAGGCAGATAAAGTAGGTGCTGCTTTTCCGCTGCATCCAGGTGGGATGGGGTGTAGGTGTGGTTGGGGGCCCATCAGGTGGGCTGTATTAGGCACCATGATTTCTAACAGCCCTGCCTATGGGTGTCTCACCCACCTCCTTAAGAGCCTGTATACCCCTTAAATAGAAAAGAATAGTCTTACCCACTGGCAGCTCATGCATTATGGGCGCCGCCCCCCCATCCATCCACTCGGCCTCTTTCAGGATGACGGATGCATGGATTCCAATTATGTGGTGGTAATTTTTGAAGCACCTGATTAGAGCCAGAAGCTCTAATAGGCTTCAAAATATGGTGAGTTCGGGGTGCAGAGAGTGTGCCCTGATCCCACCCAATTGTGTGAGGATAGCAAATTAATTTTCGCTATTTTCACACTAACTTTCCTCCCCGCCAATCAGTAGGCAGGGCATCAGATTGTTTTCTGATTGGATGCCCGGTGCTTAGGAAAAGGAGTGGAAACGGACAAATGTTAGAGTGGAGGTCGCCGCTGTTCTGGTGCACTTGGAGGAGCTGCTGCCTGGCGTTAAGTGCCAGCCAGGGGGTCTGTGGGAGGCGCGCGCGCGCGGGGGGGGGGGGGTTGGGGGTGCTGCCAGAGCCACGAGCTCCATAGGGGGGGTCAATGGGAACAAGTGGTTGCATTTGACGGGCACAAGTGGTTGCATTTGACGGGCACAAGTGGCTGCATATGATGGGCAGAAGAGGCTGCATATGATGGGCACAGTGGCTGCATATGATGAGTGCGGTGGCTGCATATGATGGGTGTGGTGGCTGCGTTTGATGGGCACAGTGGCTGCAATTGATGGGCACAGTGAGGCTGCAATTGATGGGGGTGGGTCAGTATTTTTCAGCTTGTTTGCACCCACCCAAATATTTTCAGCACCAGACGCCACTGGTCTTACCCATTGAATGATGTAGTCCTGCTTTTTAGGGGTTATCAGCTTGAAGGGGGATCAAAGAGTTAGTCCTTGGTAGCAATATGTAAGCCATACTCTTGGACTCTGTAGGTTTAATGTACCATTGTATCTGAACAGGCAAAGCTCAGATGTCATGGACACAGACCACTTGCTCCACAATCTGTGCAGACTTGGGCACCTCTGCTTGCATCCACTTGTATGAAAGGCAGAACAAATCATACATCTAAGACCTTGTGGGCTTATCCCAGGGTCATATTGTAATGTGAATGCACTGTGCTCGGACAGCCATGGTACTCCCAAGCCTAACTAGGATTTTCTTTTGAGTTTAGGATATTCCTTGGCATCTTGAGGTTGTAAGCCAAATTAGGCCTTTTGGGGCTCCCCCGTTAAAAAAATGCTAGCATATCAGCCCACTGATTCTCGGGGAGCCTCTCACTTTAAGAATCTCTCTGAAAGATGGAGGAATAGGCATCAACACCATCCTCCAGGGACAATTTCCATAAAGCACTGTACACTAGCTATCAAAGTGTAGATGATGACCCTGTCCCTCCTCACTGGACAGATTGATAGCAGTGGGAGCTATTAGCTTCGGGGTCCTGTCAATCAAATCCTATGACGAGGAAGTGGGGCTCAGAAGTGAGCCCCCATGTGTGCAACCATCGGAAGCAGCTTCCTATGGTGGCATACTGAGAAGAGGAGAAGTCGAGAACGCTGGCAGGAGACCCCCAAAAGAGGAGGATCGGTCCTGCTCTGTGCAAAACCATTGCACAGATCAGGTAAGTATAACATGTTTGTTAATTTAATTAAAAAAAAACTGGAAGCTTTAATATCACTTTAAGTATTTTTTTAACATGCTTTTGTTTAGATATTCGTAATAGAGCAGATGTTGGTTTAGTCATCGCTTTGACCTTTTGCATTGTTTTTAATTCTAAACTGTTATTTTTGAGGATCAGGAGTATCATCTTTGCAATCTTTGTTTGAGCTCCTTATTGTGTGTTTTGTTTGTGACCCTGTATACATTTGTGGAGATGCGGCATTATTCAGTAAGGTAAAACGCATGTGTCCTGTAGCAAACACAGTTGCTGACTATTGTAAAGTTAAATCTGGTCCAATACAGAAAAGGTTTCAGAATCAGACTGTAACTCAAAAGTGAGCAATGATAACATATTACTTGAAAAATATTTTGTCTGGGTGGAAGTAACAAACTTTGTAAGACAGCTCACATGACTGGATTGTTTATATCCAGACTTGCACTCTGTTTCAGAGGAACACGATTAAGGTATAGCTAAACCCTCACTAAACCAATACAGTTTAAAATAGATGTGAAAGGCAAAACATTTATGTATAAATGTAAAAAAACATTATAAATACTTTTTCTCCCCTTTTTTATTTGTTCTCAGCTGCAAAAACAAGCTGGGGGAGGAGAAACAGGAGCACACTGAACTTTACTAAATGGCTGTGTGTGTGTGTGTGTGTGTGTGTGTGTGTGTGTGTGTGTGTGGGGGGGGGGTTTGCTTAACAGAAATCTGATCATTGGAGGTGAGCAAGATAAGTTCTCAGTACAGCTAGAAAACCGACAGCGCTGTGCTTTCATGCTTAGTGCAGTCAGTTTTTAATAGGAACGCATAGTTCTGTTAATGCTAAATATAAGATGCTGGAGCATGAGGGTAATCAGGGCGGGTTCTGAAGGAATTTGCTGTCTATGAATTTTTGTTGTCTGATAAATTTTTTGTTGTGGATAGTGAAAATTGTATTATCAACAGCCTTCAAGAGGCTTATAAACATTATGTTTTAACAAAATGCAGCGCTCAATAGCAAATAAATACATACAATTAAAGTGCAAATGCTGTGCAAATAAAGTGCATAAATCAATACAATCAATAAAGATGGTCAAACTGGAAAGTGCTGTGAAATCAAAGTGATAATGGTCAAACTAAAGTCCATAAGTAAAGTCCCATAAGAAAATCCAGGAATCCGTGTCTAGGGATATAGGATCCATGCTGAAGGTATATATTAGAAGACCACCAACGTGACACCAACCACACGATAAACCTAGAGGCTTACCAGAGAGCCAGCAGCCACCCTTACTCAGAGGGGTCAGAAAACGTTCAATCAAATCCCTTATATCCACTCTATATGGGTCCCAGTGTTCTCCCAGATAACCATGGATGGTGAATGACAGTAGACTCACACACATATCAGGAGGCAGCATCCGGAAACCCTTAATGGTAATCAGTGGAATATATGCAAAATATAAAACTACAAATAGCGCAATACTGTATATATCTTCACATTTATTAAAAGGTAGTGTACTTACATTAAAACATCAGTAAGGAGCATGTACACAAGTCTTATCCTAGACTGGTCACTATTCCACACATATAAAATGACCGAACATCGATCGTGCATGCACAGTAGCGTGTGTACGTAGCTTCTCCCAACGAGCTTCATCATTCGTGACGTCATCAGGGGACCCCCGATAAATCTTAGAAAGTTATCCCCTAGACTGTGTTATTGGAGCCAGTGTGAATGGACTGGTGCTAGTGTTGGTGGGTAGCCTCTGTAAGGACCAAATAATTCTAGCGGCCCTTGTGGGGGTAGAGATACACTGGCGGTTCAGAAAAACTGTGAAATTATGCCAAACATATTGAAAAATATACTTAAAATCAGTAATAATAACAGTATTACATTTCTTGATCATAAAATGCCATTTTATATAAAATATTTATTTCAAATATTTTTGTCACTTGGTGATCTATAGCAGTAAACTGACAAAGCCGAAGGAAGAACAAAATACTGCAATATAAAAAAATAATCACCGTTCCGTGAACAGCAGTTGTTTTCCGCATTCATCTTGTCTGAACTTGTTAATAAACTTGCCATTTAGTTTATTCTTCTAGTCAGTAACCTTTGTTCAGTGAACACTCATGCATCTATGCATTTTCTGCTTCAGTTGGCCCTATGGGTGTGGTTGGCTTTTACTGACTTTCTTCTGGTCATGTGACTGAAGTAGCTAAAGGGCAAGTTGGGGAAATACTGTATATCTTCATCATTGCAAGAAAATTAGTACAGCAGCATGAAGGCGTAAATGGCCCAGGGGCAGACTGACAACTCATGGGGCCCCCGGGTAATAGGAGATTATGGGGCCCCCAGGCAATCAGACATTATGGGGCCACACAGTATACGCAAACACACACGCACAGTATATAATCACACAGTATACACAGACATGTTTCTATTGGCTGAGAAGGTACTGGAGAGGTGGGGCAGCTATAATCTTGGGATTTTTAGACACTGGTTTTACTGAGGCTGGCAACCCTGATGGGGCCCCCTAGTGGCATGGTGCCCTCGGGCAGTGCCCGAGTGGACCAATGGTCAGTCCGCCCCTGAAATGGCCATTGTTTGTTGGTAAGGCTTGGAATGTCAGAGAGGGCTTGAAAGACGGAATAAGTCCCAACTAGATTGCAGGCCAGGCCACACTTTGATTGGCTTCTCTGCAGGGATGAGAGAACACATCACATGACCCCATAGTAAAATAGTGGAGCCCACTGTACAGTGATATCAGTGGCACCTAGCATTTCTCACCACTTACAAGAAGCTCCTTTACCATTAGTGGCCAATATTGTAAACTTATGTATCTACCTGCTTCTGCTCTGTGGTGGCTTCCCATTCAATTTTTACCACTTCCACATTGATGATCAATGGGCAGCCCACAAAAAAAAGTCCAATGTACACTGGAGGCCAGTGGAAAGGACAGGACTGACTAATAAATTCCTTGATACATTTTTTTTTTTAAATGTATATTGCAGGTCAGCACAGCAGTGTTGGCTTACATTAGTTGTTATTATTACACTGGAAGTCAACAGAGAAGGGCCCCCTTACACTTACCTTACACTGGTGCTCAGTGGGAGGAAGAATGTCCCTTTACAATGGTGGTGAGTGGGTGTAATGCCGTGTACACACGATCGGAATTCCGGCAAGAAAAAGACCGATGAGAGCTTTTCATTGGAAAATGCAACCGTGTGTATGCTCAATTGGAATTTAGCTGTCCGAATTTCCGCCAGCCATAAATTGATAGCATGTTCTTAATTTTCCTGACGGAAAAACTTTCTATCGGTAATTACAATCGTGTGTATGCAATTCCGACACGCCAAAAATCACGCATGCTCAGATTCAACTACGAGACCGAAGCTATTGGCTACTGGCTATTGAACTTCCTTTTTCTAGTCACGTCATACGTGTTGTACGTCACCGCGTTATAAATGATCGGAATTTGATGTGACCGTGTGTAGGCAAGACAGCTTGAGCCGAATTCCGTCAGAATTCTGTCGGGAAAACCATCAGAGCTTTTTCCGACGAGAATTCCGATCGTGTGTACACGGCATAAGAATGCTAAATTACATTTGTGGTCTGTGTGGGAAGCAAAGGCAGTGTTCCTAATTACTGATCTAACAGAAGTGACACTATGCTGATCCCACCATTTGCTGTGGGTATTAAAAATGTTGATGTCAAAACTAGTGGGTTGGAGAGTGGGAGATCAATCCTCCCAGACACAGCCTACAGCATGGAAGTCACTAGAATCACAAAATAATGTAATTCAGCACCAACTGGGAAGGTAAGGGGAGCCATGTAGGGTATGGCTTCCCACCAAGTGCCTCTAGGCCCAAAAGCAAGGACCTATGGTGATTTTGCACTCAGTAGTCTGCACACTTTTATTAAATAGATCTTGTGAGAAATTAGTGTCTAATGGCAAATGAAAGAGGTGAGGGTTGGCAACACGGTCCAAACACATGTTTTTGGCACACTTTTGGGGACAGAAACTACTTTTTTTCTCCGCATTTTGTTTTGTTTAAACCTGATAATCTAAGGTCTCCTATCTTAGGCTACATCAAATGTGACACAACACTTACCAGCAGTTCCAAATGTTTTGGGCGTACAACTACTTTGTTTTACATGAATTCTTCCTATGCTAGCTTTAGCATCGCACACACTGGGCATGGCATCTTAAAAAGTCATGTCACTGATTCATAGGACTGTACCTTGCCAGTCAGTACCTTGCCACACCTAATTCTGCCTACTGTTACTGGATTGACAGCGCTGCCTCTGTTGCTAAGCTGCAGTGTCTGAAATTGGAAGCATTTGAGGTATAAATGGAGGAGGATTTAGTACAGCCAGGGAAGGAAAAATATGTTTTTTGTTCACTTTTAGGGATGAGCCGAACACCCCCCGGTTCGGTTCGCACCAGAACTTGCGAACGACCCCCGCGTTCGGTACGAATGTTAGAACCCCATTGAAGTCTATGGGACTCGAACGTTCGAATTGGAAAGTGCTAATTTTAACGGCTAATATGCAAGATAGTGTGCTAAAAAGGGTTTGGCGATCTGCCTCCTGCCTCAGGGGACATGGGTCACTGCAAAAAAAAGTTTTAAAAACTACCGTTTTGGCGGGAGCACTGATTTTAATGACGATTAAAGTGAAAATAAAAAGTGAAATATTCCTTTAAATATGGTGCCTGGGGGGTGTCTATAGTATGCCTGTGAAGTGCCACGTGTTTCCCGTGTTTAGAACAGTCCCTGCACAAAATGACATTAAACGGAAATAACACCATTTAAAACTGCTTGCGGTTTTAATGTTATATCTGGTTCCTGCAATATGGTTGAAAATCATTCAGAAAAATGGCATGGGTAGCCCTCCCTGCCCATTACCAGCCTATTTGGGTCTTGTACGCATATTAAGGGGAACCCCGTACCCATATTAAAAAAAAAGGAAATGCGTGTGGCCCCCAGGCCCTATATACTCAGAACAGCAGTATACAGGCGGTGCAAACAAGACAGGGACTGTGTAGGTTTGTTGTGTTAAGTTAAATCTGTTTCTCATTTTCAACCGGTACATTTTTAAAGTGTAGCTCCAGTCAAAAAAAATATCTTTAAGCTTTTTGGAAAACATAGGGAAGGGTTATCACCCCTGTATAATTTGTTTTGTCGTCCATCTTTTTTCATCTCACTTGCTGTTGTCTCCTTCCGTTTGCAAGTAGGAGATGTTTGTAAATTGGATGTTTGAAAGTAGGGGCCTGCCCTATATGCTCTGCAGAAATGGCGGAACAAGGTGTTGGTTTTGCAACAACATTGTAAGCCCTCAAAGTGACCCTTGGTGGCCGCTGGAGCGCCCTGCTGTGAACGATTATATCACGAATTGTAATTACATGCCATTGTTGAACAGTGGTAGAAAAATTGGCCTTTGGTGGTTGTGGTGCTGGTGCCACAACACTATAAGTCCTCACAGTTACTCTGGGTGGGCACAGGAAGGGGCCCTCCTGTGAAATATTATATCAAGAATTGTAATTACATGTCCCTGTTAAACAGGGGCAGAAAAATTGGGCCTTAGGCACTGGTGCCATCACACTGCAACCTCTGCCATACACTCTAGTTTTTTTGCAGGAATTAGCCCTGCTGCAAAGCATTGCATCAAAAATTTTACTTAAACGCCCCTGTTAAACAGGGGCAGAAAAATTGGGCCTTAGGCACTGGTGCCATCACACTGCAACCTCTGCCATACACTCTAGTTTTATTGCAGGAATTAGCCCTGCTGCAAAGCATTGCATCAAAAATTGTACTTAAACGCCCCTGTTAAACAGGGGCAGAAAAATTGGGCCTTAGGCACTGGTGCCATCACACTGCAACCTCTGCCATATACTCTAGTTTTATTGCAGGAATTAGCCCTGCTGCAAAGCATTGCATCAAAAATTGTACTTAAACGCCCCTGTTAAACAGGGGCAGAAAAATTGGGCTGCTGGCATCACCCAGAACCAAAAAATGTTCTTCCAACATATCAGCGGAGGAGGAAGAGGATAGACAATCAACATAACAGGACAGTCACTCAGCATCAGCATAGGCAGTCTTGAAGGGATGTGGTATTTCAAAAAAAATTATTCGGTTACATCAGATTCAGGTGCTTGGTAGCTGTGGGTGATCCAAGACTGATTCATCTTGATGAAGGTCAGTCGATCAACTGATTCGGTGGACAGGCGCACCCTGTGATCGGTAACGAAGCCACCAGCAGCACTGAAGGTGCGTTCCGAAAGAACGCTGGATGCAGGACAGGCCAGTAGCTCAATTGCATACTGTGCAAGCTCTGGCCAGTGATCCATCCTCAAGACCCAGTAAGCCAGAGGATTTTCAGTGGGAAAGGTGTCCAAGTCTGACCTTGCCCCTAGGTATTCCTGCACCATGTAAATTAGACGCTGGCGATGGGTGCTGGAACCAATCATACCTTGGGGCTGCGGACTAAAAAATTGTCTGAAAGCATCAGTCAGACGGCCACCTTCTCCACCGCTCCTTCTGACTGATGCCTCAGCAACACGTTGTCCAGGACCAGGAGTTTGTGACCTCCCAGTCTCTGGGAACGCGTTGCACAGAGCTTTCTGCAAGGCCTCCCGGAGATGTCTCATCCTCTGCTCCCTCTGCGATGGCAAGATAAGGTCGGCAACCTTACCCTTGTACCGTGGATCAAGGAGAGTGGCCAGCCAGTAATGGTCCCTCTCCTTGATCCGAAGAATACGAGGATCCTTCCGCAGGCTTTGCAGGATCAGGGAGGCCATGCAGCGTAGGTTAGCTGAGGCATTCGGTCCGGAGTCCTCTGGGTCACTAAGGACAACATGATCCGCAGCTACCTCCTCCCAGCCACGTACAAGTCCACGTGTTTCTTGGGACTGTAAATCATCCCTATAAGACTGCTGCTGCTGATGCTGAGTGCCAGCCTCCACCTCCATGCTGACACAATCATCCTCCTCCTCCTCTTCCTCCTCCTCACCCTCTTCCTGTGTGATGGGTGGCACAGCAGGAACACTGTCTGGATAAAGGGGGCCTTGAGAGGCAAGGAAGTCCTCCTCTTCCTGCCTCTGTTCTGCCTCAAGTGCCCTGTCCATTATTCCACGCAGCGTATGCTCCAAGAGGTGGACAAGAGGTATAGTGTCACTGATGCATGCACTGTCACTGCTCACCATCCTTGTGGCCTCCTCAAACGGTGACAGGACAGTGCATGCATCCCTGATCATGCCCCACTGGCGTGGTGAGAAAAAACCAAGCTCTCCTGACCCTGTCCTGGTGCCGTAGTCGCACAGGTACTCATTGATGGCCCTCTGCTGCGTGTGCAGCCGCTGCAGCATGGCCAATGTTGAGTTCCATCTGGTGGGCATGTCACATATAAGGCGGTTCTTGGGCAGGTTCAACTCCTTTTGGAGCTCAGCCAGCCGAGCACAGGCATTAAATGATCGGCGGAAATGCACACAGACTCTCCTGGCCTGTTTCAGGACATCCTGTAAGCCGGGGTACCTGCCCAAGAACCGCTGCACCACCAGGTTAAGGACGTGAGCTACACAGGGCACATGGGTCAGTTGTCCCTGTCGGAGGGCGGAGAGGAGGTTGGTGCCATTGTCGCAAACCACCATTCCTGGCTTAAGCTGGAGTGGCGTCAACCACCTCTCGGTCTGCCCCTGCAGAGCTGACAAAACATCCGCCCCAGTGTGGCTCCTGTCCCCCAAACAAACCAGCGCAAGCACGGCATGGCATCGTTTTGCCTGCGTACTTGCATAGCCCCTGCAACGCCTACGGAGCACCGCTGGTTCTGAGGACAGAGCACTGGAAGAGGCCATGGAGGAAGAAGAAGAGGAGGGGGTGGAGGAGAGAGGTGTGTCACAACCAATAGTAGCATTTTGGAGGCGTGGTGGCGGAACAACCTCCAATACTACTGCACCTTGTCCTGCATCCTTCCCAGCAGCCAGAAGAGTGACCCAATGGGCCGTGAAAGACAGGTAACGTCCCTGTCCATGCCTGCTGGACCATGAGTCAGCGGTAATATGCACCTTACCGCTGACCGCCCTGTCCAGCGAGGCAAGGACATTGCCTTCCACATGCCGGTAGAGAGCCGGAATTGCCTTCCGTGAGAAAAAGTGGCGTTTGGGGACCTGCCACTGAGGAACCGCACATTGTACAAACTCACGGAAGGGGGCCGAGTCTACCAACTGAAAAGGCAGCAGTTGAAGTGCTAGCAATTTAGCCAAGCTAGCATTCAACCGCTGGGCATGTGGATGGCTGGGAGTAAATTTCTTCCGCCGGTCCAGCAGCTGGGGCAGGGACATTTGTCTGCTATAATCGGACGTGGATGTACCACTAGCAGAGTTCCCGGAAGCACTTGGCTGTGACACACCTAATTCTACACCTTCATTCCTCTCAGAGCAGGTTTCAGAGAGGACTGAAGGTCTAGTGGGGTTGGAGATGCCAGCTGATGAGGAGCAAGGAGAGGTCCGCTTTGTTCTTTGGTGTGGGTCTTTGAGGTATGCTTGCCAACGAGCTGCATGGCAGGTCAACATATGTCTGGTCAAGCATGTGGTGCCCAAGCGGCTGATGTTTTGGCCACGTGAGATACGCTTGAGACATATGTTGCAAATAGCAGCGGTGCGATCTGATGCACTCGTCTCAAAAAAGGCCCACACCAAAGAACTTTTAGAATAACGCGCAGAGGAAGCGCTCTGCGCAGAGGAAGCGCTCTGCGCAGGCGGAGCTCTGCGGTGTGATTCAGTCGGTGTGCTGCCCCTAAGCTGGCCCCCGGAGGGCATCCTGCCTCGTTGGACATGTGCCTCCTCCTCCTCCTCCCTCCTTCCAGGCACCCACGTGGAGTCAGTGCCCTCATCATCCCCTCCCTCTTCATCGCTGTAGCAAATCTGGCAGTATGCTGCAGCTTGTGGAACATGACTGCCAGATTGCTGTCCTTCTTGAGCATCCCCTCTCTCTGTGCTCACGCTACTGCCTTCCTCTAGCTGAGTGTCATCATCAGAGCCCACCAAACACTGGGCATCCTCCTGGAGCATGTACCCAACACTGTGCTCAAAGAGTTCAGGAGACTCCTCAGGAGGACGTGGTGGGTCTAGGGAAGGAGTCACTGATGATGACATTGAGAGGAGGGACGACGATGTGTTGGCAGCTGCTTTTCTACTACCCTGAGACTGGGTGAGAGAGGATGAGGAGGATGAAGAGGGCTTGGTCATCCACTCTACCAAGTCGTTGGCATGTTGCGGTTCAACATGTCCAGCTGCAGAAAAGAAGGACAAGCATGTCCCATGGCCACGTGCTGATGACAATGCACCGCGTCCACGACCAGCACTGTTGTCTCTAGACACAGAGCCTGCTTGCCCTCTTTTATCGGCTCGCGCCTGTCTGCCTCTCCTTGCTGGCCTTCCAGACATGGTAATGGCCTGAAGGGAGTTGGGTAAAACAGTAGTTGGGTAGTTTATATTGTGCTGGAGGCACACAACACCCACTAACTCCTGCAGATGCCTTTTTTATAGAACAGCAGAGTTAAAGGGGTATATACAGATGTATACTGTGCTGTGCTGGAAGCACACACAACTTCCAATAACTCCAGCAGATGTCAATCGGGCCCAAATAGAGAACAGCTATGTAGGTGGATAATAGCGGTATGTACTGGGTACAGAGCAGGCACACAGCACGCACTATCTCCTGAGTGACACTACTGACTGCAAGCTCTATTGTTAAAGATGGACCACTAGCTATATAGGTGAGGTGAATATCACGGTGTATACTGCGGTCAGGGCACGCAGACAATAACCAGAAAACAGCAGAGTTAAATGGGGTATATACAGATGTATACTGTGCTGTGCTGGAAGCACACACAATTTCCAATAACTCCAGCAGATGTCAATCGGGCCCAAATAGAGAACAGCTATGTAGGTGGATAATAGCGGTATGTACTGGGTACAGAGCAGGCACACAGCACGCACTATCTCCTGAGTGACACTACTGACTGCAAGCTCTATTGTTAAAGATGGACCACTAGCTATATAGGTGAGGTGAATATCACGGTGTATACTGCGGTCAGGGCACGCAGACAATAACAAGAAAACAGCAGAGTTAAAGGGGTATATACAGATGTATACTGTGCTGTGCTGGAAGCACACACAACTTCCAATAACTCCAGCAGATGTCAATCGGGCCCAAATAGAGAACAGCTATGTAGGTGGATAATAGCGGTATGTACTGGGTACAGAGCAGGCACACAGCACGCACTATCTCCTGAGTGACACTACTGACTGCAAGCTCTATTGTTAAAGATGGACCACTAGCTATATAGGTGAGGTGAATATCACGGTGTATACTGCGGTCAGGGCACGCAGACAATAACAAGAAAACAGCAGAGTTAAAGGGGTATATACAGATGTATACTGTGCTGTGCTGGAAGCACACACAACTTCCAATAACTCCAGCAGATGTCAATCGGGCCCAAATAGAGAACAGCTATGTAGGTGGATAATAGCGGTATGTACTGGGTACAGAGCAGGCACACAGCACGCACTATCTCCTGAGTGACACTACTGACTGCAAGCTCTATTGTTAAAGATGGACCACTAGCTATATAGGTGAGGTGAATATCACGGTGTATACTGCGGTCAGGGCACGCAGACAATAACAAGAAAACAGCAGAGTTAAAGGGGTATATACAGATGTATACTGTGCTGTGCTGGAAGCACACACAACTTCCAATAACTCCAGCAGATGTCAATCGGGCCCAAATAGAGAACAGCTATGTAGGTGGATAATAGCGGTATGTACTGGGTACAGAGCAGGCACACAGCACGCACTATCTCCTGAGTGACACTACTGACTGCAAGCTCTATTGTTAAAGATGGACCACTAGCTATATAGGTGAGGTGAATATCACGGTGTATACTGCGGTCAGGGCACGCAGACAATAACAAGAAAACAGCAGAGTTAAAGGGGTATATACAGATGTATACTGTGCTGTGCTGGAAGCACACACAATTTCCAATAACTCCAGCAGATGTCAATCGGGCCCAAATAGAGAACAGCTATGTAGGTGGATAATAGCGGTATGTACTGGGTACAGAGCAGGCACACAGCACGCACTATCTCCTGAGTGACACTACTGACTGCAAGCTCTATTGTTAAAGATGGACCACTAGCTATATAGGTGAGGTGAATATCACGGTGTATACTGCGGTCAGGGCACGCAGACAATAACAAGAAAACAGCAGAGTTAAAGGGGTATATACAGATGTATACTGTGCTGTGCTGGAAGCACACACAACTTCCAATAACTCCAGCAGATGTCAATCGGGCCCAAATAGAGAACAGCTATGTAGGTGGATAATAGCGGTATGTACTGGGTACAGAGCAGGCACACAGCACGCACTATCTCCTGAGTGACACTACTGACTGCAAGCTCTATTGTTAAAGATGGACCACTAGCTATATAGGTGAGGTGAATATCACGGTGTATACTACGGTCAGGGCACGCAGACAATAACCAGAAAACAGCAGAGTTAAAGGGGTATATACAGATGTATACTGTGCTGTGCTGGAGGCACACACAACTTCCAATAACTCCAGCAAATGACAATCGGGCTCAAATAGAGAACAGCTATGTAGGTGTATATAGTGGTATGTACTGGGTACAGAGCACGCAGACAGCACGCACTAACACTACTGACTGCAAGCTCTATTATTAAAGCTAGATCACTAGCTATATAGGTGAGGTGAATATAGTGGTGTATACTGCGGTCAGGGCACAGACAGTAACCACTACACAAGAGCAAAATAGTAAATCAGCCAAAAACGATTGGTGTGTAACTGTGTTGAAGGTACACAGAACACCCACTGCTTTCAGATGCTAACAAACACTACACGAGGCCGCCTGAAAGGCAGCTTTATATAGTGTGGGGCGTGCACTACACAGTCTGAGCTATGATTGGCCACAGGCAGGATGCCTGTGGCCAACCATTGCTCTTCCCGCCACTGGCGCTGCGATTGGCCAAGCATGCGGGGTCATCGCAGTGCATTGTGGGCCATACGAATTTTGCCGCGAACGGCCCAAACGTTCGGAATTCGGCGAACGCACGAACGACCGATGTTCGAGTCGAACATGCATTCGACTCGAACACGAAGCTCATCCCTATTCACTTTATAAGGCATGTGCATTACAACCAGTAACTGGATTTGGTACTTGTTTAGGTGTCATACAAGAGTTTGGGATTACAATGTATATTCTAAGGGCTAGAATGTTAAAAAAAAAAAAAAAAAGTAGATTGGACTACTGGGTGTTTATTCTGCCATCAATCTTCTTAAGGCACCTTAATTCCACCTTTTAGGGCGCATTCTGAAGGATACTGAGACCTGAGCTGCACTTTGCTGTGTCTGCATCCAACATGGAGCTGCGTGCAGGCTGCCCATAGAGGTGAATGCAGAGGCTGCACGGACCCAGTCACATTTGAAAATATAATATGCAGGCAGAAGTGAGTGCACAGATCTGAATGCAGACACTGTGGTTTAAATAAAAAACAGCCAATGTTAATAACCTTTTGGTTTTGTTAGTTTTGCTCAGGCCAGTTGCAGAATAGATATACAGTATTTCTTAACAGTGCAATGGCACCAGTGCCAGGTGTTTCAAGGTTTATTTTTTTATCTCTCCTGTAGGGTTGGGTATAAATGATTCCAGGGAAATCCATTTTTCAAAGAAGTTAGCAATTTAGAATTTCCCAAAACTTTGTCCAAATAGCTTACTAGTTTTGCAATGTCACCATATTGGAATAGTTTTACTCACCTCTAAATACCTGTTGCTAGGGGGTCCCTTGTAGTCTGCCTTCTTCCTTGCCCGGGCTGATGACATCACTTCCCCCTCGCACCGTACAGTCATCTGGGACCTGTCACGTGTCCCAGATGACTGTGCGGCGTATCCCAGTGCCCTGCGCCGCTCGCGCATGCGCAGTGGGTGCCCGGCTGTGAAGCCACAGCCTGAGCCCACAGTATGAATGACGGCGCCGCGAGCAGAGCGGGGAACGAGGGGGGGGGCTTTGTTCCCCCGCATCGCTGGACCCTGGGACGGGTAAGCGTCCGATTATTAAAAGTCAGCAGCTGCAGTATTTGTAGCTGCTGACTTTTAATTTATTTTTATTTTTTTAGGGGCACCCCACTTTAAGTCAGCAGCTACAAGTTCTGTAGTTGCTAACTTTTAATAAACACAGTGCTGTCCTCATCTGGGCTTGCTCTTTGCTGGTCTTCAGGTTCCCAGTATCGTCATCATCAGGGCCAGTGCTACCACTAGGCAAACTAGGCAGCCGCCTAGGGCGCACTTCTGCCTGGGGGCGCTGGGCCATTGGTGTTCCTACTCTCTTCTCTCTGCAGCAAGCAACTAAGTCTCAGCATCAGCAGGCAGCCACCTTCGCACATAGTGTCAGAGGTGCAGCCTGACTCCCGAATGAATGGAAGCAAGTAAACATTCATTGATGGGCACTGGTAGGCTGCATTGATGGACGTTGGTAGGCTGCATTGATGGGCATTGGTAGGCTGCATTGATGGACGTTGGTGAGGCTGCATTGATGGGCGTTGGTAGGCTGCATTGATGGGCGCTGGTGAGGCTGCATTGATGGGCGCTTCATTAAAAAAGGTGGGGTATGCATGAGCAGGGGAAAGGGGGTGGAGTCAGGGGGGGAGCCGGGGGGGGGGGGGGCGGCAAAATGAGGTTTCGCCTAGGGTGTCAAAAATCCTTGCACCAGCCCTGGTCATCATGCTTGTGGGCAGCCGGCTGTGACTTCCTGAAGCTGCACAGCTGGCTCCCCACTGCACGTGTGTCAATTGCACAGCGCTTCCTGAATAGACCTGCAACCTTCAGGGATGTCCAATGTGTCCCAGTAGGTTACCAGTGTAGAGACAAACTTGTGTACCTGCCAGAAATAGATACCCGCTCCCAGAAACAAAAACAGAAAAGTGATGTCAGAAAAAAAAACCCGGTGATCCATCAAGCTTGGCCCTTTTTTAATTCATGCATGTTTTTTAATTTATTTTTTTAATTTTTGTCTGAGTATAGATCTCTGTTTTTCCCAAGCCTGTCTGAATCCATTTACTGTTGACTGACTCACTACCTCTGCTCCTTTTGGTAAAATAATATTTTCTAAGATTAGTTTTAAACTTTCTTCCTGCTAGTTGGAGGTCATATCTCCATGTTCTTGACTTTGGCTTCACATTGAAAAAACTGCCATCCTGAACCTCTTTCACCCCCTTGATAGATGTAGCACCCTGGTGTTTAGACAGGGCTGCTCCGAAATTTACCTGCCAGGTATAGCTGCCTTGGCTAATTGTTGAGGATCAATTGATTTCACACTAAGTCAGTAATTGCTGTACTTCTCTCTTTTGCCGCTAGGTGGATGGGTACGTGGTGGCATTAGATATGAGAAGGGCAATGCAAGGTCAGATTATGGGTGTATGGGGTATCTCAGCCAATGGACAGGAGTTTTCTTAAATCCCTTGGCCTGCTGGGAGAACCTATATATTTGGGTGGTGTCAAGTGATCAGTGTTCTGTGCCACCTGGACGGCTGTCTGGCTGGGCGTGTGTTCTATTGCCCAGGCTGCTAGGCCAAAATTTGGGCCTATCTTGGGCACATCTGGCTGTTAGGCTGTCTGAGGGCCTATCCAGAAGCAAAAGAGCAGCGCAGTGTTGGGATTGCAGCTTGCAGTCCAACCAGAAGTGACGGTTTTTCCAGCCAAAGAACCTGTCATGGTCAGAGGTAGAAGAGAAAGCCAATGCAATGCCAAATCTTGTTCCATATTACACCTCTGGGGATAGCGACCCTATTACACACCTTTGTGTCATCGGCAAAAAGACATACCTTGCCCAACAAACCGACAGACAGTTATATCCCTTATATATACAGTACTGTGCGCAAAGTTTAGGCAGGTGTGAAAAAAGTGCTGTAAAATAAGAAAGCTTACAGAAATAGAAGTTTTAATAGTCTATCTTTCTCAATTAAAAAAATGGAAAGTAAGTGAACAGAAGAGAAATCCAAATAAAATCAATATGTGGTGTTCCTTCAAAAAACCATCAATTCTTCTAGGTACACTTACACACACTTTAAAGGGAACTCAGCAGGTAGGTTGTTCCAAAATTCTTGGAGAACTAAGCACAGATCTTTGAATGTCGGCTGCCTTAAATCCTTCTGTCGCTTTATATAATCCTAGATAGACTTGATAATGTTGAGATCATGGCTCTGTGGGGGCCAAACCATGACTTCCAGGTCTCCTTGCTCTTCTTTACACTGAAGATAGCTCCTAATGCAGGACTCGACAAAACCCAGGTGCCAGGGAAATCGCACCCTGGCACCTAGGCTGCCACCAGCTCACTCAGTATCAATGCCCCAGACATGCAGTGCATTAACACTGACCGCCTTCCTCCTCTCTTCTCCGCTACGTGTATGCGGCCCGCCCCTTTTCTTAAGCAGCCCAATCATTGGCTGGTGTTTGATAGCTGCTGGGTCCTACCCACCCCCACCATTAAGCTCAATTCTGACAGCTCCTCTCTGTTACTTGTCAGTTTCACACTGAGTGTTCAGTGTGAAACCTGCCAGTGCCAATCAGTGCCATCTGCCACCGCCAACCAGTGCCACCTGCTGGTGCCAACCAGTGCCTGCCAGTGCCACCTGCCATCGCCAACCAGTGCCATCTGCCAGTGACAACCAGTACCACCTGCCAGTGCCAACCAGTGCCACCGCCAACCAGTGCTACGTGCCACCGCCAATCAGTGGCACCTGCCAGTGCCACCTGCCATCGCCAACCAGTGCCACCTGCCAGTGCCACCGCAAATCAGTGCCACTGGCCAGTGTCAATAGTGCTACCTGCCAGTTCCAAACCAGTGCCACCTGCCAATGCCTGCCAGTGCCACCTACCAGTGCCACCGCCAATAAGTGCCACCTGCCAGTGCCACCTGCCATCGCTAACCAGTGCCACCTTCCAGTGCCACCGCCAGTCAGTGCCACCTGCCAGTGCCAACCAGTGCCACTGCCAATCAGTGGCACCTGCCAGTGCCAATAGTGCCACCTGCCAGTTCCAAACCAGTGCCACCTGCCAATGTCACCAACCAGTGCCACTGCCAATCAGTGCCATCTATCAGTTCCAAACCAGTGCCACCTGCCAATGCCACCAACCAGTGCCACTGCCAATCAGTGGCATCTATCAGTGCCACCTGCCACTGCCAATCAGTGCCACGTTCCCACACCACCTGCCAGTGCCAACCAATGCCAACCTGCCAGTGCCAATGAGTGCCACCGCTAATCAGTGCCACCTGCCAGTGCCAATAGTGCCACCTGCCAGTTCCAAACCAGTGCCACCTGCCAATGCCTGCCACTGCCAACCAGTGTCACCTGTCAGTGCCAACCAGTGCCACTCCCAATCAGTGCCAACCAATGCCACCTGTCAGTGGCAGCCAGTGCCATCTGTCAGTCCCAAACCAGTGCCACCTGCCACTGCCACTTGCCAGTGCCAGCCAGTGCCATCTGCCAGTTCCAAACCAGTGCCACCAACCAGTGCCACCTGCCACAGCCAACCAGTTCCATCTGTTGCCAGCCTTACTCTTTATGGTCAGCCCATAACCCTGATGTAACAGCGTTACATTGGAGTTATTGACTGGGTGCTCCGTTGTGAGTTAGGGGGCGAAAATTACTGGCCTTACCCCGGGAGCTGACAATCCATACCACTCTAAAAAAACCTGGCTCCTAACTTTTTTAACTGGCTCCTAGATTCAAAGCAAATTTGTCAAGCCCTGTCCTAATGACATTGTTTGGGGGTCATTGTCCAGGTACAGAATAAATTTAGGGCCAATCACACAACTCTCTGATGGTATGATGGAGAAGTATCTGTGTGTATTTCTCAGCATTGAGGACATTATTGATTCTGACCGAATCTCCATCTCCATTTGTAAAAATGAAGCCTCAAACTTGCAGGGAACCTCCACCATGCTTCACTGTTGCCTGCAGACACTCATTATTGTATCGCTCTCCAGCCCTCCATGAACAAATTGCCTCCTGCTATAGCCAAATATTTAAAAATTGTACTCATCAGTCCAGAGCACCCGCGGCCATTTTTCTACACCCCAGTTCCTATGTTATCATGTATAGGACATGGAAACAAGGCTGAGCGACTCATCTATGCAGGTCAGTGCCTGATGACAGCCAAGCAGGGTACAATGAAGGAATGTTTGGATGGCTGCTCATCTGAAGGCCAGTTGGCCGACTCTAACCACTGAGCGTGCGCACGGCTAGTGAGATGCTGGTACCGCTTACTACAAGCCAAGGGAAGCTGAAGATGACATGGGCCTGGCTGTTGTGGTCTGATGCCGAGAAAATGCATTTCAGGGAATACCCTTCTTGTGGATAGGTACAATATTAGCTGTCCACTAGTCATGGGGAATTTCTCCTGTTGGAGGAAATTGGCTAAAAAGATCTGTTAATTGTCCAACAACTAAAGCAGATAGTGGGCTGAAGCCTGCTGACGTCACAGACCCAGTCCAGGCTTGGAAAAGATTGCGACCATATGATCCGTCCACATGCCTGGACCGGCACTCAGCTTAGCCTCTCAGTGAGCTGCTGAGAGCCTAAGCCAGCCACTCTTGCCCCCTCCACAGCCCAGCGCTCCAGTGAGCGAGGAGAGGGCAGAGCAGAGAGCGGTGACTGGCAGTCACATGCTGAGGGAACTGTGAAAAAGGAGCGATCGATGGGGTTTGATCACTCGATTCTCAGTGTTAGAGCCAACGGAGGCACAGCTGCAGCATCAGACCGATGCTGCATCTACCTAGGTAAGTATGATTCTACAAGAAAAATTCCCATACATCTCTTTTAATTGAACAAGCTTAGGTTACAAGCTGATTGTCTACCATGCACAGCTGCAGCAGATTTTGAGTGCTCCAGCTTTACGCTAGGTTCACACCTATGTGTGTGGTTGCGGGAATCGCATCTGTTCCTGCTACCACCCACAGCCAAATTGCATTGCTCTTGGGAGACATGTGGGGATGCCATTCATTCTGATTGGCAACCCCAGGCATCTCAGCACGCAGTGCAGGTGCGGGAACTGCAGGGAAATCGCATGGGTAAAAAGACTATGTGATTTCCCTGCGACCGCTTTTTTGAAAATGTGCATGCACTTTTTGTTTGCAGAAATGCAAGCACAGCAGCCCATTCATATGAATGCAACTATGCTGTGCACTTTACAAAGTGTTATTGCTCCAAAGCATAGTAAATGACTTAGCCCCCATTCACACCTATGCGAATTAGATGTGCGTTTCCCCGCATCTAATTCGCATAGTGAGAGAATATGACTGGCTCCCTATGGAGCCGGTTCACATATTTCCGGGGCGGCTGCGGAGCGCACTGCAGAAAAAACGCGTGCGTCTTTGGCTCTGTTTCAAGGCCGAATTCAGCCATAGAATCGGCCCTGATTCATCCCTGAAACAGAGAACAGGGACGCACAGTGCTGCTGTGCGTTCCGCAGCGTGTTATAGTGTGAACCCGGGCTTAAAGTTTCACTTTTCAAAGAATACCCAATCACATGCAAGGAATAATAATAAAAAAAAAAAACAGCATTTCTGCTTGTACATGACTGGATGGTGAAAGTCAGCAGAGCTTCTGCTCATTTACTAAGCTCTAGGGTAACTGCACTTGCAAAGTGCACGGCATATTTGCCTTTAGTAAATAAACCCCTAAATGTTTTCCCACATAAATCTATAGCCACAAAATCTAAAATACAGTGCTGCACAATGGGGGTTATTTACGAAAAGCAAATCCACTTTGCACTGAAAGTGCACTTGGAAGTGCAGTCGCTCTTAATATAGGGTAGATCTGAAATGAGTGGAAGCTCTGCTGATTTTATCATCCAATCATGTGCAAGCTAAAATGCTGTTTTTTATTTTCCTTGCATGTCCCCCACGGATCTACAGCGACTTTACTACCAAGTGCACTTGCAGTGCAAAGTGCATTTTCCTTTAGTAAATAACACCCAATATTTTCTATTTATCAAACCTGAATGTATGATACTCAAGTATGAAAAATAATGAAAAAATAAAATGATTTACACCTCAATATTATATAAACAAACATACACATGAATATTTTTTAAATTTTTGCAATAAGCTTTTTCCAATCCACTATGTGTCAGTGTCCATATCTTTTATTGTCTATATAAAACTTCAATTTTCACAATAAAAGAAATGGACACTGACACATGGTGACTGGAAAAAGGTTATTGCAATAATTAAAAAAATAAACATGTGTATGTTTATTTATATATTACTGAGGTGGAAATAATTACATTTTTGAAAGAATTTTTCATACTTGAGTATCATACAATTCACAACGGGTTTGATGAATAGGAGACAGTGTGTGGCACTGTATTTTAGATTTTGTGGCTATAGATTTATGTGGGAAAATATTTAGGAGTGGAGTTGATTTACTAAAGGCAAATAGACTGTGCACTTTGCAAGTGCAGTTGCCCCAGAGCTTAGTAAATGAGCAGAATCTCTGCTGACTTCCATCATCTAATCATGTGCAAGCAAAAATACAGTTTTTGTAGATGTAGAAAAAATAGAAAAATATTTTTATATACAGCTGTGCTCATAAGTTTACACACCCTGGCAGAATTTATGATTTCTTGGCCATTTTTCAGAGAATATGAATGATAACACAAAAACTTTTGTTTCACTCATGGTTAGTGTTTAGCTAACTCTTTTTAAACCATAATGACAATAGAAACTACTCAAATTACCCTGATCAAAGTTTACATACCCCAGTTCTTAATACCGTGTATTGTCACCTATAACATCAATAACAGTTTGAAGTCTTTTGTGGTATTTGTGGAGGAGGCTCTTTATCTTCTCAGATGGTAAAGCTGCCCATTTATCTTGGCAAAAAGCCTCCAGTTCTTGTAAATTCTTGGGCTGTCTTGCATGAACTGCATGCTTGAGATCTCCCCAGAGTGGCTCATTGATATTGAGGTCAGGAGACTGAGATGGCCACTCCAGAACCTTCACTTTATTCTGCTATAGCCAATGACAGGTCGTCTTGGCCTTGTGTTTTGGATCATTGTCATGTTGGAATGTCCAAGTACGTGCCATGCACAGCTTCCTGGCTGATGAATGCAAATGTTCCTCCAGTATTTTTTGTTATTTTTTACTGCATTCATCTTGCCATCAATTTTGACCAAATTTCCTGTTCTTTTGTAGCTCACACATCCCCAAAACATCAGCGATCCACCTCCGTGTTTCACAGTAGGAATGGTGTGTACCTTTCATCATAGGCCTTGTTAACTCCTCTCCAAATGTAGTGTTTATGGCTGTGGGTAAAAAGCTAAATTTTGGTCTCATCACTCCAAATGACTTTGTGCCAGAAGGTTTGAGGCTTGTCTCTGTGCTGTTTTGCAGATTGTGGGATACTTTGTGGCATTTGCAGAGTAATGGCTTTCTTCATGCGACTAGACCTTGCAGCCCATCTTTCTTCAAGTGCCTCCTTATTGTGCATCTTGAAACAGCCACACCACATGTTTTCAGAGAGTCCTGTACTTCACCTGAAGTTATTTGTGGGTTTTTCCTTGCATCCCGAACAATTTTCCTGGCAGTTGTGGCTGAAACTTTAGTTGGTCTACCTGACCGTGGTTTGGTTTCAACAGAACTCCTCATTGTCCACATCTTGATTATAGTTTGAACACTGCTGATTGGCATTCTCAATTCCTTGGATATCTTTTCATATACCTTGCCTGATTATACAGTTCAACTATCTTTTCCCGTAGATCCTTTGACAATTCTTTTTGTTTTTCCCATGACTCAGAATCCAGAAATGTCAGTGCAGCACTGGATGAAAGATGCAAGGGTCTGTCAGGAGTCCAGAAACTTTGACCTTTTATATATACACGCACACTAATTACAAGCAAACAGATCACAGGTGAGGATGATTACCTTTAATAGCCATTCAAACTCCTTTTTGTCAACTTGTGTGCATGTTATCAGGACAAAATCACCAGGGTATGTAAGCTTCTGATCAGGGTCATTTGGGTAGTTTCTGTTGCCATTATGATGTAAAAAGAGTAAACGCAGTTGATTGATAATAAATGGCTTCAGCCAAACACTAACCATGAGTGGAAGAAAAGTTTTTGTGTTATCATTCATATTCTCTGAAAAATGGCCAAGAAATCATAAATTCTGAAAGGGTATGTAAACTTGTAAGCACAACTGTATATGTTTATTAATATATTATTGTGGTGGAAATAAATTTTTTTTTATTGTTTTTCATGCATTTCACAATGGCACTCCTCCATGCTCGGGCAATGAACTCTCTTAAGCTTCTTCAAAACCAATGCAGAGCTATGGTCCCTGCGCCAGTCTTGATGACATCAGAGAACCTTTAACCACTGAAGCATAGGGGAGAAGAGATTGCGGGGACTGGTCAAGCAATGAGGATTGGGTAAGTATAACTGTGGCGCTTGGTCATCCTAGACATAAAGGAGCAATTAACCCTTGCACTGCAAGGGGGACTTCTAGTGTTTAATTAAGGACAATTTATGGAATGGGAAACATTGGCACTTCAATGTCTTGCAAAGAATTCAGCATAAAAAACATAGAAAGCTGCTTTTTGGCAAATACAGTATATCGGTGAAGGGGTCAAGGAAGAGACTTTGATACAACAAATATATAACCATGATGAAACACAATTCATTTTGGGTATCTGGATTAGCTGAGTCTTTTAGTGCCAGACCATTATCTTATCATCATTTGCTAACAACCTCCAAATTTAAATTTCAAAGGTCAAAATCATGAAAATCATTTACTTTGCAGCAGTCTCCAATGATGCAGAAACATAGGGCACTGAAGGTCCATCTTAACCCCTTCACGCCTAAGGGTAAAACAAATTTAAATGACTAAGCACGATTTTGCAACTTTGACACGTGTTAGTAAAACTGTACATATCGTCACAACTTCTTTGTGTATCCAGGTGGATTATACCATGTTTTTTTCAGGACACATTGGGCTTTCTTTTAGTGGTAAATGGTAACGGATATCTCCTGATTTTTTTTTTTTTATTATCAAAGGAAAACTGGCCCAAAATATTAATTCAATTTAGCTGTATATTTCTTGCTATTATCATAATTTGTTCACCAAAGAACAACCCAAAATAAATTCTCCTGCTCCTGGTGATTGCAGCAATGCCACATATGTGTATGTTAGTTGTTGTTTGTACCCGCAGTATAGCCCAGAAGCAATAGTGCGCATTTAGCATTTTTTTATCCTGCCTAAAACGCACTAATGCCCTGTACACGCAGACAGACATTCCAATGACAAAATCTGACGGATTTTGGCCCAAACTTGTTTTGCATACACACAGTCACACAAAGTTGTTGGAAAATCTGATCATTCAGAACGAGGTGACGTACAACACGTATGACAGGGCTATAAAGAGGGCAGTAGCCAATAGCTTTTGTCTCGCAGTTTATTCTGAGCATGCATGGCACTTTGTCCGTCGTAATTGTATACACACGATCGAAATTTAAACAATCGCATTTTGTTGTTGGAAAATTTTAGATCCAGCTCTCAAACTTTGTGTGTCGGAAATTC
The DNA here is from genome assembly GCF_037356315.1 of Lithobates pipiens. Taxonomy (NCBI): domain Eukaryota; kingdom Metazoa; phylum Chordata; class Amphibia; order Anura; family Ranidae; genus Lithobates; species Lithobates pipiens. Next base: position 190,930,050 of record NW_027507686.1, on the reverse strand, counting down.
AGATGGAAAAAGTTCAGATGGAGCCCACATACTATCGGATTTTTCGACAACACGATCCGATCGCACATTTTCCGTTGGAAAGTCCGACCGTGTGTACAGGGCATAACACTGATACTTATTTAATTTTTTATTTTTTTTTATTCTACTCAAAATATGCTGACTGTGACCTTTGAGCCCAACCTTTACCCTAACATTAACCCTGACAAACCTTGATCTTGTTATATTTTTAAAATTTCTTCTTTATTTTTTATTCTTTGTAATTTATTTTTATTTTTTTATACACTTTGCTTTGTTTACATTTTCCTCTCCTGCAAGGAGGGGAAGATAGAATGTATCTTTCTCTTCATTCAAAAGAGGCAGTAAACAGAGGCGTGGGCTCACATTGCCTGATCACTGTGATAGCCAATCAGAGGCTATTACAGTGATCGGATGACCCGGAATCGGGAGTTACGGGTCCCGATCGTTGGTACTTGACCCAGGGCTCTTGGTGAGAGCCCAGTGTCTGTGCTGGGAACACGCTGTGTGGTGCGCTTCCAGCACAAAGAGAGATTTGCATATATGCAGCCCCACAGGAAAAATCCCACTTCCATGAGGCCCGCATATATGGGGCGGTCGGCGGGAAGGGGTTAAAGTGAACACGTAAGGGTGGAAATGCGGGAAGCTGCCATCGTTTTCTTGTTTATTGAAGATGCAGAATCTGGGCTATTATATTAATATTTGGTTGACTATTTGTATCTAGCCAGTAATGTGTTGGCATACCCTTATATTAATATATGTTCCAGCTCTGTGACTCCTAAAAGCTGCTCTCCAGGATAATAGGATTTTTATATACAGCTTACCTGTAAAATCCTTTTCTTGAGAGTACATCACGGGACACAAGAGCTTCATTACATAGTGGGTTATATAGGCACCTCTGGTGATTGGACACTGGCTAACACCCAATTAAGGAGAATTCCTCCCCTATATAGCCCCTCCCATATGGGAGGCACCTCAGTTTTGTAGAAAAGCAATAAGAAACCATGTAAAAACCCAAGAGGGGCGGGAGCCCTGTGTCCCGTGATGTACTCTCAAGAAAAGGATTTTACAGGTAAGCTGTATATAAAAATCCTATTTTCTTGATCATACATCACGGGACACAGGAGCTTCATTACATAGTGGGATGTCCCAAAGCAATGCTCAGTTTGAGGGGAGGGAGACACAGATCAGAAATATAGACCGCCATGGACCAGAGGATCTAAACCGCAGCCTGCAGTACACTGCGCCCAAAGGCGGTATCCTCTTGCCCTCTGACATCCACCTGATAAAATCTGGTGAATGTGTGGACTGATGACCAAGTTGCAGCCTTACAGATCTGAGCCAGGGAGGCCTGGTGATGCACTGCTCAAGAAGCACTTACAGCCCTAGTTGAGTGTGCTTTCACTTGAAAAGGAGGACTCTTCCCCTTTACACTATAGGCCTGAAGAATAACCTGTCTAATCCATCTTGAGAGAGTGGATTTTGATGCCGCCTGGCTCTTCCTAGGGCCTTTCGGAAAAATAAATAAGCAATCAGTCTTTCTTATCTGAGCAGTTGCCTGGAGATAGATACTGATTGCCCTTACTACATCTAGAGTGTGGAAAGACTCTTCTGCGGACTGTGGATCTGGAAAAAAGGATGGTAGGATTACATCTTGATTTAAATGGAATCCTGAAACCATCTTAGACAGAAAGGACCTATTAGGACGCATCACTACCCGGTCCTTATGAATAATTAGATAAGATTCCTTTCTTGAGAGAGCTGCCAGCTCTGACACTCTTCTAGCCGAGGATATGGCTATCAAGAAAACCTATTTTTTAGTCAAAAGAACTAATGAAGCCTGATGCAATGGTTAAAATGGTTGTCCCTGCAATGCCAAGAGAACCAAATTCAGATCCCATGGGCATACCGGAGGTTTGACTGGCGGCCTTAACCGCATGGCCCCCTGGATGAAAGCCCGCACAAGAGAATGTGATGCAAGTGGCTTCTGGAAAAAAACTGACAAGGCTGAAATCTGCACCTTGATAGTGCTTACGGCCAAATTTATTTCTAGGCCTGACTGGAGGAAAGCCAAGATCCTGCTAATGACATACTTTCTAGGATGCCTTTCCCTGGGTTCACACGAGGAAACATATGCCTTCCAGATTTTGTAGTAAATAAGCCTGGAGGCCGGCTTTCTGGCATTGACCAGAGTAGAAAGGACTGGCTCAGAGACCACAATCTCTCACAATGTGGGTCTCAGCAGCCAAACCGTTAAATTCAGACCATGTAAAGCAGGATGGTAAATTGGACCCTGCGAGAGCAGATCTGGCTGGAGAGGAAGGATCCAAGGCCTGCCTACTGCCAATTTCATGATCACTGTGTACCAAGGTCGACTGGGCCAAGCCGGGGCTACCAAAAGAACCAACTTTTTTTCCCTCTTGACTCTTCTCAGGAACCGTGACAGAAGCGGGTATGGTGGGAAGGCATAAATTAGATTGTACCGATCCCAGGGAACTGTCAGAGCATCTGACCCCTGAGCGAAGTACATCTCTTGTCCTTGACACAAATTTTTCCAGTTTCCTGTTGAATCTGAACGCAAACAGATCTACGTCTGGAGCGTCCCACTTGTGACATATGGTCTGAAATATGTCGGGGTGTAGAGCCCATTCTCCTGGGCATAACTGTTGGCGGCTTAGAAACACTGCTTGTCAATTTTCCACTCCTGGAATGAAGACTGCAGAAAGGCATGGAACATGCCTCTCTGCCCAAGCAAGTATGCGATTCACCTCTCTTTGTGCAACCAGACTCCTGGTGCAACCCTGGTGATTGATATAGGCCACAGCTGTGGCATTGTCGGACTGAATTCGAACAGGGAGACCCTGTAGTCTGTAGGACCAGTTCATGAGGGCCATATAAACTGCCCAAATTTCCAGAATATTTATGGGCAGTAGCTTTTCGGTCGCAGACCATTTCCCTTGCGTGCATACTTCCTCCAACACTGCTCCCCAGCCTGTGAGGCTGGCATCTGTAGTTACAATCTTCCATGGAAGGGGAAGAAAAATGTTGCCTTTCAGCAGATTCTTGGTCTGTAACCACCAAACGAGACTCTTGTGTGTCCCTGGGGATAGACACATAGGAAGGTCCAAGGCCTGGGGCTTCTTGTTCCAAGCCGCAAGGATGCATCTTTGCAAAGGCCTTGAGTGAAACTGGGCGAATGGAACGGCCTCGAAGGAGGCAACCATTTTCCCTAACAGTCTCATACACAGCCGAATGGGGGAAGTCTTTCTGCCGAGAATTAGGTGCACCAGAACCCCTATAGCCATGGCCTTTGGCCTTGGTAGAAACACCCTGCCCTGAGCGGTGTCGATGACCATGCCCAGATACTCCAACCTGGTAGCAGGCTGCAGGGACGACTTTTCTAGGTTTATAATCCAACCTAGGTGTTTCAGGTGTTCTAATGTCTTGATAACACTGTGGTTCAAGCGTGCTACTGTTTGCTCTATGAGTAGCAAATCGTCTAGATAAGCCAACACGGTTATACCCTGAGCTCTTAGGTTTGCCAAGAAAGGGTCTAGAATCTTTGTGAAGACTTGAGGAGCTGTAGCGAGACCGAATGGCAGCGCCACAAATTGAAAATGGCGCTGATCTATCGCGAACCTTAGATACTTTTGGTGTGCGGGAAAAATTAGCACATGAAGATATGCATCCTTGATATCTATTGATGCCATAAACTCTCCCCCTTGCAGGGAAGAGACCACAGAACGTATTGACTGCATTCGGAAAGACCGAATGTGCAAAAACTGGTTCAGATCCTTTAGATCCAGGATAGGTCTGACATCTCCATTTGGCTTTGGAACGGTGAAGAGATTTGAGTAAAAGCCTGAATCCTGTTCTTTTGGGTCCACTTCCACTATCACCCCCTGGGATAGCAAGTGATTTAAGGCCAGAAATAGCGGTTTTTGCTTACTGGATCCTTGGGGATCCTTGACCTTAAGAAGCGAGAAGGTGGAATCTCCTGGAACTCTAGCTTGTAGCTAGGGATAAGCTTCGAGTTCGAGTCGAACTCATGTTCTACTCGAACATTGCCTGTTCGCCTGTTCAGCGAACAGTGAACAATTTGGGCTGTTCGCAGCAAATTCGAAAAGCCGGAACACCCTATACAAGTCTATGGGAGAAATCTAAAGTGCTCTTTTTAAAGGGTAATATGCAGGTTACTGTCCTAAAAAGTGTTTGGGGACCCGGGTCCTGCCCCAGGGGACATGGATCAATGCAAAAAAAAGTTTTAAAAACGGCCGTTTTTTCAGGAGCAGTGATTTTAATAATGATTAAAGTGAAACAATAAAAGTGTAATATTCCTTTAAATTTCGTAGCTGGGGGGTATCTAGAGTATGCCTGTGAAGGGGCGCATGTTTCTGCTGCTTAGAACTGTCCCTGCACAAAGTGTCATTTGTGCAGGAAAAAAAGTCTTTTAAAATCACTTGCGGCTAAATTGTCGGCTCCCCGTAATACAGAGAACACTCAATGAGTGTTCTCTGTATTAGCCGACAATTCATTCATTCATTGATAAAAAAAAAAAAAAAAAGCGTGGGGGTTCCCTTAAATTCAATTACCAGGCCCTTCAGGTCTGACATGGATATTAAGGGGAACCCCGTGTCAAATTTTTTAAAAAAATTGACGTGGGGGTCCCCCTAAATATCCATACCAGACCCTTCAGGTCTGATATGGATATTAAGGGGAACCCCGCATCAAATTAAAAAAAAAATTGACGTGGGGGTCCCCCTAAAAATCCATACCAGACCCTTTATCCGAGCACGCAACCTGGCAGGCCGCAGGAAAAGAGGGGGGACGAGAGAGCGCCCCCCCTCCCTCCTGAACCGTAGCAGGCCACATACCCTCAACATTGGGAGGATGCTTTGGGGGTCTGTGACCCCTCAAAGCACTGGTTGTGAGGGTCTGCGGGCGGGGGGCTTATCAGAATCTGGAAGCCCCCTTTAACAAGGGGACCCCCAGATCCCGCCCCCCCCTGTTTGAAATGGTAAGGGGGTACAAAAGTACCCCTACCATTTCACAAAGAAAGTGTCAAAATGGTTAAATAAGACAAACACACTTTTGAAAAATTCCTTTATTAAAAATAAAAAAAAATAAAAAAAAGATTCCAGCGGTGCTAATCCACTCTTGCTATCCAGCGACGGATCTCCGGGGTCCAGCGATGGATGATCATATCCAGCGACGGGGGATCTCTCAGTCCAGCGCTGTCCATACATTCTTCTTTTGTCTCCACTGCGGAAACTGCGGAGATCCCAGCGCTGACGTTTCTTATATTAGGAGGGCGGGGCCACCCGTCACCTGACCCCACCCCTCTGACGCTGGAGAGGGAAGCCAGGGGTTCCCCAGTGACGTGTGGGTGACCCCGCCCCCTCTGATGTAACGCAGGTTTCCGTTACATCAGAGGGGGCGGGGTCACCCACACGTCACTGGGGAACCCCTGGCTCCCTTCACCAGCGTCAGAGGGGGCGGGGTCAGGTGACGAGTGGCCCCGCCCTCCTAATATAAGAAACGTCAGTGCTGGGATCTCCGCAGTCTCCGCAGTGGAGACAGAAGAAGGATGTATGGACAGCGCTGGACTGAGAGATCCCCCGTCGCTGGATATGATCATCCATCGCTGGACCCCGGAGATCCATCGCTGGATAGCAAGAGTGGATTAGCACCGCTGGAATCTTTTTTTTATTTTTAATAAAGGAATTTTTCAAAAGTGTGTTTGTCTTATTTAACCATTTTGACACTTTCTTTGTGAAATGGTAGGGGTACTTTTGTACCCCCTTACCATTTCAAACAGGGGGGTGGCCGGGATCTGGGGGTCCCCTTGTTAAAGGGGGCTTCCAGATTCTGATAAGCCCCCCGCCCGCAGACCCTCACAACCACCGGCCAGGGTTGTGAGGATGAGGCCCTTGTCCTCATCAACATGGGGACAAGGTGCTTTGAGGGGTCACAGACCCCCAAAGCATCCTCCCAATGTTGAGGGTATGTGGCCTGGTACGGTTCAGGAGGGAGGGGGGCCACTCTCTCGTCCCCCCTCTTTTCCTGCGGCCTGCCAGGTTGCGTGCTCGGATAAAGGGTCTGGTATGGATTTTTAGGGGGACCCCCACGTCAATTTTTTTTTTTAATTTGATGCGGGGTTCCCCTTAATATCCATATCAGACCTGAAGGGTCTGGTATGGATATTTAGGGGGACCCCCACGTCAATTTTTTTTTTTAATTTGACACGGGGTTCCCCTTAATATCCATGTCAGACCTGAAGGGCCTGGTAATTGAATTTAGGGGAACCCCCACACTTTTTTTTTTTATCAATGAATGAATGAATGAATTGTCGGCAAATACAGAGAACACTCATTGAGTGTTCTCTGTATTACGGGGAGCCGACAATTTAGCCGCAAGTGATTTTAAAAGACTTTTTTTCCTGCACAAATGACACTTTGTGCAGGGACAGTTCTAAGCACCAGAAACATGCGCCCCTTCACAGGCATACTATAGATACCCCCCAGCTACGAAATTTAAAGGAATATTACACTTTTATTGTTTCACTTTAATCATTATTAAAATCACTGCTCCTGAAAAAACGGCCGTTTTTAAAACTTTTTTTTGCATTGATCCATGTCCCCTGGGGCAGGACCCAGGTCCCCAAACACTTTTTAGGACAGTAACTTGCATATTACCCTTTAAAATGAGCACTTTAGATTGTGAACGTTCGAGTCCCATAGACTTTAATAGGGTTCTAAAGTTCACACGAAGTTTAGGTCTGTTTGCAGGTTCTGGTGCGAACCGAACAGGGGGGTGTTCGGCTCATCCCTACTTGTAGCCCAGAGGAGGTTACCCATTTGTCCCGAATCTCTTCCCGCCAGGCTTCTGCAAACTGCAGGAGCCTTCCCCCCACTCGGCTGAGTGGGGGCGCCCCTTCACAAGGAAGCTTTTGGGCTCTGCTTGGCAGGCTTTCGCCCCCAAGTCTTTTTCTGCCCCTGGGCGTGACCTTGGGCCTTTCTTCCAGTCAAATATTTTTTACACGACAGCTCAGCTGCCCAATTTTTTAGCCATAGGGACCTTCGCATGTGTACCAACAGGAGAGACAAACGAGATGCTTGTTGGACAAAATCCAAAATCGCATCAATCATAAAACACAGAATTTTAGGTATTTCTGCATAATTCTCCACTTCCTCACTGGGAAGTAGGCCAAGCATCTGCTTAACCTGTTCCTTGAGGAACTGACACAACCCCACAGTTGCGACTGTAGGCTGCACTACAGCGCCAGCCATGGAAAAGGAGGCTTTCAATAACGTTTCCAGCTTCTTATCAGTTGGATCCTTAAATACCTGAGCATTATCCAAAGGACAGGTCAGGTTTCTATTCACACAAGAAACAGCCGAATCGACAGATGGGACCCCCCATTTCTTTGTGAAACTTTCCTTCAGAAGATAAAGCATAGAAAACCTTTTAGGAGGAGCAAACAGTTTATCGGGATGTCCCCAATCCTCATACAACAATTTATCCATTAAGGGATGAATTGGAAAGAAAAGGGCTGTCTGTGGGATTCTCCTGACTCCCAGGGAAGAAACAGAGGATGTAGCGGCCTCAGCAGCGGGCATTCTGAAAGTTGTACGCACCAATTCAGTATAATATTGAACCTGCTTTCTAAGTGCCTGGGAGGAGGGGACTCTCTCCTCTTCCTCTGATTCATCCGCCTGCTCTTGATCCCTATCCCATGATAGGTATCTCTCCTCATTGTCAGAGGTGTCATCTGAAAGAGGAATTTCAGCAGAGGGAGGGGATCTACCCCTTTTTCTGTTATTTTTCAGGGAAGCTGAAATAAAATTCATGATTCTCCCTTCAAAACCCTCCAATGTAGCCTTAAGAGAGTCTTCAGTGACATACGCTGGGGCTGAAACATTAGGAGAGGCTGCAAAACCTGACAGGGGCACTGACTCATCCTGTGAGGCTGGCTCCAGTCTTGTGGGGGGGATGGTAATCTACAGGCATTTAGGACCCCTAGACCTAGTCAGTGATTTACCAGTGCCCTTGTTACCTCCCCCTGAGACCCTCTTACGAGGAGACATAGTCCTAAGCTACAAAGCAGAGGTACTAATACAAAAGTGCAATCACTGTTGTGCTACAAGTCTCACAATAAACATATATGCTTAAACTGCACAACCTGATGCTGAGTAGGTGTCTTAGGTTTGCCTGGATCCAACCCCTTAGGATGCTTACTGCCCACAGCTCTGTGTCCTCCACTTACAGCCCGCTGGCGTTCTGGGCTTTTTAAAATTGCTGCTTTGGCACCTGCGCAGTAAAGCGCGTGCACGCAACCACACCCCCCCTCTTCCATTAGTATGGGAGCTCGCCCAGCGTGCGTGCACGCGCGCGCACACGAGGACTGCCGGCGTCCGAGGGGGGGAAGAGGACCACCTATAGAGCTGCGCGGAACCTCCAGACTGCGTGGAACCTCCTTTCTTTACCTTATTGTGGCAGAGTCTGCAGCGTGTGCACTTGAAAGGCATGTAAGTATGCATCAGGCTGCTCTTACTCACTCTAGTGGCGGAAACCAGGTAAGACATTAACTACCCACATGAAGAAATCCATAATATATGATTTATATAGGATTAACTTCTCTTACCTGTCCCCGCTGCAGGAACTGCTGAAAACAGACAGATTCCAGCCTTCACCCATCATGGCGGGCAGAGTTGTGCCAACCTTCAGGATTTTTTGGGTTCCTTCTCAGAGGAACCTCTTACCTGGACCTTGTAAAAGACTCTGCCAGAAACTTTCATGCCACTGTTTAAATAGTACACCAAGTCTGGTTTTCCCAGAGCCCAGTCTTTCAAAAGGAGAGGACTTATAGGCAAAACATTGTTTCTTCGGATGATGAAGCCCGGGTACCATATTATCTTGGAAGTCAAATATCGGCCCGAGATATGGATCCACGTTTCAGCGGACAGTCCGCTCGTGAGTAGGCTAGTTCGATGGACTAAGTATGGCGCATGCTCAGAAAGGATTTACACGGCGAAAGGTTGCATTGCAGTGTATTGGACGTCGTATTTCTAGTCCCGTCGTACGTGCTGTACACGTCATCGTGCAAGCTTTCGGCGGACTGTCTGTTCATCGTGTGTGGTCAAGTCCGTTCATTCGAAAGTAGGACGGACTGTCTGTCGGATTGTCTGAGGGACTTAGTTGGACGGACAATCCTCTCGTGTGTACGCGGCCTAAGGCTTTGTGTATCTCTTGCAGATCTGTTCAGTAATCCAGTGTGAAACTTTCCCTATGTGACACGGACCAGTCGCTGCTGTTCTCTCTCCATGTGCAGAGTGACTAGTCTTGTCTCCACCCCTTCCTGTAGTTTTCTGCAGGCAGTCTATAGTGGGTGTGGCTTGCTGGGTCCCTCCCACATCTCTGCTCTCTGCACAGGCTGTGTACGGCACAGTGATGATGCCACTTCTACTTTTACAAAGTCATATAGTGTATGAGTTTGCTAAGGTGTTTGGTGCACAAAAATGGATTGATATCCTTTGTGGCTACTAAAAAAATACGGTATATTTAAATGAAGGCTTTTGTGTCCATAGTTCAGCTTTGATGCCAAACTCCAACCATTGTGGGAAAGAGTGTACTTCTTTGATTTTTTTCAGCCCGTACCCCAATTGTGAGATTTTCCTCTGCTTCCTGTCACTGTGATGCCTTACAAGAAATAAGGGGGGCTGTGGTTGTCACTGGGGAGAAAGGCACAGATAGCACTAAAAGCATTGTAAGAGTTCTAGAGGCGATTCAGTTCGCATTGTGCGCTATACAAGTATTTCATTCATTCATTCATTCAGTTCTAACTCTGAGTTTTAGTAATGAGAAATCTTCTAGTAGGGACACGGGTGGCAATAAAAACCTGACAGAGGCTCTAACACTTCACTTCTCCTTCCACAGCATCACATTATCTTTCCTTTACTTCCCCGCTCCTCTGTTCAGCTGCTGGGAATGAAGAAAATACCTGGTTTGTCTGGGTATGAAGGGGCATGTGACCCACTTCTTGACTGTACTGGGCCAATCGCCAAGCACCAGTGTTGTCACATAGAGAGAGTCCATGGCTCTGTGTAAGCTATGACTTGGGCTATTCTTACATTAATGAGGGGATTATCCTACTTCCAGAAGCTTGTAGGCAGATGCAGTCTTTATTCTCCACTGCAGGTGGTGCTCAACTGTAGCAGCAATGCACCTGAGTAAAGAAGTCAAGAGGATCTTGGTTTGGTTTCTCTATGGTTTCCTCGGTCTTAGGGAAGCAGCTATTTCCTTGGATGGCTACACCTCATGTGACTTTGGCAGCCATATTGGGTCAGCCAGAGTCTTTTTAAGACCATATTTAAGATGCTGTTGGCATCTCGGAGTCTTCTGTCCACTGTTAATCTGCTTCTCGGTTGTAAGTGTCCCTGGTCGGGTAAACTTAACGCCGAACCTGTTTGTATTGTTGACTTGGCTGTTACAATACAACGTTCTCTGCAAATCGGACTCTGTGTTTTTTCTGCCAGCCACACCACACTGCACCCATCCAAAAAGCTGAATAGAGCAGCAGGGGGAACAAAGAAAGAGAGGGGTTGCTGTGGCTTTACGTGCCCCAGCAGAGGCGAAAAATCCCCTGGGGGTGGGACTTTGAAGGCACTCAATGGTAATGTAATAAAGTAATTAAAAAGTAAATTTATTGAATAGAAAATTATTAAAATTGAAAACATGGAAAATACATAGTTACATAGTTAGTAAGGTTGACTAAAGACACCAGTCCATCCTGAGTGTCTACAGTTGTCCCCATCACTGTACATTGCACACTCACATTGGTCCCTACCCTCAGGGAGCCCACAATCCAAGGTCCCCATTTATATACTAGGGACAATTTTGGACAGAAGCCAATTAACCTACCTGCATGTCTTTGGAGGGTGGGAGGAAACCGGAGTACCTGGAGGAAACCCACGCAGGCACAGGGAGAACATGCAAACTCCAGGTAGGTAGTGTTGTGGTTGGGATTTGAACCAGTGACCCTTCTTACTGCTAGGTGAGAGTTCTAACCACTACACCACTGTGCCACATGACCTAAACAACTGGAGAAGCATCATAACAAAGATACATGACAATACAATTTTAGATCCTTCACCCCACTCTAAAGCCTAGTACACAAGGGTCAAATGTCAGGTGGGATTGGCTAATTCTATAGAAACTGGCCAACACTGTGCCACGTTTGTACAGCAGCTGGTCCGACAGAAGCAAATTATACCGTATATACTCGAGTATAGGCCAACCCGAATATAAGCCGGGGCACCTAATTTTACTACAAAAAACTGGGAAAACTTATTGACTCGATTATACGCCTAGGGTGAGAAATGCAGCAGCTACTGTAAGTGGAAAAGAGGGTCAACAATGCCCATCTGCAGCCTCACTGTGCCCATCTGCAGCCTCACTGTGCCCATCTGCATGCCTCACTGTGTCCATCTGCATTCCTCATTCTGCCCATCTGCATTCCTCACTATGCCCATCTGCATGCCTCACCATGTCCATCTGCATTCCTTACTCTGTCCATCTGCATTCCTCGCTCTGCCCATCTGCATTCCTCCCTCTGCCCATCTGCATTCCTCACTCTGCCCATCTGCATGCCTCACTGTGTCCATCTGCATGCCTCACTGTGTCCATCTGCATGCCTCACTGTGTAAATCTGCATTCCTCACTCTGCCCATCTGCAGGCCTCACTGTGTCCATCTGCAGGCCTCACTCAGCCCATCTCCCTGCACTGTGTCCATGTGCAGCCTCACTCTGTCCATCTCCCTGCACTGTGTCCATGTGCAGCCTCACTCTGTCCATCTCCCTGCACTGTGTCCTTGTGCAGCCTCACTCTGCCCATCTCCCTGCACTGTGTCCTTGTTCAGCCTCACTCTGCCCATCTCCCTGCACTGTGTCCATCTGCAGCCTCACTTTGACCATCTCCCTGCACTGTGTCCATCTGCAGCCTCATGTACCTGATCTCCGATGCTGTAACATGCAGTCAGTCTAGTCGGCGGCCATCCAGTGTAACAAAGCCCCGCCTCCTCCTCATCCATGACGGAACTCTGATTCAGTTTCCCAGCAGTGAGTCAGTATTCCACCTATCGTGGATGAGGAGAAGGCGGGGCTTTGTTACACTGTAAGGCTGCCGACTAGACTGCATGTTACAGCTCCGGGAGATCAGGCGCATGAGGCTGCAGATGGGCACAGTGACTCGGGTATAAGCCGAGGGGGTTTTTTCAGTCCAAAAAAATGTGCTGAAAAACTCGGCTTATACTCGAGTATATATGGTAGTCAGTACTATGTATAGACAGTTATTCAATTTAACATAATTCTTAAAGGGGTTGTAAAGGTTTTTTTTTTTTTTAAATAACAAACATATCATACTTACCTCCTCTGTGCAAGGGTTTTGCACATAGCGGCCCCGATCCTCCTTTTCTGTGTTCCCCCAGCAGCGATTCTGGCTCCTTCTCTTCTCGAGTGCCCCCTTGGAGACCCGCATTCCATTGGGACACCCATGCGGGCACACTTCTGAATTCTGCTGCTGTGTCCATTCACACCACATAGCAGTATGCAGCCCCACCCCCGGCTCCTGCTGCTATGAATCTATCCAATGAGGACCCAAGGCAACGGCTGGAACTTCTGTGCTCGTCGCTGTCGCTGGAACGATCGGCTTCAGGCAAGTAAAAGGGGGGATGCAGCAGAGAAGGTTATTGATCTTAATTCATAGAATGCATTAAGGTGAAAAACCTTGAGGGTTTACAACCCCTTTAAAGCGGAGTTCCACCGGTTCTGTGTTTATTAAAAGTCAGCAGCTACAAAAAGTGTAGCTGCTGACTTTTAATAAACACACACTCACCTATCCCACGGTCCAGCGATGCGTATGCCTGGAGCCTCTCTTCTCTCCCCCGCCTGTCCGCAGTGCCGGCATTACTACTGTCGGCATCTGACTGACAGCCTGTGGCTTCCCAGCCGGGTGCGCACTACGTGAGTAGCGCTGCGTGTCGTGAATGGCCGTTCAAACTTCTGGGAGCTGTCCCAGAAGATTGCAGTGAGGGAGGGGCTGTCTAGGGGTGAGGAGGAGTCGCCTTGGGGTGAGGAGCAGAAGTGGGAGCTGGGTACTTGTCAAAACCAGTTACATGTAAAATGTGGCAAGGCAAGGGGTCAGAAGTACTTAACCACTTCCCACCCGGCCAATGCATATATACGGCCGGGTGGGATCCGTCTACTCCTGATAGGACGTTCAGGAACGTCCTTCAGAAGTAGCGGGATCGCGCGCGCGCGTGCCCGCACAGCGGCGCGATCCCGATGTGCTCGTGTCACCCGGACACGGCACATCTCGGATCGGCAGGAGGGCTCTGTGATTGACCCTCCTGATCACATGACGGCCGTGTCCAATCACGGCCGTCATGTGATGTAAACAAACAGCCGGTTGCTAGGCAATCGGCTCTCCTCTCCTCACACGGAAGTCATCGCTGAGGAGAGGAGAGCAGAACGCTGCAGCCGGCTGATGATCAGTGAGTATGGGCTGCTTTTTACAGCTTTTTACTCACTGATCATCAGTGTAGTGTCAACACACAACACACCACACAGTACAAACACAGTCCCCACATATGTCCCCAAAACACACATGTCCCCAAAACATACATGTCCCCAAATAATAAAAACACATGTCCCTAATAATAAAAACATGTCCCCCACATATGTCCCACTAAAATCACATGTCCCAATGATTATCTGCACACATATGTACGTGATCACCTGCACACATATGTACATGATCATTTGCGTACATATGTCCGTGATCACACAAACCAATTATTATACACTTAACGGAATTTTTTTTACCAAAAACATGTAGCAGAATACATTTTGGCTTAAATTTATGACAAAATTTGATTTTATTGGATTTCTTTTCAAATAGAAAAAAGAAAATATTGTTTTTTTTCCAAATTTCCGCTTTTTTTGCGCTTATATCGCAAAAAAAAAAAAACGGAGTCGTGAATAAATAACACCAAAATAAAGCTCTATTTGTGCGAACAAAATGATAACAATTTCATTTGGGTACAGTGTAGCATGACCGCGCAATTGTCACTGAAAGCGCTAGAGCGATGAAAGCTGAAAATTGGGCTGGGAAGGAAGGGGGTGAAAGTGCCCTGTATTGTAGTGGTTAAAGCAGAAGTTCCACTTTTGGGTGGAACTCTGCTTTAATGCATATACTATGCATTAATATGTGTTACCACATGGGGGCAGCAGTGGGAAGAAAAGGCAGACAAGCATGCAAATGTGTAGAACAATCATGTTACGTAATTCTATACAGCAATAGTGCAGGGAAGTTATTAGCTTGCATTTATTTGCAACAACGCCCAACTCCTATTTTGTTTATTTACTTCTTTAGCTTTATTGTGCGTCATTATGCGTTTAGGTGTGCGCAATGACGTATTGATGTGCATCATTATGCATATCGTAACACCTGTTGGGATGAGTTTTAATGTTTCCCTTGGTTTCAATGAAGTACATAAAGAAATAGTGCAGGGGTGTGAATCCAGCCTTAATAAGAAACGTATATAGTGTATATATATATATATATATATATATATATATATATATATATATATATACTACTTTTAGCTGATCCCCTTGCATTGCAACTCTGCATTAGTCAATGGTAGATATCTATATATATATATATACCGTATATGCCGGTGTATAAAACGACCGGGCATATAAGACGACCCCCTAATCTTACAGTTGTTTAAGCATTTTTTTTTTACTTACTGTATAAGACGACCCCCTTCCGAGGCTTCCGACGCTTCATATTTCGTCCTTCTTGCTGGAGCAGGAGCTGGCGCCATATCCTTCTCCCTGCTTTTGCTGGAACCAATCACGGCGAGCGATGTATTATATTAATGAATACAAAGCCTGCTTGGATTGGCAGAGGCTGTATCATCATCAGCCCGCGCCTCTGACTCTCAAAGCCAATCCGAGCTGGCATCCGAGGGGCTGATCCGGCGTATAAGACGACCCTCGATTTTTGCCCAGTTTTTTTAAGTGTAAAAGTCTTATACGCCGGAAAATACGATATATATATATATATATATATATATATATATATTAGGGCTGTTACTGATTAAAATTTTCGTGTTCGATTAATCCTTTTTTTTTAAATCGATTAATCGACTAATTTCAATTAATTATAACACACATACAGATCCAACTACTTTTAGCTGATCCCCTTGCATTGCAACTCTGCATTAGTCAGTGGTAGGGATGAGCCGAACACCCCCCGGTTCGGTTCATACCAGAACTTTCGAACGGACCCCAAATTCGAACGAACTTTAGAACCCCATTGAAGTCTATGGGACTCGAACGTTCGAAATGAAAAGTGCTAATTTTAATGGCTAATATGCAAGATACTGTCTTAAAAAGGGTTTGGGGACCTGGCTCCTGCCCCAGGGGACATGGGTCAATGCCTAAAATGTTTTTAAAAATGGCCGTTTTGGCGGGAGCACTGATTTTAATGACGATTAAAGTGAAAAAAAAAGTGAAATATTCCTTTAAATATGGTGCCTGGGGGGTGTCTATAGTATGCCTGTGAAGTGCCACGTGTTTCCCGTGTTTAGAACAGTCCCTGCACAAAATGACATTAAACGGAAATAACACCATTTAAAACTGCTTGCGGTTTTAATGTTATATCTGGTTCCTGCAATATGGTTGAAAATCATTGAGAAAAATGGCATGGGTAGCCCTCCCTGCCCATTACCAGCCCCTTTAGGTCTTGTACGCATATTAAGGGGAACCCCGTACCCATATTAAAAAAAAAAGGAAATGCGTGTGGCCCCCTGGCCCTATATACTCAGAACAGCAGTATACAGGCGGTGCAAACAAGACAGGGACTGTGTAGGTTTGTTGTGTTAAGTTGAATCTGTTTGTAATTTTCAACTGGTACATTTTTAAAGTGTAGCTCCAGTCAAAAAAACTATTTTTAAGCTTTTTGGAAAACATAGGGAAGGGTTATCACCCCTGTATAATTTGTTTTGTCGTACATCTTTTTTCATCTCACTTGCTGTTGTCTCCTTCCGTTTGCAAGTAGGAGATGTTTGTAAATTGAATGTTTGAAAGTAGGGGCCTGCCCTATATGCTCTGCAGAAATGGCGGAACAAGGTGTTGGTTTTGCCACAACATTGTAAGCCCTCAAAGTGACTCTTGCTGGGCGCTGGAGCGCCCTGTTGTGAACGATTATATCAAGAATTGTAATTACATGCCATTGTTGAACAGTGGTAGAAAAATTGACCTTTGGTGGTTGTGGTGCTGGTGCCACAACACTATAAGTCCTCACAGTTACTCTGGGTGGGCACAGGAACGGGCCCTCCTGTGAAATATTATATCAAGAATTGTAATTACATGTCCCTGTTAAACAGGGGCAGAAAAATTTGGCCTTAGGCACTGCTGCTGGTGCCACCACACTGCAACCTCTCCCATATACTCTAGTTTTATTGCAGGAATTAGCCCTGCTGCAAAGCATTGCATCAAAAATTGTAATTAAACGCCCCTGTTAAACAGGGGCAGAAAAATTGGGCCTTGGGCACTGGTGCTGGTGCCACCACACTGCAACCTCTGCCATATACTCTTGTTTTATTGCAGGAATTAGCCCTGCTGCAAAGCATTGCATCAAAAATTGTAATTAAACGCCCCTGTTAAACAGGGGCAGAAAAATTGGGCCTTAGGCACTGGTGCTGGTGCCACCACACTGCAACCTCTCCCATATACTCTTGTTTGA
This sequence comes from Lithobates pipiens, assembly GCF_037356315.1. Classification (NCBI taxonomy): domain Eukaryota; kingdom Metazoa; phylum Chordata; class Amphibia; order Anura; family Ranidae; genus Lithobates; species Lithobates pipiens. Next base: position 190,913,222 of record NW_027507686.1, on the reverse strand, counting down.
TTGCAGGAATTAGCCCTGCTGCAAAGCATTGCATCAAAAATTGTAATTAAACGCCCCTGTTAAACAGGGGAAGAAAAATTGGGCCTTAGGCACTGGTGCTGGTGCCACCACACTGCAACCTCTGCCATATACTCTAGTTTTATTGCAGGAATTAGCTATGCTGCAAAGCATTGCATCAAAAATTGTAATTAAACGCCCCTGTTAAACAGGGGCAGAAAAATTGGGCCTTAGGCACTGGTGCTGGTGCCACCACACTGCAACCTCTGCCATATACTCTAGTTTTATTGCAGGAATTAGCCCTGCTGCAAAGCATTGCATCAAAAATTGTAATTAAACGCCCCTGTTAAACAGGGGCAGAAAAATTGGGCCTTAGGCACTGGTGCTGGTGCCACCACACTGCAACCTCTGCCATATACTCTAGTTTTATTGCAGGAATTAGCCCTGCTGCAAAGCATTGCATCAAAAATTGTAATTAAACACCCCTGTTAAACAGGGACAGAAAAATTGGGCCTTAGGCACTGGTGCTGGTGCCACCACACTGCAACCTCTGCCATATACTCTAGTTTTATTGCAGGAATTAGCCCTGCTGCAAAGCATTGCATCAAAAATTGTACTTAAATGCCCCTGTTAAACAGGGGCAGAAAAATTGGGCTGATGGCATCAACCAGAACCAGAAATGTTCTTCCAACATATCAGCGGAGGAGGAAGAGGATAGATAATCAACATAACAGGACAGTCACTCAGCATCAGCATAGGCAGTCTTGAAGGGATGTGATATTTCAAAAAAAATTATTCTGTTACATCAGCTTCAGGTGCTTGGTAGCTGTGGGTGATCCAAGACTGATTCATCTTGATGAAGGTCAGTCGATCAACTGATTCGGTGGACAGGCGCACCCTGTGATCGGTAACAAAGCCACCAGCAGCACTGAAGGTGCGTTCCGAAAGAACGCTGGATGCAGGACAGGCCAGTAGCTCAATTGCATACTGTGCAAGCTCTGGCCAGTGATCCATCCTCAAGACCCAGTAAGCCAGAGGATTTTCGGTGGGAAAGGTTTCCAAGTCTGACCTTGCCCCTAGGTATTCCTGCACCATGTAAATCAGACACTGGCGATGGGTGCTGGAACCAATCATACCTTGGGGCTGCGGACTAAAAAATTGTCTGAAAGCATCAGTCAGACGGCCACCTTCTCCACCGCTCCTTCTGACCGATGCCTCAGCAACACGTTGTCCAGGACCAGGAGTTTGTAACCTCCCAGTCTCTGGGAACGCGTTGCACAGACCTTTCTGCAAGGCCTCCCGGAGATGTCTCATCCTCTGCTCCCTCTGCGATGGCAAGATAAGGTCGGCAACCTTACCCTTGTACCGTGGATCAAGGAGAGTGGCCAGCCAGTAATGGTCCCTCTCCTTCATCCGAAGAATACGAGGATCCTTCCGCAGGCTTTGCAGGATCAGGGAGGCCATGCAGCGTAGGTTAGCTGAGGCATTCGGTCTGGAGTCCTCTGGGTCACTAAAGACAACATGATCCGCAGCTACCTCCTCCCAGCCACGTACAAGTCCACGTGTTTCTTGGGACTGTAAATCATCCCTACAAGACTGCTGATGCTGAGTGCCAGCCTCCACCTCCATGCTGACACAATCATCCTCCTCCTCCTCTTCCTCCTCCTCATCCTCTTCCTGTGTGATGGGTGGGACAGCAGGAACACTGTCTGGATAAAGGGGGCCTTGAGAGGCAAGGAAGTCCTCCTCTTCCTGCCTCTGTTCTGCCTCAAGTGCCCTGTCCATTATTCCACGCAGCGTATGCTCCAAGAGGTGGACAAGAGGTACAGTGTCACTGATGCATGCACTGTCACTGCTCACCATCCTTGTGGCCTCCTCAAACGGTGACAGGACAGTGCATGCATCCCTGATCATGCCCCACTGGCGTGGTGAGAAAAAACCAAGCTCCCCTGACCCTGTCCTGGTGCCGTAGTCGCACAGGTACTCATTGATGGCCCTCTGCTGCGTGTGCAGCCGCTGCAGCATGGCCAATGTTGAGTTCCATCTGGTGGGCATGTCACATATAAGGCGGTTCTTGGGCAGGTTTAACTTCTTTTCGAGCTTAGCCAGCCGAGCACAGGCATTAAATGATCGGCGGAAATGCACACAGACTTTCCTGGCCTGCTTCAGGACATCCTGTAAGCCGGGGTACCTGCCCAAGAACCGCTGCACCACCAGGTTAAGGACGTGAGCTACACAGGGCACATGGGTCAGTTGTCCCTGTCGGAGGGCGGAGAGGAGGTTGGTGCCATTGTCGCAAACCACCATTCCTGGCTTAAGCTGGCGTGGCGTCAACCACCTCTCGGCCTGCCCCTGCAGAGCTGAAAAAACATCCGCCCCAGTGTGGCTCCTGTCCCCCAAACAAACCAGCGCAAGCACGGCATGGCATCGTTTGGCCTGCGTACTTGTGTAGCCCCTGGAACTCCTACGGAGCACCGCTGGTTCTGAGGACAGAGCACTGGAAGAGGCCATGGAGGAAGAAGAAGAGGAGGGGGTGGAGGAGAGAGGTGTGTCACAACCAATAGTAGCATTTTGGAGGCGTGATGGTGGAACAACCTCCAACACTACTGCACCTTGTCCTGCATCCTTCCCTGCTGCCAGAAGAGTGACCCAATGGGCCGTGAAAGACAGGTAACGTCCCTGTCCATGCCTGCTGGACCATGAGTCAGCGGTAATATGCACCTTACCGCTGACCGCTCTGTCCAGCAAGGCAAGGACATTGCCTTCCACATGCCGGTAGAGAGCCGGAATCGCCTTCCGTGAGAAAAAGTGGCGTTTGGGGACCTGCCACTGAGGAACCGCACATTGTACAAACTCACGGAAGGGGGCCGAGTCTACCAACTGAAAAGGCAGCAGTTGAAGTGCTAGCAATTTAGCCAAGCTAGCATTCAACCGCTGGGCATGTGGATGGCTGGGAGTGAACTTCTTTCGCCGGTCCAGCAGCTGGGGCAGGGACATTTGCCTGCTATAATCGGACGTGGGTGTACCGCTAGCAGAGTTCCCGGAAGCACTTGGCTGTGACACACCTAATTCTACACCTTCATTCCTCTCAGAGCAGGTTTCAGAGAGGACTGAAGGTCTAGTGGGGTTGGAGATGCCAGCTGATGAGGAGCAAGGAGAGGTCCGCTTTGTTCTTTGGTGTGGGTCTTTGAGGTACGCTTGCCAACGAGCTGCATGGCAGGTCAACATATGTCTGGTCAAGCATGTGGTGCCCAAGCGGCTGATGTTTTGGCCACGTGAGATACGCTTGAGACATATGTTGCAAATAGCAGCGGTGCGATCTGATGCACTCGTCTCAAAAAAGGCCACACCAAAGAACTTTTAGAATAACGCGCAGAGGCAGCGGTGTGATTCAGTCGGTGTGCTGCCCCTAAGCTGGCCCCCGGAGGGCATCCTGCCTCGTTGGACATGTGCCTCCTCCTCCTCCTCCTCCTCTCTCCTTCCAGGCACCCACGTGGAGTCAGTGCCCTCATCATCCCCTCCCTCTTCATCGCTGTAGCAAACCTGGCAGTATGCTGCAGCTTGTGGAACATGACTGCCAGATTGCTGTCCTTCTTGAGCATCCCCTCTCTCTGCGCTCACGCTACTGCCTTCCTCTAGCTGAGTGTCATCATCAGAGCCCACAAAACACTGGGCATCCTCCTGGAGCATGTACCCAACACTGTGCTCAAAGAGTTTAGGAGACTCCTCAGGAGGACGTGGTGGGTCTAGGGAAGGAGTCACTGATAATGACATTGAGAGGAGGGAAGACGATGTGTTGGCAGCTGCTTTGCTAGTACCCTGAGACTGGGTGAGAGAGGATGAGGAGGATGAAGAGGGCTTGGTCATCCACTCTACCAAGTCGTTGGCATGTTGCGGCTCAACATGACCAGCTGCCGAAAAGAAGGACAAGCGTGTCCCATGGCCACGTGCTGATGACAATGCACCGCGTCCACGAACAGCACTGTTGTCTCTAGACACAGAGCCTGCTTGCCCTCTTTTATCGGCTCGCGCCTGTCTGCCTCTCCTTGCTGGCCTTCCAGACATGTTAATGGCCTGAAGGGAGTTGGGTAAAAAAGCAGTTGGGTAGTGTATATTGTGCTAGAGGCACACAACACCCACTAACTCCTGCAGATGCTTTTTTTATAGAACACCAGAGATAAAGGGGTATATACAGATGTATACTGTGCTGTGCTGGAGGCACACACAACTTCCAATAACTCCTGCAGATGGCAAGTGGGGTCACAGTGCATGCTTGGCCAATCATGAGCCAGCAATGCACTGCGCCATCGCAGTGCATTGTGGGCCGTGAGCGCCACACGAATTTGGCGCGAACGGACCAAAATGTTCGGACTTCGTCGAACGGACGAACAGCCAATGTTCGAGTCGAACGTACGTTCGACTCGAACACGAAGCTCATCCCTAGTCAGTGGTAAATGTGGAATACACTATATACAATCACCCGACACTAGTTAGTTTCCACAATCCATGACTTCATTTCACAGTTCACACAAATACGTTTTCAATTCAAACTGTAGCACTGACGTAAGTCATTTTTAAAATAAACTTTAAGAAAAATGTAGAAAGTTAGTTTAACTTTAATTATAAAACGTATCTATTATATTGACTGTCAGGCAAGTAGGCATCACTTTAGCCAGTCACGCAGACATACTAGAGTGTTTACATTTTGTTTTTTTTACAACGTTAAAAATGGAGGTTATCAAATTTGCCTACCCTTAGCTCACTGAATGATCCCAGTTAACCACATCCATATTCGCCATCACTGTCCAGGCTGTCCGGTGACACCACGGACATCGATGTCACCAGACTCCTCCCCCCTTCCCTTCGTTAGCAGACGGAGGCACTTGAGGGAGGAGTCGAAATTATTTTGATCGGTACTCACCTCTACACCGGCTTCCAGGTCTTCAGGAAGTTCCGTCTGAGAATCGGTGACATCACGGACATTGAAAAAATTAAGGATTAATCGAGGAATTAATCTTTTTTTTTCCCAGCCAATATATATATATATATATATATATATATATATATACATACATACACATATATATACATACACATTATAAGAAGTGGATTTACACAGTTTGATGCATTTAGCATGGATAAAGTGCACTTGAGTTGATGTGCATGGGTATACCTTTTTAATATGTTGCTTTGATGTGTGTTTTCTTTCATAGCCAAAATACTCAGCAAGTTAAATTTTCACCCATAGTGTTGGTGTGAACTGGGTCTATTGGAAACAGCAGATTATAGCTTGTCATTGCATTAGGTCCTGCATCTCACAAAGAAGCCCAACAAATCATGTGGTGTGAATGGGTCCTAAAGTTGTTATGAATTGAATTGATATAGCCTTTTGCAGCTTCCTATAAAGCAGAGCTCACATAGGGGAAGTATCACAAGGAGCCAGACAGTAATGCTGCAAGGCAAGGAGCACACTGATAGGAGGAGAGAGCAAAGTGTCAGACAGATCCTATCAGTCTGCTTCTTTCACTGATCATTCCATTCACAGGCTGGGGGATGGGAGGAGACCTGAAAGCGCTCTTCTGCTTTGTGGCAGACCTGTGTAATCTTATTACTGGATGAACAGAAATACAAATCTTTTGGATGGTAAAATAGATCCTATATATGTATTTTATCTTTAGCTGCTTGCCTGGAGATAAGTTTTAGGTAATGAACAAAGGTATAGATGACAGATCCACAGCCTGAACTCTGAGAAACAAGTAAGTCACCTTGCCATTCTAAATTATTAACTGACAATGCTGAGTGTTGGTTGATTCTATAACTCTATATACTTTGTTGCTCTGAGGTATAAAAAAAAATACAGTCCTGGCGTGTTAAACACATTTGTGTACATATCCAAGCTTTGTCATGTTATGTTGAAGGGAACAATGATGATTTTGAAATAGCATGACATATAAAGCGTCTATAAACCCAAGAAAATAAATGTATTGCGGCCATATGGCGACTGTATTATTCAGGTTTTTTTTTTACACTTTTTGTTTTTTCACCTGATGATCCTGCCAGGAACACACTTCCTGTCCTAGGGTTACAACTGTACAGTATATAGGAGGAGCAGCATTGTCACCCTAGGAATGGAGTGCATTGGGACTATATAACACCTCCCCCTCTCCATAACACAGGAGAAGTCTCCTATTCTATCGAAAGAAAAAAATGTGTTTGGAGTTCTGCATTAGGTTATAATGGAGTGATGTCTTGTGGCTCAGGTTCATATTTTGCATAATGTTTTTTGTAGACTTTAGTCTTGCATCTGCTTTACAGTGCTATTTAAACACCGCCAGCAATTCAATACAACAGATTGACATAATACTGTGCAATAATCTGTGTTACCACATGGAGGCAGCAGTGGGTAGAAAGCCATACAGAGCCATACAAATATGGAGAAACAATCATCTTACAAAATTCTAATCAAACTAATGACTATTTTATAATACAGGGGGTTCTCAAGTTATGGGAGTTTGTAAAAAACACTGACCCAACTCCTATTTTTGTTTATTCGCTCCTTTAGCCCCCTAAATGTTGGCAAAGAGAAGACAAGAAGCAGTCCATAAACTGGCCTTTCAGTCCAAACAGGAGTGGGTAAGGACTACATGCTCTGTCAGGTGTGTATTGTTTGTTACACCACTGATGAGATTTCCTCTAACTTCCTGTCCTGGTGACAGGGTATTTCAGGGACATAAGGAGATCTCACTAATGGAGACAGCAACAAAAACGCCTCTACCTAAGCTTTCACACCAAGCCTCCCATAGCGTCAGCGGTAAAACGCCGCTATTTTTAGAGGCGTTTTACTGTCGGATTTGCAGCACATTTTGGCCGCTATCTGGGCGCTTTTACCCCCGCTAGCAGTCGAGAAAGGGTTAAAACCACCCGCAATGGTGGCGTTTTGCCGGCAGTATTGCAGCGCTGCCCTATTGATTTCAATGGGGAGCAGCGGTGGAGGAGCGGTAAACACGCGGTAAACACGCTCCAAAGAAGCTGCTGGCAGGACTTTTTCTGACTTCCTGCCAGCGCACCCTTCCAGTGTGAAAGCCCTTGGACTTTCACACTGGAAACAATGGAGCAGCAGTTTACGGGCAGATTGCAGGCGATATTTCTAACGCTATAGCACCCTCAAAACGCCCTCGTGTGAAAGAGTGGAAAAAATAAAAAAATCTGCTAAATTTGTATAGGTGTTTGGGTGTCCCTGTCCCAGCGACACCTACAGTACTGTGCAAAAGTTTTAGGCAAGTGTGAAATTTTTTTTTCAGAAATAGAAGTGCTAATAGTTTTATTTTATCAATTAACAAAATGGAAAGTAAATGAACAGAACAGAAACCCAAATCAAATCAATATTTGTTGTGACCCGCTCTTTGCATTCAAAACTGCATCAATTCTTCTAGGTACACTTGCACACAGTTTTTGAATGAACTTGGCAGGTAGATTGTTCCAAAAATCTTGGAGAACTAACCACAGATCTTCTGTGGATTTAGGCTGCCTCAAATACTTCTGTCTCCATGATGTTGAGATCAGGGCTCTGTGGGCGCCAAAAAAATTACTTCCAGGACTCCTTGTTCTTCTTTGTGCTGAAGATAGTTCGTAATGACATTGGCTGCATGTCTGGGTTCCTTGTCCTACTGCAGAATACATTTGGGGCCAATCGCACGCCTCCCTGATGGTATGGCATAATGGATAAATATCTGCCCGTATTTCTTAGCATTGAGGACACCAACATTCAGGACCACAGACGCAGTGGTTGATAAAGGAAACTTAAATATCTCAGTCCTGCTATAAGCCGCTGATCACCGCTATTGCTAGTATAAAGACTTAAAAATAAATACAAATTTCAGTATATATCCCATCGTTTGTAGACATCTTTTGTGCAAATCAATTAATATATGCTTATTGGGATTTTTTAAACCAAAAGTATGTAGCAGAGTACACATTGGCCTAAATTTATGAAGACATTCAATTTTTAATTATTTTTTATTGGATATGTTTTATAGCAGAAAGTAATTTTTTTTATTTCTTTCAATACTGTTGGTATTTTGGTTATAGCGCAAAAAGTAAAAAACAAAGGTGATCAAATACCATAAAAAAAACTTTATTTGTGGGGAAAAAATGATATAAATTTCATTTGGGTACAGCATTGCATGACCGCGCAATTGCCAGTTAAAGTAACGCAGTGCCATATCGCAAAAAATGTCCTGGTTATGAAGAGGGGTAAATCTCCTGGAGGTCAGCTGGTTAAACCAGTGTAATGCCCCATACACACGGTCGGAAATTCAGACAGGAAAAAGTCAGATTGGATTATGTTGTCTGAAAATCTGATCGTGTGTGGGTTCTATTGGACTTTTTCCATTGGAGTTTCCGACAGGAAAAAGTTTGAGAGTTGGATCTAAAATCCGATCTGACTTTTTCCGATTGTGTGTAGAGAATTCCAACGCACAAAGTGCTACGCATGCTCAGAAAAAATTTGGAGATGAAAGCAATTGGCTACTGGCCTCTACATAGTCCCGTCATACGTTTTGTACGTCACCTCGTTCCGAACAATCGGATTTTCCGATGACTTTGTGCGACCGTGTGTATGCAAGACAAGTTTCGGTCAAAATCCGTCTGAAAAAATCCGATGGATTTTGTGGTCAGAATGTCCGACCGTGTGTATGGGGCATAATGCGTATCTAGTCACATAAAACAACATTACATAAGCATGTAATAGTTCCAGCCAGGCTTGAGCGTTTTTTTCATTTCAATTGCCAGAATAAATGAATATACTATTCAGTTAAATGAATGAACGCCCAAGCGCTTGATGTGCTGCAAAAACACTACTTTAGGCAAGTTTTTGATTCTGCTTTTCTCCTGCAAGGAGAAAGGCGTTTAGAAATGCTGAACAAACACCCAGTGTGCAAGGATCCTAATGGAGTGGAGTAAAATGCACGGATCTCCCAGCAGTGACAAAGAAAGCAATGAAACCCTGGCAGCCATTCTAAAAGTTCCCTAATTTAATGAGAATTCCTCAGCCTCAATCCTGGAACTACTGTGAATTTGGATGATGAAAGCTTAGGGAGTGAACGTGAAAAAATCCGAGAAGGTTGGAGGAGACAACTGTAGATCTTTATACATGTCTTTCAGGAGTCATCATTTTTTGTGGGTAATGCCGCGTACACACGAACTGACTTTTCGAGGGACTAGGTCCGACTGACTTTCGGCGGAGTTCCGACGGACTTCCCGAATGATCGGACTTGGCCACACACAATCACACCAAAGTCCGACGGATTCGAACGTGATGACGTACGACCGGACTAGAATAAGGAAGTTCATAGCCAGTAGCCAATAGCTGCCCTAGCGTCGGTTTTTATCCGTTGGACTAGCATACACACGAACGGATTTCTCTGTCCGGCGGAGTTCCGGTGGAAAATTTAAAACATATTATATTTCTAAAGTCCGCCGGATTTTTGGCAAGCAAAGGTCCGATGGAGCCCCACACACGATCAAATTGTCCGACGGACTCGTTCCATCGGACCTTTGCTGTCAAAGAGTCCGGTCGTGTGTACGCAGCATTAGAGATATTTTTTTCCCCTTTTCTATTTTTAGGAAGAAATAGCTTGACTCGATTAGGGGTCTATGTATAGACAGATCCCTGAAGGAATGTAGCACACATCCGCTCAGCTACGAGGAAGCTTTCCATATTCTATGTTATAGAATTAACTCATATGATCCAAGCCATATCTAATGGGCAAAATTATTTTCTTTCTGCATTTAGGTACTCAAAAGCAAATACCACATTTTGGCCTTTAGATGGTGCTGGGGTCATTCAATATAGTTCTTTAACAGAGGTCTCCAAAGTTTCTAAACAAAGAGCCAGTTACCTGTCCTTCAGGCTTTAGGGGGGACAGGCTGTGGCCGTGAGTAGAAAATGCCCCAGCATCAGTGGGAGTAAGGCAGGCCAGACATTCAAACAAATTTTCTTCTCAAAATCAGAAAGTTGTTTTTTTTGTGATCCTATGGCGCCACCATTGATTTTCGAAATTCGGCCGACCTAGCCTTTAATTTCACCTCATGTTGCTACAAAAAGTAATTTTCGTGGCTGGGAATCTTCTTTTCTCTCCGTAAATTTTCTTTTCTTATTTCATTTCTCGCACGATTCTCCCATCATTGATTAGAATATCATTCGTTTTTCAAAAAATTTCCAACATTTCCGATTCCTCAAATTTGATTTCCGCATGAAAATCGGCTGTTGCTGCAGCCCACTAATGGTGCGAAATTCATACGAAAATTCTTAGATACGATTTTTGAAAGAAAATTCTTTCAAAATTCGAATCGTGTATGGCCGGCATAAACCATGCTCCATCATTGGTTTTAATGAGAGGAATAGTGTAACATTATTGTTGTCAGTGTGAAGAAATAGTGCTCCATCATTGGTGTCAGTGGAAGGAATAGTGTCCTATCATTGGTGTCAGTGGAAGGAATAGTGCTCCGTCATTGGTGTCAGTGGAAGGAATAGTGCCCCATCATTGGTGTCAGTGGAAGGAACAGTGCCCCATCATTGGTGTCAGTGAAAGGAATAGTGTCCCATCATTGGAGTCAGTGGAAGGAACAGTGCCCCATCATTGGTGTCAGTGGAAGGAATAGTGCCCCATCATTGGTGTCCGTGAAAGGAATAGTGTCCCATCATTGGAGTCAGTGGAAGGAACAGTGCCCCATCATTGGTGTCAGTGGAAGGAATAGTGCCCCATCATTGGTGTCAGTGGAAGGAACAGTGCCCCATCATTGGTGTCAGTGAAAAGAATAGTGTCCCATCATTGGAGTCAGTGGAAGGAATAGTGCCCCATCATTGGTGCCAGTGGAAGGAATAGTGCCCCATCATAATGCCTAATCATTGGTGTCATTGGCAGGACTAATGGCCCACTGTTGGTATCAGTGGGAGGAATGGTGCCCCGAGGGCCGGATAAAGGCAAACAAAGGGCCACATCCAGCCCCTGGGCCGCAGTTTGGAGACCACTGTTCTATAACATAGAATATGGCAAGTTTTGTTATAGCTGAGCAATTGTGTGTCACATTCGTTCAAGCAATGCATAACAATGTATATACATAGACCCCTTAGTGTCTTTGTTTTTTTTTAACCAGCACCATGTGGGCTTAATAGGCCAATCTGAAAAAAAATCTATGTAGTTTCAAACATTCATGTCTCCACCCCTATTACAGGGGGTCTCTGAGTTACGAACCTCCAACTTGCGAACAACTCCTATTTACAAACGGCAAGTGGCACCGACGGGCACAACGGAAAACAGCGGAAAACATCGGAAAACGATGTCGGAAAACAGTGGACAAAGCAGAAAAACCATTGGAAAACGACGTTGGAAAACGTTGAAAAATGCCGTTCTGTGCATGCGTGTCTGAATTACGAACAAATCCGACTTAGGAACAAACAGGCAGTCCCTAACCTGTTCGAAAATCGGGGACCCCTTGGATATGTAGATTCTAGAATTCCTGTCCAACATATGCAAGACCTATCTATGTAGAGGTAGAAAGCTCATTTTGCACACAATTTGTAAGGCCCCTTGTACAAGTACAGTATCCAGTCCCTTTGCAGGCAGCCTATCATAATCTACAGTTGGAAAGGGCTGAACGTTATACCTGGGGTACCCCTGTTTAGGGCCCTGTGTGGGGCACCAGGTTCAGAACGCAGGGCCCTAAATGCGGGTACCATTTCGGGGGGGGGGGGGTTAAATCACAGCCATCCCCTAAATTAGAGAAAAATTTGGGAATTACTGAAGGAAATATTCCTGGTCAGTTATGTGGGTACTACAGCACCCATTCTATACCACCCCACATTGGAATGAACTATACTCAAATATTGATGCAAATGACTGTTCACTTAAATTAAGCTGTGAATGTTTTAAATGCGCTGTGTCTGGGTGAAGTGTTTTGTGGAAATTGTCAGCACGAAAAAACAAAGTTTAAGGCTCGGTTCACACTGGGACCGGCTGCGGATCACACAGGAATGCTGTGGGTCCCCATTCTTCGGTTGAGGGATGAATCAGGGTCAAATTCAGGAAATGGAGCCAAAGACGTACGTTTCTGTGCAGTGCACTCCGCAGCTGCCCCGGAGATATGTGAACCGGCTCCATAGATAGCCGTTCACATTCTCCTTCTATGCAAATTGGATGCGGGGAAATCCTAGGTGTGAACCCAGCCTGACTTTGTGAGCATCTTAATGCAGCTAACAATAATAACCCCCCCCCCCCCAACTGATAGTGTAAACAAACCCTAATGCCGTGTACACACGGTCAGACATTCCGGCAGAAAAAGTCAGACGGAATCTTTTCATCAGATATTCTGATCATGTGTGGGCCTCATTGGACTTTTTTCCCCCAAAAATTCTTACGGACCTAGAAAGAGAACATATTTTAAATCTTTTCAACTGAATCAATTCCTATTGGGAAAGCCGTTCGTCTGTATGCTGTTCCGACGGACCAGAAACTACGCAAGGGCAGCTATTGGCTACTGGCTATTGAACTTCCTTTTTCTAGTCCTTTCGTACGTGTTGTACGTCACCGCGTTCTAAACAATCGGACTTTGTTGTGATCGTGTGTAGTCAAAACCGTTTCAGTGGAACTCCAGAGTTTATTCTGACGGAAAAAACAGTCGTGTGTATGCGGCATAAGTGCTGAACTGGTCATCTGTTCTTTTTTATTAGTTATCAGTACAGCCCATATCTGGGGGGTATGGACATTAAAACCGATTTTGGTCAGGAAATGAGTGGTGGCCTGGTAAAGGTAGGCTTGGTGATTTGGTGGTGGTGGGATGGGTTCCCCAGTGAAACCACGCACCTTGCAACCTGCGAACCTGGTATCTTTTAGGTTCGGGTGTTTGGCATGATCCCCAATGAACTCGACCTATAACCAGAGAACTTTAGGAGCCCTTGGTTAGTAGTGAAGTATGTGTTTGCTAACATGGTCTGTAGGCATAAAGCTTCTGACCCTTTACTGCTGAAATTTTTTTACAAGAGGCGCTGGTGGGAACTGGCTTAACGACCTGCCACAAGGGGGCCCTGCAGACATTTTATAGTTTGTGAAGCTTGCTGATAAACTTGTGTAGGCATCCACTGTCCTTTACGGTCAGCTGCTAGTATCACACTATAATATACTGTATATATAGTACCTCACAAAAGTACACCCCTCACATTTTTGTAAATGTTTTATTAAATCTTTTCATGTGACAACACTGAAGAAATGGCACTTTGCTATAATGTGAAGTAGTGAGTGTACAGCTTGTATAACAGTGTACATTTTCTGCCCTCTCAAAATAACTCAACACACAGCCATTAATGTCTAAACCGATGGCAACAAAAGCGAGTACAACCCAAATTGGGCCCAAAGTGTCAATATTTTCTGTGGCTACCATTATTTTCCAACACTGCCTTAACCCTCTTTAGCAAGGCAATGGTAGTCTTGGAGGTGTGTTTGGGGGTCGTTATGTTGGAATACTGCCCTGCGACCCAGTCTCTGATATTTATAAAAATGTGAGGGTTTACTTACTTTTGTGAAAAACTGCATATATTAAAAAAATAATGCATTATTTGGTGTTATTTAATGTGTGTCTAGAAGACAGAAGTGTGGGAAGTGAAAAAAATGAAACATTCATACTCACCTATATGGCTGCAGCATATATTTAATTTATTTAAATTATATTGCCAGAGACACTTACAACACTACCCATATTACTGGGTTTTAATAAAAAAATAATAATAATGTTGCTCATGTTATTTAAAGTGGACCTTTATCCCAAAAAACAAATTATTTGCACATGACTTCAGCCCCCTCTGTCTCCCACACTTCTTTTTAATACTGCAGCGCAGCACTTCTTCCTTTCTCACCTCAGCAAGAATAATGTTTTGCTCAATTCCACGTGTACACAAATGTGCTGAGCAGCTCTGCCTGGCTTTTGGGACCCAGCACAGACCTTCAGCACATCTGCACATGCATGGGGTTTTCCACCTGCATGCATGAAGATGGCACAGTTATGCAGGCCATGATCTCTGGTTGCCTGCACATGTGCTGATAAACTCAGTGCATGTACAAATGTGCTACAGGTCTCTGCCGGGTCTCAAAAGCCAGACAGAGCCCATCAGCATACCTGCACATGTGCTGGACCTTCAAAATGGCAGCACCATTGGGGGTGGGAGACTGAAGTTCCCCTTCAAGCACCTTTGGCTGTTTTATAGTTTTTCCCAACCCCTGTCACTTTTACCAGATAGCTTATTGTCACGTACCTTGTGGCAGAGCCTGGCGTTTAGCGGAAGACCTCACGTACAGCCGTGGCTCAAGGGCCACTGGAGTTGCGACAGTGGCCGCGAGAGTGCGGTGAGGTAAGAGTGCCTGAAAGAGCTTCCGTTGGTTGCAGAGATGTGTGGCAGGTGCATCACCAGAGCTGGGCTGGATGGCTGAAGTAGCGGATGGCAGCAGGAATAGTAGATGCAGAAACACAGCAGATGGAGGACCGGCAACACCAGGCACCATATAGAGCAGGACAGATGGATAACTGGATGCAGGGTCAGACAAGCCAGGTTGGCAACGGATTATCAGAGACCAGCATACAGTAAATGGCAGGCAGAGAATGGTCAATGTGCACGCAGAGGTTGGCAACAGGATATCAGGAAGATGAGACAAATAACAAAGTCTTAAAAGAAAGCCGAGGATAGGTGGAGAGCAAGCGTGGTCAGGAAAAGTCGGGTCAAACACAGCAATCAAGCAGAGTTCACAGGAATGGGTATACAGGTAAAACTGCAGATCAGACAGCAAAGTACTAGAGCAGCTGCTGCCCTTATATAGGCCATTTGGCACAAGCATTAATGGCTAACACGCGCGCAAATGCACATATGCATTTGCCTGTACGTGCTAATATTTTTGAGCATAGATGTTTGCCTATAACCGGCAAAACGGGCACCTGTAGGAGCGCATCTGCACATGCATATCCGCCTCTGCCTCTGAACTTTGGCTGTGCTGTGGCCAACATGTCCCTGACACTTATTCTGCATAAAATTGTAAAAGAAAAGGGAATATTTAGAAAATTATTATTACAGGTATTAACCACTTGCCAACCGCGCTATAGACGAATGATGGCTACAGCGCAGTCATCTAGTTCTGGCGTCTATGGACGTCCTCCCAGGACCCCGCCCCCTGAGTGCCCCCTGGGGCATGCATCGGGTACGCTCTGTGACCTCCATGTCCTTTGGACACATCTGATCACAGATTGGGGTAAAGGGCCAATCACAGCGGCCCTTTACCATGTGTCCAATCATAGACTTGCCAGTTATTGGCAGTCCTCTCCTCACGCAATGTGTCTGTGTGAGCAAAGGATTGCCGATAACTGGAAAGGCTGTCAATGTTTACACTGATAATCAGGGCACTAATATTCAGCGCAGCTTATCAGTACAGCCTCATCATTGCCTCTACATCAGTGCCCACCAGTGCAGCTTATCAGTGCCGCCTCATCAGTGCCCAATAGTGAAGTTTATTAGTGACCATCTGTGCAGCCTCATTAGTGCCCATCAGTGCAGCCTCATCAGTGCTGCCTCATTTGTGCCCATCAGTACAGCCTCATTAGTGCCCATCAGTGCAGCCTCATCAGTGCAGCCTCATGAGTGCCTATCAATGCAGCCTATCAGTGTCCATCAGTGAAGCCTCATCACCGCACATCAGTGAAGAAAAAAAAAAGACTTATTTGCAAAATTGTATAACAGACACTGAGAAAAAATTTTTTTTTCAAGATTTTCTCTCTTTTTTTCATCTGTTTAGCAAAAACCCAGTGGTGATTAAATAGCACTAAAAGAAAGCTCAATCTGTCTCAAAAAGATGATAAAGAATGTATATGGGTACAGTGTTGCATGACATTCAAGTTGCGCAGTTGTCATTCAAAGTGCGGCAGCGCTGAAAGCTGAAAATTGGCCTGGGCAGGAAGGGGGTGAGAGTGTCCGGTATGCAAGTGGTTAACGGCATGCAGTTAACGAAATATATTTTTTACAAAACTTGATTTTTGATCAAATTTGATTATTGAATAATTAAACAAACAGGATACAAAATACCCAGTACTGGTAATCACTAATAAAGCAATATACAGTATATTTTCCTTCCTGCTCTTGAAAACTATTATTACAATTCTATTAATTACATGCAATTAATAGAATTTGTTTTTTGTTTTTTTTATGATAGTTGATTTCTGATTAATTATTACATTACTATACAAAACACTCAGTACTGTTAACAATCCCTACTAAAGCAATATATATTTTCCTTCTTGCTCTAGAATTATACTATGTGGAAGATTTCTGAGTGCTGGGATCTGTCAGCACAGGGAACGCAGACAATGAAACTGATTAGATCCTCTCTGACTCTCTGGCCGGCTGCTTGTAAAAGTGATTTTCACTAGCTTTCGGAAAAGGAACTGAAATTTGCATTCACTTCTATCCAAAAATGTCCCTTGGGTGTGTCACATGATTATCATGTGACGTAGCAGGCAGCGTACACTACTGCAATGGGAAACAGATGGAGGTCATGTGATCAAATCCATGTGTAGGTGGGTTAGGAGCTACTATACAATTAACTGATCATCCAGCGCAGCAAAGGGCTCTGCACGTTGTATGCAAACAAATGCTGTCTTACAGGGAATACACACTCTGCTAACCATGTACGTATGTTTATTCAATCATTGAACGTATTTTCAGATCATTAATATATGGAGGTGCTAATGTGTTATTTTTTTCTTTTTTTTTCTTTTCAGCTTCTCTTATCTGCATCATCTGTCAGTTGATTTCCTTGTTTCTGCACTTGTCTCTGTGTAGCCCCCTCTTCCTCCCGTCCTCTCCCCCTGTCCACCCTCGCTCCCTGCAGCTGGAAGTGTTTCCTCTGTGTGCCGCAGAGAGGGGGGGTGGGAGGAAGTGACAGGCGGGAGACACACACATACTTATGTGGGATGCACTGAAACTCTACGGTGCAACATCAGCTCTACGCCAACATCTGTACCCTTCTATTCTCTGCATTCGTCATTTCCATCCATCCCGTTTTCGTCTCTTCAACTTCCACCTCCATCTTTTACTTGTGTCCGTCCGACCTCGCTAACCCTTTTCTGGATGTCCCCTCCCTGAGACAGCCTGGAGGAGAGAGTGTCAGCTGGTGGGATGTGGACAGGAGGGTAAGATCAATGTAAATTGTGTTCCATTAATGCAGGACATCTGTGCGGTCCTCTGCGACCCAAATAATGACCAAGCGTTCTATACTGGAGTGGCGCAGATAGCTCACATAACCGATCGGCTATGCTTGTGTTCACTTCACAATCCAGTTAATAAGTTTAGTGATGGAAGAAGCAGTGGACTTTAGAATGTCATAGATTATGGAGGAGCAATTTGTGCCACTCAGGACACTCAAAATAGCTGTGAACTGCTAACTATTTTAGATTAAAGAATTCCACCTTTTGCAAAGAAAAATAACTGCAAAGAGAAAAAAATGCATTGTATTATTTTTGTTGCATTGGAGCCTGCAAAGCATTGGATCTGGGTTCAGTAGATCGCAGGTTCTGTAGACTTTTCCTCTAGCTCAGGTCTGTGAACCATCAATTAGGGCTAATTCACACACTGTGCAGTGATATGCCCTGTACACACGGTCGGGCTTTCTGACAGGAAAATGTGCAATCGGATCTTGTTGTCGGAAAATCTGATCGTGTGTGGGGTCCATCTGACTTTTTCCATCGGAATTTCCGACACACAAAGTTTGAGAGCTGGATCTAAAATTTTCTGACAACAAAATCGTTTAAATTCCGATTGTGTGTAGACAATTCCGGCGGACAAAGTGCCACGCATGCTCAGAATAAATTACAAGAAGAAAGCTATTGGCTACTGGTCTCTTTATAAACCCCTCGTACGTGTTCTACATCACCTCGTTCTGAACGATTGGATTTTCAGACAACTTTGTGCGACCGTGTGTATGCAAGACAAGTTTGGGCCAAAATCCGTCAGAATAAATCCGACGGATTTTGTCGTCGGAATGTCAGACTGTGTGTACAGGGCATTAGACATTTCACTGCATTGTAAAACATCTGTCACTGCAAGGACAAACAGAAAACACTTGTTTCCTGCATATCCCATTCACACTGCAAAGCAAACCAGAACTGCGCTTAGACATAGTGCATATTATTGCAGAGCACTGTACAGAATCATATAGTTTTGTACAGCAGTGCAGCTCATTGAGCTGCTGTACAGCAACATAAATTAAGTGTACGTTTTGTAAAGTTCAAATAAAGTTTTCTCAAAGCACAAAAAAAAGGGAGCCGCGTGATGTGCTGAATTGCTCACTACAGTGCCCCCTGGCACAGTTGGAAGCGAACGGTCCTCTCTAGTGCAAGCCGATCCTTACAGAACTGGAGGACTATCGATGAACTACAAGTGCAGTGGCGTCACCAAACTTGTGCACCTTTGAGATCTACAGTCCATCTGCCAAGGTGGAAGATGGGACTTGTAGTTTTTTTATGCATAGATTCCTGGGAATGAATGATACTGCTGTATAGGTGGAGCCACACAGGAACGCCAAATTCAAATATACAGGGACTATAGGGGAGAAGAACCCCTGGATTTTGTGAGTGAAGAGGGGATTTCAGAGTGAGGACTCCGTGTCCGTGTAACATGAAACATGTTCAGGAAGATGAACTGTAAATTATTCTCTGCTCAATCCTGCCCACTTTATTATTCAAATAATAGCTACTAATTTTATTGCTGCCCATACTGTTGTGTGTATTCTCACACCATCCAAAAAGAGTAAAAAAGAAAAAAAGTGCTACGCAGCCAACTGGTCACAATGAACCAATATTAACACTGTGTACACACCCCAAAAACGTGTTCATTTTAACATCAATGCTATATAAACTTTATTGTGATCACCCCGGAAGTGATCACAATAAGGGTTATATAGCACTGATGTTAATATGAATGCATTTTTTGGGGTGCGTACACAATGTTAACATTGTTTGGTTTATTGTGACCAGTTTTTGGATGGTTGCACAGCACTTTTTTTTTTTTTTTTTTACTATCAGAAAGATGACTAAGCTTTAATTAGGGACATCTTTTCATTCAGATCTGGGTTGTGTTATGCTGTGTACACACGACCGGACTTTCCGGCAGACTAGGTCCGATGGTCTTCCCGACGGACTTTCGGCGGAGTTCCAACTGACTTTCTGAACTAACGGACTTGGCTACACACGAACGGACTAAGTCCGTTCGAAAGTTAGTTCGCTTTGAAAGTGATGACGTAAGACGGGACTAAAAAAATGAAGTTCAATAACCAGTAGCCAATAGTTTCCCTTGCGTCGTATTTGGTCCGTCGGACCAGCATACAGACGAATGGTTTTCCCGATAGGGATTGAGTCCGTCGCACAGACTTGAAATATGTTTTATTTCTAGGTCTGTTGGATTTTTTTTAATGAAAAACGATTGGATTAGCCCACACACGTTAG
Source organism: Lithobates pipiens (assembly GCF_037356315.1). NCBI lineage: Eukaryota > Metazoa > Chordata > Amphibia > Anura > Ranidae > Lithobates > Lithobates pipiens. The sequence continues at coordinate 190,893,692 of NW_027507686.1, read as the reverse complement.
GATTGATTCTGTCGGACCTAGTCTGCCGGAAAGTCAGGTCGTGTGTATGCGGCATTAGCTTTAATTAGGGACATCTTTTAATTCAGATCTGGGTTGTGTAAGGGTGCACTGACACTGAGTTTGGTTGTCTTCCCTTCCCAATCCCCTGCTGGTCTACACTCACACTGGGCTTTAAAACGGAGGTCCACCCTAAAATGGACCTTCCGCTCATCGGAATCCTCCCCCCCTCCGGTGCCACAATAAAAGTTTCAGGGGGGAGGGGGGTGCAGTTACCTGGATAATCCAGGTAACTGCACCCACTTCCGGGATAGCTCTCTGCGGAAAGGGGCGTAGATTACGCCCATTTCCGCAAGTGCCCCGCTGCCTGCTGGGAAACACACAGATCCCAGAGGCAGCGGGGACCGTCCTTATTGCGCAGCGGAACTCGCGCATGCGCAGTAGGGAACCGGGAAATGAAGCCGAAAGGCTCCATTTCCTGATTCCCATACCCAAGATGGCGGCGGCAGCACCCGAGTGACGATCTAAAGATCGGTTTCGGGTGCCGACATCGCGGGCGTGCTGGACAGGTAAGTGGCAGTATTTGTAGCTGCTGGCTTTTAAAAAAAAAAAAAAAAAAGCGGAGTCCCGGCGGACTCCCGCTTTAAGCAGTTTTCTCTGGGGCACATTTATATCATCACCTCTGCCAACCAGACCAGACCACAGTGATCCCTGTGATGTATGGTGTGCTCACGTACAGTTTACAATCATACTGAAGCAAACTGTCTCAGACTACGTGAACTGTTCCCAGGACCACCTCTTCCACATGGTCCCAGGCACATTTAAAGTGGCACATTTTTCTTTACAACCACTTAAAGTGGTTGTAATGGAAAAAAAACAAAAACAAAACAAACATCCCTATACTTACCTGCAATGGTATTGCATAGAGTGACCCCTCCTCTTCTCGGGTCCCTTGCTGGCGCTCCTGGCTCCTCTCTGTACAGTGCCCCCATGGGAAGGCACTTTCAATGGGGGCACTCGTGCAGGCTCACTCCCTAGCCCCGCTGCTGCATCCATGGACAGACAGTGGGATCCGCCTCTCTCCCTTGTCACTGGCTTTGATTGACAGCACTGGAAGCCAATGGCCCACAGTGTCCAAGCAAAGCCAGTGAGACATGGAAGTGAGGGGAGAGAAGAGCTGCAGATGTGCACGGTGCTGGACCAAATGAGGGCTCAGGTAAATATTAGGTGCAGGGTTGAGGGACCAAAATTGCCTAACTGCATTCCTTGCCTTAAGGTAAAAACTGTTATGGCTTTAGAACCATATTAACTGTTCCCTTGCACAGTTTGCAGAATTGCATTCAAACTGTACAGACAAAGCAGACCAAGTTGGTAGTAGATTGTTTCCAGAGAAATCCACATGACCACAACTAATGTGCACTACTCATTCCAAACAAATGGAGGTGAGGGGAAAAGGAGAGGGTTGGGAGCCCAATGAGGTCTTTACAAAGAAGCAGAAAAACACAGTAAGAAACAATTTAATAAATAGATTACAAGGCTATTACGTTATGGAAGTGTATGGATTATTTTTGGAAACTAAGGAGATTTAGTGTTACTTTACATACATACATTACATAGTTTATGCTAGCCTTTGCATCTTTATGGATATTCTACACATACTGTATACAGTATAATACTGACTAAGTTGAATATAGTACACTTACTATTTTCTATATATTTTCAATGAAAACATTTTTTATTATTTTTTTGTTTTACTTTTATTCTTATTCTAAGCCTCATTCTTGTAGGTCTGTAGGTTTGCTGGTATCAAAGAGTGAAGATTTTAACATTTGTAGAGTGTTGTTGATATTCCAGGATGATTTTACTGCATAATTCTCAATCACAAATGATATATATATTTCTAGATATTGTGTTAGTCATTGTGTGAATTGCTCATTGATTGAGGATGTCGATCTCTAGCTTAGCATTCTATGTGAATGACAGGAAATTTCATTCATAGTCAGTTTCCTGGCGGCAGTGATATTAGCTTTCTTTCTGCATTCTCCCCTTGTCTTGGTTATTTTTAAAGTCACAGTTTTTTTTTAAAATTTAGATCCATTTTCTCTATATATTGCTCCCACCAGACTCGGTTTCTTGTGTTTTCACACAGGAAGGCTCCTGTCCTGGATGGGGGTCCACAGCTTCAGCACTCACCCCCTTTTGAGGATTGGTCTACATCGTCCAAACCTGAAACTTCAAGATCAGTCCCTGAGCGAGGTATGGAGAAGCCGACCTATGATTTATCTCGGCTACGTAGCTCCTCTGTGGAGATCAGGGAGAAGGGGTCAGAGATCCTGAGAGAGGAGCTGCTCAAGGCTCAGAAGGTAATTTTATGTGTCATGGAATTATGGAATTATCAGTGTTTTCTATATTGGTTATGGGGTTGGTGCAATGAATTTAGGCTACACAGGTGAAAGTACATTTTGCTGACCCCCCCCCCCCCCTGCCTGTCAGCCCCCTCCTGCGCTGGTACCTCGCTCGCATTGCACCCATAATGTGATGGGGTGCAGCATGAAGGACGTAACGCAGCATTAAGAAATTGAACTGTGCTGAACCACCAGTGTAATATGGGGGGGGGGGGGAGCAGGGTTAAGCATTTTCCAGAGAATACGTGTGAATATGCCCTTTACAATTTAAAAAAAATTCTTTTTTTATTTTGCAATTTAATTTTTTTTTTTTTACAAATTTTTATTTATTATTGAAAATAATAATTCGGGTGAATTGAGATTCAGCTCAATTTTAAGGCACCAGTTTCAGAGCCACACTAATGCCGCGTACACACGACTGGACTTTTCGAGGGACTAGGTCCGACGGTCTTTCCGACGGACTTTCGGCTGAGTTCCGACGGACTTTCCGAATGAACGGACTTGGCCACACACAATCACACCAAAGTCCAACGGATTCGAACGTGATAATGTACTACCGGACTAGAATAAGGAAGTTCATAGCCAGTAGCCAATAGCTGCCCTAGCGTCGGACTAGCATACATGCGAACTGATTTTTCAGTCCGGCGGAGTTCCGGTGGAAAAATTTAAAACATGTTCTATTTCTAAAGTCCACCGGATTTTTGGCAAGTAAAGGTCCGATGGAGCACACACACGATCGAATTGTCCAACGGACTCGTTCCGTCGGACCTTTGCTGTCAAAAAGTCCGGTCGTGTGTATAAGGCTGGTCATACATGGTCGAATTTGGAAAGAATTTTCTTTTGAAAATCAGAAATCACCATTGATTTCGAAATTCAGCCAACCAAGCCCTCAGTTTCACCTCATGTTGCTACAGAAAATAATTTTCGTGGCTGGGAATCTTCTTTTGTTTCTTTCCAGGAATTTTCTTTTTTTTCACATGGGCATTTTTTTGATTACATTTCTCGCACGATTCTCCCATCGTTGATTTTAAAATCATTTGATTGACGCACGAAAATTGGCTGTTGCTGCAGCCCACTAATGGTGCGAAATATGAACGAAAATTCTTAGATAAGATTTTAGGCTGGATTCACTCCTATGCATTTTTAGTGCTTTTTGCATTTTGCAGATTTGCGCTACAGAACATGATTTAAAATGCATAGGTGTGAATCCAGCCTGAGGCCGCGTACACACGGGCGGACTGTCTGCCCAACTTAGTCCGCCGAAACACATTTGAGCGGACAGTCCGCTCGTGTGTGGGCTTCAGCGGACTTTTTCAGCAGACAGTCTGACGAACAAAGTCTTATGGAATTTCCGTAAGATTGTCCGTTCAAACTTGGTTTGAGCGGACAGTCCGCCCGTGTGTGTGCCAGTCCGCTGTACTTTCGAAATGAGCGGACTTTTCCCACCCGGAGAAAAGTCTGCTCATTTCGAGCGGGTATCCAGGTAGGCGGAGCACGCGACGGAGACGTCGCGGGCCCCGCCGCCTGGTATGGACTTAAAGGGGAACCCCAACGCCGAAAAAAATCGGCGTGGGGGTGCCCCCCAAGTCCACAACAGACCCTTGTCCGAGCACGCTACCCGGCCAGCCAGGAAAGGGGGGCGAGCGAGCGCCCCCCCCTCCTGAGCCGTACCAGGCCGCGTGCCCTCAACATGGGGGGTGCCTTGGGGAAGGGGGGGCCGCGCGGCCCCCCCACCCCAAAGCACCTTGTCCCCATGTTGATGAGGACAAGGGCCTCTTCCCGACAACCCTGGCCGTTGGTTGTCGGGGTCTGCGGGCGGGGGGCTTATCGGAATCCGTCCCCCCACCCTATGTGAATGAGTATGGGGTACAATGTACCCCTACCCATTCACCTGTAAAATAAAAGTACCAAAAAAAAAACACAACACACGAGATAAAATATTTTATTGCACAGCTCCGTCTTCGGGGGTCTTCTCGCCGGACTCCTCCGCTATCTTCTTGTAGCTCTTTTGCTAGCGGAGGAGTCCGGCTTTCTTCCTCCCCGCCGCCGGCCTCTTCTCCCGACTTCGGGGGTCTTGTCCCCCTCTTCGGTTCTTCTGCCGGGCCACCGCGCCTTCTTATAGCTCTTTTACAGGCGGTGGCCCGGTCTTCTGTCGCCGCTGTCGCCGCCGCCGCCGCCGCCTTCCGTTCTTATTCTTCTTCTTCTTCTCCAGGAGATGTTGCCTCGACGATCTCTCCGGCCGGAATGCCAGAGCCGCGCTGCGCGGCCACTTATATAGTGACAATGGGGCGGTGTCACATGGTATATGTCACATGGGTTGGTCACATGGGTTGATGTCACATGGGGACTATGACATCGTAAGGGGGCGGGGTCACCATGTGACACCAACCCATGTGACATATACCATGTGACACCGCCCCATTGTCACTATATAAGTGGCCACGCAGCGCGGCTCTGGCATTCCGGCCGGAGAGATCGTCGAGGCAACATCTCCTGGAGAAGAAGAAGAAGAAGAAGAACGGAAGGCGGCGGCGACAGCGACAGCGGCGACAGAAGACCGGGCCACCGCCTGTAAAAGAGCTATAAGAAGGCGCGGTGGCCCGGCAGAAGAACCGAAGAAGGGGACAAGACCCCCGAAGTCGGGAGAAGAGGCCGGCGGCGGGGAGGAAGAAAGCCGGACTCCTCCGCTAGCAAAATAGCTACAAGAAGATAGCGGAGGAGTCCGGCGAGAAGACCCCCGAAGACGGAAGACCCCCGGAGCTGTGCAATAAAATATTTTATCTCGTGTGTTGTGTTTTTTTTTGGTACTTTTATTTCACAGGTGAATGGGTAGGGGTACATTGTACCCCATACTCATTCACATAGGGTGGGGGGCCGGTATCCGGGGGCCCCCTTATTAAAGGGGGCTCCCGGATTCCGATAAGCCCCCCGCCCGCAGACCCCGACAACCAACGGCCAGGGTTGTCGGGAAGAGGCCCTTGTCCTCATCAACATGGGGACAAGGTGCTTTGGGGTGGGGGGGCCGCGCGGCCCCCCCTTCCCCAAGGCACCCCCCATGTTGAGGGCACGCGGCCTGGTACGGCTCAGGAGGGGGGGGCGCTCGCTCGCCCCCCTTTCCTGGCCGGCCAGGTAGCGTGCTCGGACAAGGGTCTGTTGTGGACTTGGGGGGCACCCCCACGCCGTTTTTTTTCGGCGTTGGGGTTCCCCTTTAAGTCCATACCAGGCGGCGGGGCCCGCGACGTCTCCTTCGCGGGCCCCGCCTACCTGGAGACGCGCTTGAAATGAGCGGACTTTCCTCCGCGTGTGTGGGCAAGTCCGTTCATTTCAAGTAGAGCGGATTGTATGGCGGACTTAGTCCGCCGTATTAGTCCGCTCAAAAAGTGCCGTGTGTGGGCAAGTCCGTTCATTCAAAAGTTTGGACGGACTGTCTGTCGGATTGTCTGACGAACTTAGTTGGCCAGACAATCCGCCCGTGTGTACGCGGCCTTAGAAAGAAAATTCTTTCAAAATTCGACCCAAGTCAGCATTTTTATTTTTTTGCCTTTATGTTATGTACAGTAGTGGACAGGCCTCTGTGCCAGAAGGTGAAAAGGGTCCCCTGTGATGCCCTAAATGGCTCATATAATGCAGCTGAGATCATACATGAAACAGCCCCTCCACTGTCAAATGGAGCATTCAGCATGCCCCACTGCTGGTCATTGATAAGTAAAGTAAAAGGAGGAGAGCACCAGAAAAATGTCTAACTCCATTATGGTGAGCCTTCCACAAACATCTTCTAATACCCCTAATCAGCCTACCTGGGACCGTTATACTATACAATTTTCCCCACCCTTATAAACCTTGATGAAGGGAGACCAGAGAGCCTCTGAAACACGTTAGTTACTTTTGTGACTTATAATGACAAGGCCTACTGGACTTACTAGGAATTTGCATGGCGTTTTCCTCCTTTTTCTTTGCTTACCCTTGGCATCCTGCATACCCACTTCTGCCTAGCACTACCTAGAAAGCTGCCTTTCCTTCAATTTTTTTTGAAGACTACTCCTTTCAGTCTTGAGAACTACTTCTACTACTAGGGTCCAGTAGACTAATTCCTCTAACCTCAGTGTTGGTCAAGAAGGGAGCAAAGATTCTTGTTGCCTGACACTACCTGAAGTAGAAAAGATGTAGCTGGATAGCCGCACTCCAAATTATTCAACTTTATTTCAAAAATGTAATTAAAATAATAGCATCTAGGCTGGTAAACAGACTAACTGCACAGCCACTGACATGTTTCACACCGAACACGGTGCTTAGTAATAGCTAATGAGCAGAATATACATACAGAGCTATATACACACACACACAAGCAATTAGACAAATGAATAAAATACGTGTATGACAAGATAGCAATTAAGGAAACATCTGTGAACATCCAAAGTCTGAAGATTAACATTTAAATGGATGAAAGGAAAAAGCATTTTTCACTTAAAACACCAAAATCAAGCTGACACGTTGAAAGCATACATAATAGTAATAAATGAATGACATGATAAATCTTATCCTTAGGTGAAGAGGTATAGGTGTAACCTAAAAAAATAAAAAATGACATAAGTAAAAACATTTTTCATTTTGTATGTAAAAAAAATATATATTTTCACACGCATCGGCAGACACACAAAAAAAAGAGAGAAAGAAACAAACTCTCAATGTGTGTGCATGCTGATGTATGGGGCTCATTGAATGTCAAAACCACCAGAGAAAAACACACAAAAAAATATTCCCTAAAAATATTCCCTAAAAATTACACATCCCAAAAAAGTTTTCATAATAGAAAGATTGCAAATATCTCATTATTGGATGTGTCTACTTAGGTCTTCTCCTATGATACAATGCATAGATATAAAAAATAAAAGTAAATATAGGAATAGACCAAATAAGCGATCGATATCGAATGTTCTAAAACCAAGGGCAAATTCAATGCGAATATCATTATACCGACAGATATGAGGAGCTGATGCAAAAACCCAGTTGATTGATCATACACCCAACATAATATATCAGCTGTGTGATCATCAAACGAATGACAAACATGTCTAATAGGTTATTAATTAACATAAAAAATACTGATATTCATAATCACTGCAGAGAAAAATGCTGCAATATATGCATACAGCCCTATTTAAAAAACAGTCTCAATCGAATAATTGGCCTGTCCTCAATGTAAAGCACTTATAATACATGGAAAATAGTGAATAAACTCTGGCAGAAACATAATAAAATGAGCCCAGCAGAACCAGATGAAAAAAGTTGCTCCAGACCCAATAATTTATCTAGTGTTGAAAAAGAGGCTCTTACCCATCTGAGTGCCAACAAAGGTATTGTGATAAAAAATGCCGATAAGGGGGGCTCTGTTGTGGTGCTAGATTCATGTACGTATAGGGATGAAGCAATCCGCCAATTGTCGGATGACAAAACTTATTTGAAGCTAAAGGGGGATCCTACGTCCACCTTTAGGAAGGATCTTAATGCACTTTTGGATAGAGCAGTCACAGCAGGCATTTTCACTCAAGTTGAGAGAGATGTGTTTATCCCTGACGCCCCGATCATGCCCATTTTTCATCATTTACCCAAGCTGCACAAGGGTTGTCAACCCTTGTTAGGTAGACCTATAGTGGCAGGCATTGGGTCACTGAGCGCTTGGGGGAGTGGGTTGATTACCAGTTACAGCCACTGGTTTCTGATTTACCCGTTTTTTTGAGAGATACTAAGCCGCTTTTGTCTGATATTCAACCTATTAAATAGGATTCGGATTTTGTGTGGATTACTTGTGATGTGGCTAGCCTTTATTCATCTATCCCCCACTCTCTAGGGATTCAGGCCGTAGCCTTTTTTCTTAGACATCATAGACAACACTCCTTGGTGCACCAAAAGTTTGTTTTATGTTGTTTAGAGTATTTATTAACTCACAATTTTTTTATGTTCGATGGGGACTACTATCTCCAGAATTGTGGGGCCTCGATGGGCGCTAAATTCTCCTCCTCCCTTGCTAATTTGTACATGGGTTGGTGGGAGAGGCCCCGCATTTTTGGCGCTGGTTGTCCCCATCGTTCTGAGATTAAGTTTTTCCGTCGCTATATAGATGATTTAATCTTTGTGTGCACCAGGAGTGTTGGTGAATTAGATGAATGGCTTCTGTATCTTAATGAAAACACCCTCAATCTTAAATTTACAGGTGTTATGGACCCTAAACAAATTGAATTTCTGGATGTTGTTCTGATGGGTGAGGGGGAATCTATTTCCTCCAAACTTTTCAGGAAGCCTTCTGCTGGTAATTCCTTGTTAAGGGCTGATTCAGGCCATCCAAGGCATACCATTAAGGGCATCCCTGTGGGTCAGTTTTTGAGGTTAAAACGGGTATGTAGTGATGAATCATCTTTTTTGAAAGAAGCCTCTGCTATGAAAAATCGTTTCATAGAAAGAGGTTATTCAGCCCCTGTACTTTATAGGGCATTCAATATATCCCTTAATACGGATAGATGTCATCTCCTTCCTGATAAGGTCAAGAATTGAGATGGGAGAAGGCGGGTATCTGACAAATCCATAAAAATTCCGGTGTTCTCCACGCCTTATAGTTTAGATTTTAGTAAAATTAAAGGGATCGTGGAGAAATATTTACCTATTCTCTACAACGATCCTGTCTATGCTCAAATTCTATCTAAGGGTATTAGATCAGTCTCCCACAGGGCCCCAACTATTGGTGACATGTTGTCCCCCAGCCTCTATACGAGTAGCGTTCAACGCCCCAATTGGTTACAGTTTAAGGGATCGTTTCGATGTGGGGGCAATAATTGTCCATGTTGCCCCCACATTTTACGAGGCGATACCATCCTTTCTAGGTCTCTGAATAAGGATTTTAAAGCCATGGCCTTCATTAACTGTAACACTAAATTTGTTATTTACGTGGTTACGTGTGAACAATGTTGCATACAGTACTTTGGATGCACAACACGAAGACTGAGAGACAGATTATATGACCACCTCTATGACATTTCCAAAAACCACCCCACTAATGTGGCGAATCATTGGAATCTTTGCCATGATAAGGATGTCAGTGGCTTACGCATTCAGGGGGTGGAAAAAGTCACTTTATCTAAAAGAGGGGTTGATAGGTTTAGTCTGTTGTGCAAGAGGGAGGTTTATTGGATATTCCATCTCCATACGAGGCAGCATATGGGCCTTAACTTTGAGTGGGACATTTCATTCTTTTATGAGTGAATTTTCCACATATTGATTGCCCAGTATTTACTAAGCTAATGTGTATGGCTCCCATTTCACTGATTGTCGGTCTGGTGCTGACAGGTTTTTTCATCTGGTTCTGCTGGGCTCATTTTATTATGTTTCTGCCAGAGTTTATTCACTATTTTCCATGTATTATAATTGCTTTACATTGAGGACAGGCCAATTATTCGATTGAGACTGTTTTTTTGAATAGGGCTGTATGCATATATTGCAGCATTTTTCTCTGCAGTGATTATGAATATCAGTATTTTTTATGTTAATTAATAACCTATTAGACATGTTTGTCATTCATTTGATGAGCACACAGCTGATATATTATGTTGGGTGTTTGATCAATCAACTGGGTTTTTGCATCAGCTCCTCATATCTGTTGGTATAATGATATTCCCATTGAATTTGCCCTTGGTTTTAGAACATTCGATATCGATCGCTTATTTGGTCTACTCCTATATTTACTTTTATTTTTTATATCTATGCATTGTATCATAGGAGAAGACCTAAGTAGACACATCCAATAATTAGATATTTGCAATCTTTCTATTATGAAACCTTTTTTGGGATGTGTCATTTTTAGGGAATATTTTTAGGGAATATTTTTTGTGTGTTTTTCTCTGGTGGTTTTGACATTCAATGAGCCCCATACATCGGCATGCACACACATTGAGAGTTTGTTTCTTTCTCTCTTTTTTTTTGTGTGTCTGCCGATGCGTGTGAAAATATATATTTTTTTTACATACAAAATGAAAAATGTTTTTACTTATGTCATTTTTTATTTTTTTAGGTTACACCTATACCTCTTCACCTAGATTTATCATGTCATTTATTACCATTATGTATGCTTTCAAAGTGTCAGCTTAATTTTGGTGTTTTAGGTGAAAAAGGCTTTTTCCTTTCATCCATTTAAATGTTAATCTTCAGATTTTGGATGTTCACAGGTGTTTCCTTAATTGTTATCTTGTCATACACGTATTTTATTCATTTGTCTAATTGCTTGTGTGTGTGTGTATATAGCTCTGTATGTATATTCTGCTCATTAGCTATGACAAAGCACCGTGTTCGGTGTGAAACATGTCAGCGGCTGTGCAGTTAGTCTGTTTACCAGCCTAGATGCTATTATTTTAATTACATTTTTTAAATAAAAGTTGAATAATTTGTGGTGCGGCTATCCAGCTACATCTTTTCTACTTCAGTTCCTGTTGCAAACAGAGCCAGCACTCTGTGGGATTGTGGAGACAGCTGTTTTGGGAGAAGTCATTACCTTAGAGCAGTAATTCTTTGTATTTATATCTGCCTGACACTACCTGTAAATTACCAGTATCACATAAGGCAGTGGTTCTAAACTCCTGTCCTCAGGACCCACTAAGGCTGGATTCACACCTATGCAGTTTTAGTGCTTTTTGCATTTTGCATATTTTCACTAGAGTCCATTTAACATGGTTTCCTATGGAACACGATCTGTAGCGCAAATCTGCAAAATGAAAAAAGCACAAAAAATGCATAAGTGTGAATCCAGCCTAACAGCCCAGTTTTGCAAGATAACTGAAATACATCACAGGTGATATAATTTGCTGCTCAGTGATTGCAGTATTCTAGTCTGCATCTCCCCAGGGTATTATTTAAAATCTGGCCTGTTAGTGGGCCCTGAGGACAGGAGTTGAGAACCACTGACATAGGGCATTGTAAAATGTCTAAAATTTCCTTCTGGTCTGTGTTCAGATCTATGTGACATGGAGTGAAGTCTCTGCATCTAGTTGGCCCACATCTCAAGTAAATGGGTTTCAAAATCCCATAGGACTCTTGTGTAGCTACACAGTCTGGACAAATGGTGTATCCACCCCTGGCTATTTACTGTTTTAAAATGTTACTAAATCCAGTAATATGAAAATAGTTCATCTGCCCCCCCCCCCCCAACAGTAACCATATCTTATACATCTTCTTTTTACATGAAAATATTGCCACTATATACTTTTTTTGCTGATCTGTATACCACGGTCAGTGATAAACTGCACAGTTTCTCCAGTGCTTAGAGTTCAGGTAGGAGGAGATTTCCACTTCAGCCTGTATACATGCCCACATATGTGTTGAACATATCATGAGACCTGGCTATCTCTGAGAACAAGTAATTATTCTGTCCAGCACAAAAGACACAACTGAGCATGTGCAGGTCAGCTACTCTGCCTGTGATAGCTGGCATTCCTCAGATAGTCAGTGCAGGAGGGAGGGATCTATGCATAGAGGACAAAACAGCCTATTTCCACAATGCAAAGGATTAACCCCTTAGGTTCCGCAGTGAGTATAACAAGTATTCTATGCTGCATATACAGACATATTTTACTGTTGTGGGTTTAGTAAAGCCGCGTACACACGGGCGGACTGTCTGGCCAACTAAGTCCGTCAGACAATCCGACGGACAGTCCGTCCTACTTTCGAATGAACGGACTTGACCACACACGATGAACAAACAGTCCGTTGAAAGCTTGCGCGATGACGTGTACAGCACATACGACGGGACTAGAAATAGGACGTCCAATACACAGCAATGCAACCTTCCGCCGTGTAAATCCTTTCTGAGCATGCGCCATACTTAGTCCGTCCAACTAGCCTACTCACGAGCGGACTGTCCGCTGAAACCAAAGTTGGACGGAAAATATTACGGAATTTCCGAAATACTTAGTCCGCCAGACTGCACGCTGAAAAAGTCCGCTGAAGCCCACACACGAGCGGACTGTCTGCTGAAATGTGTTTCGGCGGACTAAGTTGGACAGACAGTCCGCCCGTGTGTACGCGGCTTAACACTTTTACCTACAGGTAAGCCTATATTAAGACTTATCTGTAGGTGCTTGAAATATCTCCTAAACCTCCACGGTTTAGGAGATATTTACGAAAGACCCGAGCACCAATGACTATGGCGATTGCCATTTCTATTAGGGGTCATGGTGTGACTGGCGGCTCCCGTGTGCATGTGCGGGAGTGACGTCACGCGACTCCGGCCAGTTACAGAGCTGAAGTTCGCGGCCCCGGAAGGTAGAGGGATGAAGATGGAAGCTCCCTGCTAGTGGGGACAGCGGTGACATCACGGGCTTCGGTTTCAGGTAAGTGGCACATAATGAGCTACTATGTGATGCATAGTAGCCCATTATGCTTTACCTTTGCAGAGAAATAAAGAGGAAATAAAACCCACTCGGATTTACTTCCTCTCTAAGCAAAGAAAATATTGACATGATTCTCTTGGAAAACTATCAGTTTGGTTGTCTAAGCATATTAAAACTTGGTATAGAGGGGCACTGGGCTATTTTTGACTCAGAGTTTAGTGAAGGCGCTATTTCCATGGAACATTGTAGTTATTCTGATGTGTCAGGTTTTATGGGAACAAATACATACTTCTGCTTTCTTCTGAAATAGAGGAGAATTGTTTTCTGTGCAATTATGAAATCATAATGTTGTATAGCAATAGTTTTGATTTATCATTATGTAACATTTCTAACATTTCAATTAAGTATCTATAAAATAGATGAATAACAAAATTGTTTTAGGCTATAGGCAATCCAATCTGTCTATGAACACCAGCTTAAAGTACCCCAGAGACATTAAAACCTTGGTTTGAGAGTAACTTGGTTTGAGAGCATTCAGCAAGACAAGCAAAATTTTTAAATACATTTTTACTTGATAAACAAGCGATGTCTTGATGTACAAGTAGCATCATGTCACAACTGAGTATAAAAGAGAAGAGAGGCGCCTCTAAGTGTAGCAATATGATTACATTTAATGAAGGTACAACATTTAGCAACATATTGCTACGCTTAGAGGCGCCTCTCTTCTCTTTTATACTCTGGAGCTCCTGCTGGATTTTGCTTCTAATCCCCTTGTGAAGGCTGCCATTTGTGAATGGACATTTTAGAGTTACACAACCTGATCACATTGCTGGAATCTTTTTAGATGGACTATAAAATGAAGGACCTATGAATAAATGGTTGTGTAACGAATCATTTGAGTTTCCATTATCTCTTATGGGGGAAATTCACTTTGATATACACGTGCTTTGGATAACAAGCATGTTTTTGGAACGAATTATGCTCGCAATCCAAGGTTTTACTGTACATTGGGCTGCCATTGCTAGTTTTCTTCTCCAAATGCTAGTTGATTGGCTGTATTTACCTTCAGTACTTCTGTCTCATAAAGTGGGACAAGTATCCAGCAAATGAAAGTAAAACAAAAGCTGCTATATGTGTTATAGGTGAGTTACTATCAGGGTATACTCACATTAGCAGTTTTAACTGTACCCAGGTACGTAGAAAAGGGAAAAAGCCTTAAAATTTGGACTTTAAAAGCAATTGAGACTGCATGAAATATATAAAAGGTATAAACTTTATTTAATATAATACAATAAAAGAATTTAGCAAAAGAGCAAAAACATAGAGCTTAAAAATATATGTTGACATGTGTGTAAATTGTAGACAACATGGAAAAAGTACTAAGAGAGTAGGTCTTTACACCATGTAAAATGAGTCAACCCCTGTGTATCAATGCGTTTCACTGGTTCGCTCTCCCTTGCCCAGTTGTTTTGTGTATTGTTAATGCGATGAACTGGGCCTGGAAATGGTTAAACGTACCATGCTTACCCACATCTCACTTGTGGTCTGGAGCAGTTCACTTCAGTGTCAAGGCAAACCTTACCAGAAGTGTGCCAAAGAAAGGACATAGAGCATTCTGATATCATTTGTGTGCCAGTCACATGGGCAAAACATGGCATCTAAAGGCTCCTTGTGGTTAATAGCAGAAGTGGATTGTTTACTGCAAATCTGGGCAGAGAAGAGCATACATGAACTGGATAAAAAACACAAAAACTCTGAGATTTGGCAAAATAAGTGACTATGGAAAGCTTCCCTTCATACATTATAAAGAATCGCATTTTGATGATGTATGTGTACCCGGGAACACTGTCTTATGAGCGCAGACCAGCAGGGGAGTGGGGAGGGTAAACAGTCAAACTCAGGCATGGTTTAGTTTAGTGGTCTGCAAACTGCGGCGAATGCTGCCCTTTACATGCCTTTATCTAGCTCTTGTGGCATTATTCCTGCCACTGACACCAACAATGGGGCATAATTCCTGCCTCTGACACCAACAATGGGGCACTATTCCTTCCACTGACACCAGCTATTGGGAATAATTCCTTCCAGCAAAAATGGAGCACTATTCCTACTACTGACACCAACTATTTCTCCCCCTAATTCCAAAAACGGGCATTATTCACTCCCACTTAGCCATTTACTGTCTGTAGTACAGTAAAGTGGCCATTTCTTTAGAAAGTTTGGAGTCCCCTGCTTTAGTTGAACCATGCCCAATGTGTGTGTGTGTGTGTGTGTGTGTGTGTGTGTGTGTGTGTGTGTGTGTGTGTGTGTGTGTGTGTGCACTGTGAGTATTGAAGCAAAAGCATCAACATGAGAGCCCAGAAACAGCTAGAGAAGGCAGCAATGGCAGTATATATATATATACAGGTTCTTTAACTCTCATGAGATTAAAACACATCAAAAAATGCATTCACCGTGTTATAGCATATTTGTATATACCAAGAATATCTTCTCTGTCTTACATTTTAGAGCTTTTTAGCTTTTCTGTAATGGGTGTAGATCTGCAAAGAAGGTGTGGGGGGTATAGATAATACACGGCCCTGTTATCACAAACAAAAATTATTTTAACGTTGAAGAGTCACTGTATAGTCACATTACACAAGATGGTATGTTATAAGGGATTGGCTAAGAACTGTTTTTTGTACTTGATATTATTTTTCATCCTATCTAATTAGTGTGGTTAACTAATACATAATATATCTTTTGGCTTACATTATAGTAAAATACCGACAGTTTTATGCTGTCATTCAGGGAAATGAGTGAAGACTTACTTCAAATACCCAGCTATGTCAAAAGCAAGTTAATTTGTTGTGTTCAATACATTTTTACTGGAATTTCAAATAAAAAAAAAAAAAAGGAAGTTGGACAAACATAGCAAGAGAAATAGAAACATATCAAAATGCTAACAATAAGGCCGCGTACACACGCGGGGACTGTTCGCCCAACTTTGTCCGTCAAACAGTTTCGGCAAACAGTCCGCTCAAAATTAGCATGGACGGACATGGCCACACACGACGGACGAACAGTTTGCTGAAACCGTGCGCGATGACGTGAACGGCACGTACGACGGGACGAAAAATACGACGTCCTATACACTGCATTATAACTTTCGGCGTGTAAATCCTTTCTGAGCATGCGCGGAACTTAGTTTGACGAACAAGCCTACACACGAGGGGATTGTTCGCTGAAACAAGGTTTCAGCGGACAGTTTTTCGGAATTTCCGAAAAACCTTGTTCAGCGGACTGTTCGCTGAAACTGTCCGCTGAAAGCCCACACACGAGCGGACTGTCCGCCGAAACACTGTTCAGCGGACAAAGTTGGGCGAACAGTGCCCGCGTGTGTACGCGGCCTAACAAGTGTTATATGGAAAAGTGGCAGAATAAATGATTGCACAGAGCACAAGTGGACCAGAATTGTCAAAATAATACAACATAGCAGAAATAATACTGGAGTAGGAGGTCTGCTCCGTGTTCTAGGAAAGGAATGGAGGGGTGTAATATATATGGGAACAAAGAGCTGGAGGGACAAAAAAGTCAATGTACATCAACTGACCGAGAGCGAGACCCGCTCACCTCCAACCAGGACCGGGAAGGGGAGAGAAAAAGAAAGTAAAAAAAAAAGGGGGGGGGACAATACTTCTCAATACTCGCATGCCTGTTACTTCTGGTTGCTACTTCCAACATCTACAAGAGCAATGACTGGGTCAAAAAAAGATGGCTTGTAGGATTCTACCCACAGTTCTTAGGCTCTACGATATTTACAGTAACCATCTTATTAGTTTGTCGAGTGGTCCAGTTCATTTATTTCAGCTGCTCATGATTGGATAATTAAAGTGAATCTTCATTCAATTTTTTAAGTGAAGATTCTCAGCTCCTTATAGGAAACTATTGTAACAATTGCATCAAATTTGTGAATTGGTGTGTGATGTGGCTTGTGGCAAAGGACCCTATTCTTCCATACGGCTGACTAAACATAGAAAAGCTCTAGTATAAGCACCGGTTAGTATGGCATGGTCTGTCTAGCCTTTTTATGTCCCTGGCAATTCCCCCAGGAGGTTTGGAAAAGCCGCACAGAGTACCACACATACACTGTAAAGTAAAAATCCAGACTCTACCTAACTAATCTTAAAGTGGTTGTACATTCAGAAGGTTTATTATCTTAATACATTCTATGTATTTAGATAAAAAGCCTTCGGTGTGCAGCATCCCCCCTAATACTTACCTGAGCCCATCTCGATCAAGTGATGTTGTAGGAGTGTCTCGGCTGCCCAAGACTTTCCCTCCTCATTGGCTGAGACGGCAGTGCAGTGCCATTGACTCCCGCTGCTGTCAATCAAAGTCAGTGAGGAGAGGGAGGGGGTGAGGCTGAGTCCTGGCTCCATGTCTGAATGGACACAGGGAGCCAGGACTCAGCTCTGGTGCCCCCATAGCAATCTGCTTGCTGTGGGGGCACTCAACAGGAGGGAGGGACCAGGAGCTCCGAAGAGGGACCTGAGAGGAGGAGGATCTGGGCTGCTCTGTGCCAAACCACTACACAGACCAGGTATGACATGTTTGTTATTTTTAACAAAAAAAACTGAGACTTTAGTATCACTTTAAAAATGTCCCCTCCCACCTCTTAACACCTATTTTGACTAACCTGTGTAGGAAAGATCTCTATACTCACCTATTTTCAGGCTGCTCTATTGCAGTTACATGATCTCCCCTGTGTCAGCCATTGTCAGCAGAGAATAGGGAGCTCCCGGCAATTAATGGCAATGCCTTAAACGTTGACGTACAGTGCCTTGAAAAAGTATCCCCCTTGAAATTTTCCACATTTTGTCATGTTACAACCAAAAACGTAAATATATTTTATTGGGATTTTATGTGATAAACCAACACAAAGTGGCACATAATTGTGAAGTGGAAGGGAAATGATAAATGGTTTTCAAAATGTTAGTGGGCCCTGAGGATAGGGTTGACGACCACTGGTTTAGATCAAAGCATATTCATGTGTTAGAATGGCCCAGTCAAAGTCCAGACCTAAATCCAATTGAGAATCTGTGGCAAGACTTGAAAATTGCTGTTCACAGACGCTCTCCATCCAACCTGACAGAGCTTGAGCTATTTTGCAAAAGAGAATGGGCAAAAATTTCACTCTCTAGATGTGCAAAGCTGGTAGAGACATCCCCAAAAAGACTTGCAGCTGTAATTGCCACACTTTTCAGATATTTATTTGTAAAACATTTCAAAAACCATTTATCATTTTCCTTTCACTTCACAATTATGTGCCACTTTGTGTTGGTCTATCACATAAAATCCCAATAAAATACATTTATGTTTTTGGTTGTAACATAACAAAATGTGGTACATTTTAAGGGGTATGAATACTTTTTTAAGGCACTGTATAATGAGGAACTGTTGTCTGTAGGGTACAATATAAAGTGTTAAAGAAGCTAAGCCATGGATTACAAAGAGGTAATTATGCCTGTATGGGGAAGTTTAAGATGGAGTACTGCTCTCTGATATTTGCATTAACTAACAGCCTCAGCCTGCCTTTGGGGCACTAGCGAAGGTGCTCTCTGCTTGTCCTCCTATAGGCGCAGTAAGCACCTTCCACATGTTTACTTTGGTCCATCTGTTTTTGGTGCTCCCTCCTCTCCCCTGCAGCTGGCACTGGCTGACAGGGGGAGCCAGATAATGTGACCAAAGCGGCCTGAAAATAGTAAAGTAAGTAAATAGTAAAATAAGTACCGTATACAGATTTTTCTTACATGATACAGGGATGAAGGAGCATTTTTAAGATTAGTTAGGTTGTAGCTGGAATTCTAGTGTAAACAATTTGTATTTTATACTGCATGTATATTCGGTCTGAGGAAGTAGACAAGATCTACGAAACACGTTACCATCGATTTCTGTTTGCCTTGAATTACAATGTTCTTCCCAAAACTCTGAGGGGTAAATGTATGCTAGGTAATGTATATTTTTTGTGGTATTGCTGGTATACCCAATTTTTTATGAGTATAATTTTACGGGATTGTATATTGTTAAAAAAACATGTTTTTTTTATGTTTTGGTACATCAAATTTTCTATGGTTAATGTTATAGCAACTTTAAAGTCCCAATTTGGCTCAGTTGTTACAATAGTCTTCATTACTGGGATGTGGTGTCAAAATGAGAATAAGTAATGTAACACTTTGTATAACTCCTATAGTAAATCAGCCTTATTGCATTACCCTAACACCTTTAATCGATACAAGAAAGATAAATTGCAATTACTACATGCTAAGGGCATGTAAACAAGTAAATTAACTTCCATCGGATGTCAGGTCACTTTACGGATGCAACAACTAATACTTCTGTAAAGGTGGCAAATGAAGAGATTGCAGTGGTGGAAAAATATGTAAATGACATTGAGAAGACCAGGGGGTAAACTGCTGAACCTCACCCAGAATACTAAACACTACATGTCAATTGGGTTTGTAGCTTGGACAAAAGCAAAATATCTTGCATGTTTCAGGACCCTGAGGACTTTGAAACGTGTAAATGGAGGTACTTTTGTCCAAGCTGAAAACTCAGTGCCCATGTAGTGCTTACCACTCTGGATGACGTTTAGCAGTTTAACCCCTCGAGTGCTGAATATCCTTTACAACTTTTCCCATCACCACATACTGCCTCACCTTTTGCCGGCTTTCCAGTAGTGATAATTGCTGTATCTGTACCTGTTCTCTATTGGGAGTTGATTTACCTAGTTACATGTTCTGATCAGGTCATTACTTTGTACTGTAAGTGTATTTTATCTTTCATATCTCAAGCCTTCAGAGACACCAGGGGTTTGTATAACCTACCAGCCTCTATCTTGTTTACTGATGTGCAGGAATTCTCAGCCGGGGGTTCCTTGGAACATAGGGTTCCTCCAGAGGATGCAAGAGGTTCCTTGAACTGAAGCTGGTTGCTCTTCCAACTGGTGGTGTCTGCATAGTTCCAGGGCCAACACCACTTGGTAGAGACAGCAGCACGACACCAATGATCTTTTTAGCTGTCTGTAAGTGCCATTCCAAATACCATTGAAAGGGTGGGGATTATTCCCACTGACTACCAATGGATAGGCATTTTCCAAATGACCCCATGTGAACTTATTTTAGTAGGGGTTCCTTGGAACTGAAAATAAAGGATTTCTCTGGGGTAAAACTATTGTAAAAGCTCTAGTGAATGGGTATTTCCTAACTCCTTTGTCATTAACCAAACTGTCACACTTTTGTTTCTGGGTTATCAGTTATGTTATGTTATTAGAAGCCCCGAGTGATAGAATGTCACCAACTGACAATAAACCACTTTCATTTGGTCTGTTTTCTATGAATATACTATTTAAATTATTTTGTTATATCTGTTCAATAAATGCAAAAAATACCTATTAATCCTGCTAAAATCCAATGAACTTCTAACCTCCTGTACACTCTGCTTGTGTTGTACTGTAATATCAAAAACTGTTTTTGGCCCTGCTCAGTTCTGTGGACTACAGGACACCCCCATGTTATGGAGACAAGAAGAGGGGAAGGTGTTCTGTAATGCTAACACATTTCCTGTCCTAGGATGGCAATGCTGCCCCTCCATTTATACAGTATTGGAGGCATGTAACGAAAAGAATCACTAGATGATAAAAGAAAAAAAGCCTTAAAAAGGAAACTGATGCAATTACATCTGGCCGGGGAACTGCAACCTATTCAATTGTTTGTTCTTGGATTTAGATATACACAATAAGAATTGATCAGTAGAAAAATAAAGTTAAACAGAAGAATATTATTCTTGTAGTAAATTAGCCCAATTGCGGCCTTTGCTTGTTTGCTGCTTAGGTTTTGCACCTATAGTGTTTTATGGCTGTTCAAGGTGCTAGACCCTCTCTGCTAACTCATGTTTCCTCCTCCCAAAAATAAAGTGATTTTAAAGGCAAGCTGAGCACTATTAGTTTTACGAACATAAAAAACTCTGAGCTAATGCCTATACCAGCCAAATCCATATTACAGTACATAACAAAAACAAATGTGTATAGTAAAGTCTCCCATGGAACTAGAGAGCTTCATACATTTTACTGTTTATTATCTAAATGGGAGAGGTGTGAAGTCAATGAGAGACTAGGCTGAACGTGTGTTTGCAGATGGATTTTGAAAATCAACAGAGATCACGCTTCTTGAGCAATGAAGTGAAGACTGTTCTAAAGTGCTGCATTGCAGAATACACGCAATCCAAAAAGTTGTCTTTTTTGACATTTTTATTTTTCCGTGTATGAGGAATGAGGATTAGAGTAACAAAGGGTTGCAGGTGTTCATCCAAATAGCTGAGGGACAAACTCTATAGCATTTTATAGATCAGTAGTCCCATTGTAAAGACTTCAGCTAAAACAAAAAATTAAGCCTCCAAAAGATACTTTTTTTTTTTTTTTAATTTAATTGTTTTTTATTAAAAAAGAAATTTAACTTATACATACGTAAATAAAACATGGTTTTGCGTACATAGAGGGGGTATACATATCAGCCAAAAATACCGAGTTTTTCTTCCAAAGAAACTACTTAACGCCAATGACGTAGTCATATCTGTCCCTCTAATTATCGCTAACGCCCCTGTAAGGCTATCCCCTCCTCCCCCCATACCCCTGTTCTTCGAACACACGCTGCTAAATCCAAACAAGCTTATTTGGGTAGCCAATAACGGAGTGGCGAATCCATTCAGGGACAGAAATAAGGAGCTTCCAGTAGGCTCCCAGACCGCCCCCGACCTGAGACCAATAGGTGCACTCTAGGTCCCATCCTCCACTATCTCATCTAGGGGGAAGCCGATGTCCCTCAACCATGGATTCCATAGCAGCTTGAATTTTTTAAGGTTATTTTGTCTAATATACATTGCCCGTTCGCACCAAATTATAGAATTAATGGCATTTATCCATGCTTGCAGTGCTGGAGGATTCTTTGCCTGCCAATTCATCGCAATTAAGCGTCTGGCCTGGTACAGGCATCCTAATATAGATATTTTTGTTGCAGCAGAGATTCCACCCATTTCCATAATCCCTAATAGACAAGTCCTAGCTTCAGGTTCTAAGGTGGTGTTAAAAATTCTATTTATTCTGTGCACAATTTCTATCCAGTACCGATATAGTTTTGGGCACTTCCATACCATATGGAGCAGATCTCCTGGTGCTCTACATCTAGGGCACTCCCCGTTAGACTTACTACTTATCCTCCGCATTTTTTTAGGGGTATAGTATGCCCTATATAGGAAGAGCTTATGGGACATACGCTGCGATGGGGAGATAGACACCAAATTCCCCTGTGCTAGGATCTCGTCCCATTGTTCCTGCTCAATTGGACCCAAGTCTTCCTCCCATCCCCTCCTGCTCTTATCCGGTCCTTCTCCATTCAAAACTTTATCCCTGAGTTTTGTATATAAGCTAGAGATCTGGCCCTTTGTTTGTCCTTGCTCGAGGAATCTCTGTAACAAGGGGTTCTTTGTCCTCTCAATAATAAGTGTGCCATACTGTGAATGTATCCCATGCCTCACTTGCAAATATATATAAAATGTTTTATTGGAGATGCCGTATTCCTGGCGAAGGTCTTCGAAAGATTTCATAGTGTTCCCCTGATAGAGATGCACCAGTCTTCTAATCCCCCTCCTCTCCCACTCCAGGGACCGGGCTATAAAGTTTAATTCGGCCAGTTCTCCGTTGTTCCATAGGGGGGTATACTCAGTTACCCCCCCATAGGCCAAGAGTTGCTTAGCTATCTGCCATACTTTCCTCGCCAAGGCATTGGTGGAGCATTTACAAGCGAATGAATTAGCCTCCAGAACTTCAACTAGAGTTCTATGATATGCATTATTAATCATCAATTTATGATTTGGACAGCCACCCTCTTCCAGTCCAGCCCCAGTCAAATGCTGGAGCTGGGCTGATAGAAAGTATGTTCTTAAATGTGGCAACGCTACTCCTCCCTTTTCCACCGGGAGCTGCAGCGTCCGCAGCCGAATCCGAGGCTGTCTCTTTTTCCATATTAATTCTCGAATTAATCCCTCCAGTCTGTTAAACCATTTCTGGTTAATCCAGACTGGGGAATTGTGGAGGATATATAGGATCTGTGGCTGCCAAATAATTTTTACTAAATTACAACGCCCTGCCACCGACAGGGGAAGGCGACACCAGCTATTAACCTTCTGTTTCAGCTTTGCCAATAATGGTACCAGATTCTCCTCAACATACCGGTCTATCTCTATGGGAATCCAGACACCCAAGTATTTCAGCTTGGGTACCACTTCTAGTCCCTCAACTATAGACGATGTTTGGTCTTCAAACTCCGATAGTGGCATAAGGGCTGATTTACTCCAATTGATGACCAAGCCTGATTGCTGCCCAAATTCATCCATCAGCCGTACTACCCTATTCAGAGTGAAGCGCACATCGTCAAGGAAAAACAAGACGTCATCTGCAAACAAAGCCAGCTTCTCCTCCTCTAGTCCGCGCCGGAATCCCCGGATGTCCGAGCGTGTTCTCGCCATCACAGCCAGGGGTTCCATAGCTAGCACGAACAGGAGGGGAGACAGCGGGCATCCCTGTCTCGTACCTCTTTCTAGGTAGAACACTTCAGAAAATAGGGTCCCCATTTTAATCTTGGCCCTGGGTCCCCTGTATAGTAGTTTTACCCACTGGATGAATTGGGGGCCAAAGCCGAAACGTTCTAATACGCCCCAGAGGTAGTCCCACTCCAGGCTGTCGAAAGCCTTGGTGGCATCCAACGCTAGTATGGCACCTGGGTTGTCGCTATCTCTAGGTATTTGTAGGTTTAGAAAGACCCTTCTAATATTAGTATTAGTTGTTCTGCCTGGGACAAACCCAGACTGGTCTGGATGTATTAATTTATGTATACAACTATTTAACCGAATTGCTAGGGCCTTGGCTAGAATTTTTATATCTGAGCATAGCAGAGATATCGGCCGGTATGACGAGACCTCATGTTGGTCCTTCCCCTCTTTAAGGATTAAGGTGATATTAGCCTCGCTCATTGAAGCGGGGAGTTCCCCCGCCTCTAGTGCATAGTTTAACGTTTCCAGTAGTGCCGGGATCAGCTGTTCGCTGTATCGCTTATAAATTTCCACTGGAAGGCCATCGGGACCAGGAGATTTACAATTGGGCATACTATTCATTGCACCTTTTAGTTCTTCCAAAGTAAGTGGTAGATCTAGATTCAATTTATCCTGGTCTGAAAGCACGGGAATATCTGTTTGCTGCAAAAAGTTAGTGTCCAGAGCCTCCCGTCCCTGTGTGGTTGATTTATGTAAGGTTCTGTAATAATCACCCAGCACCTTCATAACCTCGGAGGGCCTAGAGACAAGGTCACCCTTCTGTGTTTTAATTGCCTGTATTCCTGTGGGGGGGCTATTGGTACGAGTCAATAGAGAAAGAGCTCGACCCACCTTCTCCCCTTTGCCAAAATAATATTGGCGTTGGAAAATGCGTTGATTTTCTACCCTTTTTAGAAGTGCCATTTTATATATCTGTTGGTTATCCTCCCAAATCTGTTGTTTCCCCGGCGATGGATCCTCCACAAACTCTCTCTCAGCCTGAATAACATCATTTCGGATTTTCCCCTCTTGGTCTCGGGATTCCCGTTTTGTACTTACAATATTCTGTATGAGTATTCCTCTAAGAAAGGCTTTTAGGGAATCCCAAACCACTCCAGATGCCGCTGTCCCCCTGTTAGTCTGGAGAAATTCCCCTATTTGATCTCCTAAAAGGTTGGATCTATCAATTAGTTCCAGCCAAGCGGGGTTTATTCTCCATTCTCTCAGTGGGGCGCACTCTCCCGTGTTTAAAGTTATAGCCAAAGGGGAATGGTCTGAGATCCCCCGTACCCCGTATTCTATGTCTACCACCACTCCCACTGCCTCATTGTTCCCCAAGCCCATGTCTATTCTTGATAGCGTCTGATGGGTACTAGAGAAACAGGAATACTGCCTATCCTGGGGGTGTCGCATACGCCAGATGTCTCTTAAACCAACTTCCATAAGAAGTTTGTGTAATCGACCTGTTCTATTCCCAGTTGGACAAGGGAATCTATCTAGGCGTTTATCTATAGTTTCATTGAAATCCCCAGCAATTATCCATGGGACACCCATTTTGCCCAAGCTGAACATGAGAAATGTATCCATAACCTCTAATTTGAAAGGAGGGGGTATATAGATATTTGCTAGAATACATTCTTGCCCAGCCACCTGACAGTGCAAGAAAACAAATCTCCCCTCCCCATCTATCTTGGACTCTTTACATAAAAAATCCGTGCCCTTCCATACCAACACGCTCACGCCGCAGGAGTACGATGAATAAAAGGAGTGGTAGTATGCCTGGAATTTCCGATCATGGAGCAGAGGGGCCGTAGTTGGAGTCAGATGGGTTTCCTGCAAAAAGAGTAAACCAGGTCCTCTTCCCTCCAGCTCCAACATCACAGACCTCCGTTTCTTAGGGTCTCCCAAGCCCCTCACGTTCCACGAGGTTATATTCCACCTACCCATCGACTCCAATGATATTCCTCCCACTCATCGACTCCAGTGGTTAATATGCCCATGAAGGGGAGGGGGTAAGGGGAGAGGGAACCGCTTCCTCTCCCCGTCGCCACTCCCCTTCTCAACCTGCCCCTCATCGCCGCCCCGTTACTCACAGCGTGTGTTCGAAGACTCCCCTCCCTCCCGCCCCCCACCCAACCCTGCCCATCTGAGCCACCCTTAGGGGTCTCAATTGTAGCCGGTATAATCATACCCCATTCAAAAGTGTCCGAGCTCACCATCCCCCCACGTGATCTTATCACTCCCCATCAAAATTCTTATAGGGTGGGATCATAATCCCTCCATAGCACCCATCATGCCCTACCGAAAAAAATAAATAAAAAATAAATAAAAAATAAAAAAAAGGGAAAAAGAAAGAAAAAAAGAAGCTTATATATAGATCCCCCCCCCAACCCACGCCCCCCAAATCCCACACTCCCAACTCAACTATAAAGTCTCATTACCCCTTCTAGTGTAGAATTGTGTGTGCTATTTTTTCGCCATATGGCATCACAGTGTTCTATATCCATAGTACTATACCCCAACTTTAATCATTTCATTTTTCCCACCCTGCTCAAGCAGCGGGCGGCAACAATTTAACCCCCCGTCCCTTTACCAAGATGGGTTCACAAATAAAATTATTTCCAATAGCATACCTACATAAAATTATATTCTCTCATACAACCCCCCCTCCAACCCCCACACCCCCACCTTCCCACCGTGTCTATAACCGTGTCTTTATACACAATACAACTCCTCTTATAGTGCTCAATTTCTCGTAATGCAAAAAAAAAAGGGGGGGATGTATCCTCTTCCTTTTCTCTCCTCCCCCTCCCTCAGCCCCCCCCTCCCAACTCTTCCATGACACCTCGTTTACTGCTTCTAATATGAAATTATATAGGCTGTTAATTTACTTTGTGATATCGCAGTGCTCTATACTCCATAGTATTTTACCCCATTACTAATCAATTTATCATATCGTTTTGCCCATCTCACCAAAGCAACCAGTTGTAGCATTAAGGCTCCCCAATCCTTCAGCGAGATGGGTACATAAACAAAATTATTTTCAAAAATACACATACAAAAATTTACATTCCCCCTTGCAGCCCCCCCCCCCCAACCCCCACACCCCCCTCTTCCCGCCTCTCCAGAAAAAACAACCTCTCCTCTCCCCCCCCCCCCCCAATAACCGAAAAAAAAAAAAAAAAGGCTAATACAGGCCGACTCTAAGTATCATTAAAGGGCCTCTTTGTGTTCCTCCAGCCAGTTCACGGCCTCCTGCGGGGAGTTGAAGAAAATTGTTGAGCCCAAAGCAGACACTCGGAGTCGGGCTGGATACAATAGGGCATACATTATCTTATGCGATTTCAGGGTGCGTTTAACAGGAATAAACTCCGCTCTCAGTTTCTGTAAGTCCGGTGAAAAATCTGGATAGAATGACACCCTAGTCTCCTTGTAGAAGATGTCTCCCAATCCCCTAACCCTCCGCATCAAGATCACTCGATCGTTATAATTAATAAATTTCAATATCATTGGCCTACAGCGTCCCTCCGAGAAGTGGGATCTAGGAGGAACTCTGTAGGCTCTTTCGATGCTAGAGGGCGAGGAGAAGGAGACATCTCCCAGTAATTCCTTAAACCAATTTTCCAAAAAAATTACGGGGTCTGGGCCCTCGCTTCCCTCTGGCAAGCCAATTAGTCGCACATTGTTCCTGCGGTTCTTATTGTCCATGTCATCAATTTTTGATGCCTGTGCGAGAATTTATTTCTGAAGAGTAGCTATTTTTTCCTGGAGGGGGATAATTCATCTTCCACCGTGCTTAATCTTCCCTCTAGGGCGTCTATTCTGTCGATGGTATTGCTTAATTGTTGACTCATTGCGTGCAGTTCGTTTTGGATATTACTCAGTTGACTGTCCAGCCCAGAAATAGAATTCTTACAATCATTAACCGCCAGCAGTATCTCTCGTAAAGTCGGTTCCCCACCCCCCCCCCGGGTTTTTGGGCCGTACTACTGTCCTCCTGGGATGGCTCACCTACCCCACCTCCCGGCAGTGGGGTACCAGGATCCAGTGAAGGGCGACCTGCACTCCTTCTGTCCCCCACTGGCCCCTGCGTTTTAAATTGACCTGGTGGATGGTGTTGAACTTTCCTGCCTGGGGAAGTTACATGTGCAAAGCGCTCGAGTTTCAAGGCCGCAGAGGCTTGATTTAGCTTTTCTTTGGCAGCACGTGTTTTTTGATTTCCCTCTCCATGGGATGTATCTTCTACCGCTCTTTTGCTAAGCATGGTAAAGTCCACGTAGAGGAGTCACCAAACCAGCGGAAGGTAGTAATATAGCAGTTTGTATCGCTAAATCAATTCTCCCAGCAAAAAGGCCCGATTTTTTAGCAAAAGGACCTTGAGGGGGGCCAGCCAATTCACCAAGCGCGCGGCACCTGAATCCTACATTAATTATATTTATGGGGTAAACATGCTTCGGCCAGCGATTATCAGAAGTAGAGCAGATAGGGAGAGGCAAACATTAAGAAGTAACCAAGTCTCTACTACACAGGTTCTTAACTTTCGTCCCGCTAGGTTATATAGTGTTTCTCACCACACTGCAACCAAAGTTCTTTCATCCATAGAGCTGGCGGATGTCTCCGGGAGGTTTGCTCGTCCGAGGCGATCGTAGTGCTCTCTCCGCGTGTCCTCGTGCTGCGTTGTAAGCGTTCGTCTATCCTCGGATCTCCGACCGGATCTCCGACCGGGCTCCCGCGGTAGCGAAACCTAGCGCGGAGTCCTCCTCGGGTTCTTTCAACGATCTCCGTCAGTGCTGGGCAGCCGTCGTGATAACGCATGCTCCAAGTCAAGCGTTCGTTACGAAGCTACGATAGAGGGAGCCAGGGAGCGGCAGCTGTATCCACCAGCGAGCTGCGTTCCTCGCATCGCAGGGCGGAGGCTAGGAGCTCGGACACACTCGCACTCCTACTCACTCACTCACGCCCATCTCCATCCGGCCACACCCCCGGACACACCATACCCCTCCAAAAGACACTTAACTGGGCCAGTCTACTCTCCTGATGCCGCGTACCCACGACCGGACTTTCCGGCAGGACAATCTGATCGTGTGTGGGCTAATTCGATCATTTTTCACACAAAAAAAAATCCCACTGACCTAGAAATAGAACATATTTCAAATCTGTCCTATTGGAAAAAACGTTTGTCTGTATGCTGGTCCGACGGACCAAATACGACGCAAGGGAAGCTATTGGCTACTGGCTATTGAACTTCCCTTTTTAGTCCCATCTTACCTCATCACGTTCAAAACAAACTGACTTTTGAAAAGACTTAGTCCGTTCGTGTGTGGCCAAGTCCGTTTGTTCAGAAGGTCCGTTTGGAACTCCATCAAAAGTCCGTCGGGAAGACCGTTGGACCTAGTCTGCCGCAAAGTCCAGTCGTGTGTACGTGGCATAAGTGTTTCGATTTTCATTGAGGTTTTAATATAATGTGCCAGGCCACTCCACCCCAAATAAAAGACCTTTCTGCCAGTAGTCCAGAATCCTTTAAACCATAAGTATGGCACAGAATACTACCTAACCCTACTCATAAACTTTATAGGCCTTAGAGGTGCTGAAAGGTGATGTTATCACTTTGCAGCGATTGTAAATGCTTATTTTTGATCAATAAAATAACAAACAGGTTTATACTCACCTGCTTTGCACAATGGAATTGCACAGAGTGGCCCATAACATCCTTTTCTCAGGTCCCCCACTGGTGCTCTTGGCTCCTCCCCTCTGCTGAGTGCCCCCCATAGAAAAAATAGTATGGAAAACTTTTGCGCTAAATATAGGTACGACTGCTGCACTTTTACTACTTCTTGAATATGAGGAGGGGAAGATACGGTGCTCAAAATATGCAGTGGTGTCACTAGGGGGTGGCTTTTGGGGCTATATCCCCGAATCTGGGGCCCATAGCCCCGAGTCTCTGCAGGGGTACCCAAGGGGAGGGGAGGCTCTCTGGGGACCATGAAGTAAATGGGGACCCTGATTTTAAGAGGGAGGCTCTCTGGGGACCCTGATTTTAAGGGGGAGGCTCTCTGGGGACCCTGATGCAAGGGGGGGGGGTTCTCTGGGGACCTTGATGCAAGGGGGAGGCTCTCTTGGGACCCTGATGCAAGAGGGAGGCTCTCTGGGGACCCTGATGCAAGGGGGAGGCTCTCTGGGGACCCTGATGCAAGGGGAGGCTCTCTGGGGACCCTGATGCAAAAAGGGGCTCTCGGGGGATATATACACGCACACGTATATTACTGTATATACATGTGTATGCCTGCCCATGCACATGACATTCTTTACGTTGCTATGGGCTCTAGCCCCAGATCTTTTGTAGACCTAGCAATGCCCCTGGTCTCGTGTGAATCAGTAAAGTGGAGTATTATGAGTAAACACAAAAATGACCACCATGTGATTAAACCAACATAATAAAATAATGTGAAACCAAATTCATCAGAAAATAATTCATCAAAAATTCTAAATAAAAATTCATCAAAAAAAATTATAAAAATATATATTTTTATCAAAAAAAACAACATATAAAGTATCCTGGTGTTTTCATTTCAATCCATGTTCAAATCGTTCTATGAAATCAAGTGAACCACTTTCAGAAATCAAGTGAACCACTTCCAGAATTTTTTCAATCCATTTTTCCAAATATAATTAAATGTGCCGCTTACCAGATCCCAATGATCTCCAAGTTATAAGAGATCATATATCGCATGAGATGAACAGATATGTAGATACCTCCTGTATTTAACCTGACCTCCTCGATGGATCAATCCAGCAATCTCCTAATTACCTTCCCAGGCTTGCACTCTCCAGCCTGGACTCGCTTGATGCTCTCCAGTCGGTGTATGTGTGGGGTTTAAACATAGTGAAGACTCATTGCATAATACATTTATAAAAGGTTTATTTAAAGCTAAAACAATGCACTTACAGCAACTAGGATACATTTAGGCAATAGAGAGGGTAATTCAACCAAGAGATCATCAACAAGTATGGATCATCACATCACAGCTCCCATCTCCTTCCAACACGTTTCCCCTTATTAGGCTACGTCTGGGAATGGAAAGCCACTTTCTATAAGTACACTCATGTAGGCTCACTCCTGAGCCTTGCTGTCTCTGTCTATTGACACAAACAGTGGGACTCGGCCCTGCCCCCTGCTCCCTCGTCACTGACTTTGACAGCAGTGGGAGTCAATGGCTCCTGCTGCCTCAGTAAAGCCCGAGAGATAAGGAAGTGAGGAGAGAGAAGAGCTGTAGACATGCACAGCACTGGATCAAATGAGGGCTCAGATAAGTAAAACTGGGGATGAGGGGGAATACTGATGCCTATACATTTTTAAATTTTATTAGAAGGAATGCATTAAGGTAAAATATGTTTAGGAATTACAACCACATGTCACATTCTAATCAATGGCTGCCATTCTTGTGCATAGACACCAATCAGCTTCCAGGATTTTTTTCCCGTAAAATTTTAATTGAATAAGCTGAAGTTACAAGCTGATTGGCTACCATGCACAGCTGTAGCAGATTTTGCACTCTCCAGTTTTAGTAAATTAACCCCACTGTTTGGCTGCCCTTTGTCTTCAGCATCCGACTATGGAATTTCCATAGTGTAGTATTTCAATAAAAGTATTTTATTTTAAAAGTAATATCTCACATGTCAAACGTGAAGCATTCAACAGTGTTAAAACAAGGACTTCCAGTGTCGGCTGGAAACGACATCACCCAGCTCCGCCCAACGCGTTGCATCATAATCACTTGACCCTTGAAAAAGTCCTTATGGAAATTCCTTTTATCCCTACACATGACCCCTGAATGGGAGGAGAGTTGGAGAGAGGTCTTAAAGATGGGAACCATACAGGAGAGGAGCCTCCAGTGTCTGCAGCTACATCCATGCCATTTCCAAATAAAAAGGAGAGGAGATTGCCACTGAGGATTGTATAGATGCTTGATTAGACCCATTGGGGTCTTCCTTGCAGGCGAGAGGCTGGGCACACTGTGTGTGGATTGAAAATAGAAAAAAGAAGGGGGCTATAATTGTGATCACATCACCTGGAATTTATTTTGCACCTGGACACACATTTACCTTGTTTGCACATTTAAAGAGATTATTTATCAACACCTTTTTGCACTGGACTGTATTATATGGAATATTGATTCATTATTATATTTTGACGTTTATATGCAATAAAGTAATATTTTTTGATTGAGGAATTGCACACCTATATATCTTCATGTTTATATATATATATTTTTTTATATTTTAATTGATATTAATTTTTTATTGCATCTTTATTGACTTGCTTTGAGAGCTGTGTGTACAAGGGGGAGAGGGGGACATCTGCTGTAAAGGGGGACTCTAAAGGTAGCATCTGATGTCAAGGGGCACTCTGATGGGGACATCTGCTGTAAAGAGGGACTCTGATGGGGGCATCTGATGTGAAGGGGGACTCTGATGGTGACATCTGCTGTAAAGATGGACTCTGATGGTGACATCTGCTGTAAAGGGGGACTCTGGTGGTGACACCTGATGTGAAGGGGGCCTTCGATGAGGACATCTGATGTAAAGGGGGACTCTGATGGTGACACCTGATGTACAGTAAAGGAGGACTCCAATGGGGACATCTGATTTATAGGGGGATACTGATGGGAACACCCGATGTATAGGGGGATGCTGATGGGGACACCTGTTGTAAAGGGGACATTTATTGGGACAGCTGATGTAAAGGGTGGTACCTGCTGTAAAGGGGGCTCTGATGTGGACACCTTAAGTTAAGTGGTTTTATTTTCTTTTACTTGAAATGTGGATGTGATTGGCCTACTGTGATGGGCACAGTGAGGCTGCACATGATGGGCACAGTGAGGCTGCAATTTATGGGCGCAGTGAGGCTGCAATTGATGGGCACAGTGCGGCTGCAATTGATGGGCACAGTGAGGCTGCATTTGATGGACACAGTTTTATCCAGCAGTCATGATACATACCGTAATCACCTGATAAATGGCTATTTACAGTCCTACATTACAGTTTAATTTTTCAGTTTGTTTGCACCCCCCCCCGAATAAATTTGGAGCACCAGCCGCCATTGCCATAGTCTTTCATGTTAAATGCTGCCAAGTTTTTAAAAAGGGCTAAACCAGAACATTTTCCTTTGTCTCTGACCATTATTGACTGACTAGGAACTATGAATTGTTTACAGACTGAAATGTATCATAAATGTGAAAGTTTAAGCTTTAGCTAGTTTGCAACTTGTATTAGAAATCTAATAAACTGCTATGGGCAACAGCTGCACTTTTATTTTTTTGAAATATATTTTAAGCCTCTGTGTTGTAAAAGTTTATGTACCCTTTTCCTTTGATGCCTTATTGCCTACAGACTTTATTTACGTGTTTTTTTTAAAAAATCTTTTCTAAACGGCAAGGGTAGGGCACGTATATATTGTACTTAGTACTTGAATGGATGAAGAGTATTTTGGAAGTATCACATTCAAAGTGTAAGCATAGATATAATCTAATTTTAGCAATCTAACAAGCTCATTGGACAAAGCCAGTGCAGCACCTCACTATTAAGCTATCACTGTGATGAGCATCCGCACTGATCAGTAGTGATGTGAGTGAGGCAGAAGGGTACACTCAAGCTTGGCTTCAGAAGCTTGAGTTAGTATTGCATAATGGACATTTTTTGGGAGTTCCAGGCAGGGTCAGGACAGGGGTGGGAAGGAGGGGCGGCTGCCCTGGGCACTATGATATCATGTAAAGTGTGTGTGTGTGTGTGTGTGTGTGTGTGTGTGTGTGTGGGGGGGGGGGGGGCACAGGGAAGTTAAAGGGAGTGAATTTGTGTTGGAAAGGGGAATTTGTGGGGCGGCAGGGGGTAAGTACAAGTAAAACCTTGGTTTGACAGTAACTTGGTTTGAGGGCATTTTGCAAGACAAGCAAAATTTTTTAATACATTTTGACTTGATATACAAGCGATGTCTTGATATATAAGTAGCGTCACAGCTGAGTATAAAAAATAAGAGGGGCTCCTCTAAGCATAGTAATATGGTTACATTTAATGAAGGTGTAACATTTGTCAACTCACATGGTTGATGATAATAAATTAACCATATTGCTACACTTATGCCCCGTACACACGAGCGGACTTTTCGACATCCAAACTCCGACGGACTGAGTCCGGCGGACTATCCGCTCGTGTGTGGGCTGCAACGGACTTTAGCTTCGCAAAAGTCTGACGGACTTTAGAAATGAAGCATGCTTCAAATTTTCCCGACGGAACTCCGCCGGACCCGGTCCCCTTCGAAAAATTCGCTCGTGTGTGTGCTACTCCGACGGACTAAAACCGACGCTAGGGCAGCTATTGGCTACTGTCTATGAACTTCCTACGTCGAATCCAGTCGTACGTCATCACGTTCGACTCCGTCGGAGTTTGGTGTGATGGTGTGTGGTCAAGTCCGTTCGGTCGAAAAGTCCGCCAGAACTCCGGCGGAACTCCGCTAGAACTCCGTCGGAAGTCTGTCAGACTTAATCCCTCTCGTGTGTACGGGGCATTAGAGGCGCCTCTCTTCTCTTTTATACCCTGAAGCTCCTGCTGGATTTTGCATATAATCCCCTTGTGGAGGC
The DNA here is from genome assembly GCF_037356315.1 of Lithobates pipiens. NCBI lineage: Eukaryota > Metazoa > Chordata > Amphibia > Anura > Ranidae > Lithobates > Lithobates pipiens. Next base: position 190,859,666 of record NW_027507686.1, on the reverse strand, counting down.
TGCCATTTGTGGATGGACATTTTATGGTTACACAATCTATCACATTGCTATAATCTTTTTATATGGACTATAAACTGAAGTTTTCTGTTTCCATTATTTCTTATGGGGAAATTTTCTTTGATATACAAGTGCTTTGGATTATAAGCATGTTTCTAGAACTAATTATGCTCTCAATCCAAGGTTTTACTGTATTGTTTTAGGAGGGTAAATTTGGTGTGTGTGGGGGGGGGGGTGCTAAGACTGGTGATTTAGGGGATTTCTGTTGGGAGGAGGGAAGGGGGGGAGAAGATTTGTGCTAGGAGGGGGGAATTTATACTGGGGGGATTTGACGTAGTAGAAGATTTGTACAGTACTAGGAGGGGAATTGTGCAAGGAGGGGTGACATTTTTGGGGAGTTGGTGTTTAAGTTAGGGGGTGGGGGGAGATTTATGCTGAGAGAGGGGGTTTTAGCATGGGGCAGATTTGTACTGGGAGGTGGGGGAATTTATTTTTGATAGTAAGCTTGGAAATGTGTGCTCTGTGTTTTTTTTTTTTTGGGGGGGGGGGGGGGGGGTTTGCTGATACAATGCTTATACATCTTGCAAGGAGGTGCAGTTTGGCATGTTCACCCTGGGCTCTAGATGACCTTGTCCTGGCACTGGTTCCAGGGTACCCATCAAGATGTGTGATGGCATTTGAGGCCATCTCTAGGTGCCTACATTGCAAATCCTATTGAGATTTAGTAGTTGAGTTTAGTTATGTGCATATTTATACTATTTACCTTTGACTAGGGCAGATCAGATGTGAAAAATTTGGGTGACCAGCTCCATTACCATTCAGCACCCTAGTGCATTACAATGACTCATGCCAACCTCTTCTTCAAACTAACTTCTTTAATATCATCCTTACAAAAAAGTATCATAGCTACAAAAAACACCTCTTTTCTGGTATGTTTTATGTGCTATAGTTGTTCTTTATATACAACCAGATTTGTGTCTAACACAATGCCTTCGATGATGTAGATATTACAAGATGCTTATCATGTATCTCTTTTTCTCACCATAGGAGTTGAAGCTGAGAGATGAAGAGTGTGAGAGGTTATCAAAAGTCAGAGAGCAGCTGGAACAAGAACTAGAGGAGCTGACAGCTAGTCTTTTCGAGGTATATTTTGATGCCCCTTACCCCTCTCTCCTCTTAGTTAACCCAACAAGCTCAACATTTCATCTACCCATTTATATATTTGGAAGCTGGTTAACATTCTGTAAGTGCCTATATACGATATATACTTGTAGTTAAAAATGTTGTATTGTTGACCTCCACCTTGACCTGCAAAAGGATGTTGACACCAGGCAGTTGTAGAATATAAATATAAAAACTTGTATTATAAGACTCAAAAATTGGTTCTCACAGACATTAATTTAAAATATTTATGTCCCGGTGGTGCTCCTGTATTCAGTGAAGTATTGCACATAAAGAAAATAGTAGCTGTCCTGGGCACATGCATCAAGCATAGAATGGACATGGCCATGCAGGGGTCTGGCACATATGTGCCCTTTACAGGGGATCTCACAAAAGTGAGTATACCTCTCACAATTTTGTAAATATGAGTGTACAGCTTGTATAACAGTGTAAATTTGCTGTCCCCTCAAATTAACTCAACATGCAGCCATTAATGTCTAAACCACTGGCAACAAAATTGAGTACACCCCTAAGTAAAAATGTCCAAATGGGACCCAATTAGCCATTTTCCCTCCCCGTTGTCACTTGACTCGTTAGTGTTACAAGGTCTCAGGTGTGAATGGGGAGCAGGTGTATTAAATTTGGTGTTATTACTCTCACTCTCTCATACTGGTCACTGGATATTCAACATGGCACCTCATGGCAAAGAACTCTCTGAGGACCAGAAAAAATGAATTGTTGCTCTACATAAAAATGGCCTAGGCTATAAAAAGGTTGCCAAGACCCTGAAACTGAGCTGCAGCATGGTGGCCAAGACCATACAACAGTTTAACAGGACAGGCTCCACTCAGAACAGACCTCGCCATGGTCGACCAAAGAAGTTGAGTGCACATGCTCAGTGTCATATCCAGAGGTTGTCTTATAGACGTATGAGTGCTGCCAGCTTTGCTGCAGAGATTGAAGGGGTGGGGGGTCAGCCTGTCAGTGCTCAGACCATTCACCGCACACTGCATCAAATTGGTCTGCATGGCTGTCATCCCAGAAGGAAGCCTCTTCTAAAGATGATGCACAAGAAAGTACACAAACAGTTTGCTGAAGAAAAGCAGACTAAGGACATGGATTACTGGAACCATGTCCTGTAATCTGATGAGATCAAGATAAACTTATTTAGTTCAGATGGTGTCAAGCATGTATGGCAGCAACCAGGTGAGGAGTACAAAGACAAGTGTGTCTTGCCTACAGTCAAGCATGGTGGTGGGAGTGTCATGTCTGGGGCTGCATGAGTGCTGCCGGTACTGGGGAGCTACAGTTCATTGCGGGAACCATGAATGCCAACATGTATTGTGACATACTGAAGCAGAGCATGAACCCCTACCTTTGGAGGGCAGTATTTCAACATGATAACGACCCCAAACACACCTCCCAGAAGAGCACTGCCTTGCTAACGAAGCTGAGGGTAAAGTTGATGGATTGGCCTAACATGTCTCCAGACCCAAACCCTATTGAGTATCTGTGGGGCATCCTCAAACAGAAGGTGGAGGGGCGCAAGGTCTCTAACATCCACCAGCTCTGTGATATTGTCATGGAGGAGTGGAAGAGGACTCCAATGACAACCTGTGAAGCTCTGATGAACTCCATTCCCAAGAGGATTAAGGCAGTGCTGGAAAATAATGGTGGCCACACAAAATATTGACACTTTGGGCCCAATTTAGACATTTTCACTTAGCGGTGTACTCACTTTTGTTGCCCCCGGTTTAGACATTAATGGCTGTGTGTTGAGTTATTTTGAGGGGACAGCAAATTTACACTGTTACACAAGCTGTACACTCACTCTTTACATTGTAGCAAAGTGTCATTTATTCAGTGTTTTCATATGAAAAGATATAATAAAACATTTAAAAATGTGAGGAGTGTACTCACTTTTGTGAGATACTGTACATGGAACATACATACCCAATGCCAATGGGTCTTTGTAGGCCTTTGCAGGGAGAAGTTTGATTAATTTAATCTGAGCAGTTTAGTCTGGGACACTTGTTTATTGACTTTTCACAGTATAGAATCTGGTGTGCTCCTATATTTCCCTGTCATTTGATGTGTGAGGATACCCAGCTATGTAAGGAATTATTTGAATCTCTGCAATCTAGCTGTGGCCCTGCCATTACACTAAAGAAATCAATATGATACAGCCCCAATGATGTCTTGCATGTGAAAGGTATGATTATGTATTTATGGTAATTAAGGGCTCATGTTGATGGCCATTATTTTCCTACATATGATCAATTTCAGGTCAGCAATATCCATTGAGAAAAGTGTTCAGACCGGAATCTATATGTGATCCACAAATGAGCTATAATTAAGGCTCTTTGAGCCAAAATGCATTAGTGTCTGTTACTATATTGCAGGGGTAATGAATTAAAATTCAAGGAGGTCCGATTCTCAAGTCTGTGCTATGACTCAGAAAATATTGTAGTAACTGTATATCTATCAAAAACATGAGAAATGTACAATTTCCTTAGCATTTCAACAATATTTATTGTCAAGTTAAATCTGGTGTCCCCATCACAGTGCCCCTTTACATCAGGTGTCCCCATCACAGTGCCCCTTTACATCAGGTGTCCCCATCACAGTGCCCCTTTACATCAGGTGTCCCCATTACAGTGCCCCTTTACATCAGGTGTCCCCATCACAGTGCCCCTTTACATCAGGTGTCCCCATCACAGTGCCCCTTTACATCAGGTGTCCCCATCACAGTGCCCCTTTACATCAGGTGCCCCCATCACAGTGCGTCTTTAAATCGGGTGCCCCATCACAGTGCCCCTTTACATCAGGTGCCCCCATCACAGTGCCCCTTTACATCAGGTGTCCCCATCACAGTGCCCCTTTACATCAGGTGTCCCCATCACAGTGCCCCTTTACATCAGGTGTCCTCATCACAGTGCCCCTTTACATCAGGTGCCCCCATCACAGTGCCCCTTTACATCAGGCATTCCTGTCAGAGTGTCCCCTTACATCAGATGTCCCCATCAGAGTCCCCCTTAACATAAACTGTGCACATCAGGGTGCCCCTTAACATAAAATAAGGGTCATGCTGATGGGCACATTTTATATTAAGGGGCACTCTGATGGACACAACAAAACGCGCCCCTTAACTTAAAATTTACCCATCAGAGTGCCCCTTTTAATATAAAATGTACCCATCAGTGTTGCTCTTAAAATAAAATATGCCCATCAGCATGCCCCTTAACATGAAATAAGGGTCACACTGATGGCCGCCTATTATGTTAGGAGGCTCTCTGATGGACAAATTTTATTTTAAGGGGCATGCTGATAGGTATATTATTAATATGCACAATGCTGGGCTTTTTTTGTAAGGAGCACATGGGTATATTTTTTATGTGCACACTGATGGGCATGTTTTGTTAAGGTGCCCCTTAACAAAATATGCCCATCGGTGTGCACAATAAAAATATACCTATCAGCGTGACCCTTAACATAAAATAAGGGTCACGCTGATGGGCACCTTTTATGTTAAGGGGTACTCCGATGGACAAATTTTATTTTGCAGGGCACGCTGATGGGTATAATTTTAATGTGCACATCGATGGGCATATTTTGTAGGGCACATTTTGTTGTGCCCATCAGTGTGCCCCTTAACAAAATATGCCCATTGATGTGCACATTAAAAATATACCCATCAGCGTGCCCCGCAAAATAAAATTTGTCCATCGGAGTACCCCTTAACATAAAAGGTGCCCATCAGCGTGACCCTTATTTTATGTTAAGGGGCACGCTGATAGGTATATTTTTAGTGTGCACACTGATGGGCATATTTTGTTAAGGGCCACCTTAACAAAACATGCCCATCAGTGTGCACATAAAAAATATACCCATGTGCTCCTTACAAAAAAAGCCCAGCATTGTGCATATTAATAATATACCTATCAGTGTGCCCCTTAAAATATGCCCAACAGTGTGCACAATAAAAACGAATGAATTATCCATAATGTGCCCACATACCTTTACTACAGGAGCGAGGGCACAACTGAAACTGCCTGGCAAGGAGAGCCAGGACCCGGGAATAGGGAACCGCGGGCAGCAGGGGGGTGGGGCGCGCATGTGACGTCACACCCCTACTGCCCGTGAGCGCGTCTCTCTTCAGCTTTGAGAGACGCGGTCAGGAGCAGGGGGCGGGCGCATGCGTGCAGCGTCACTGGTTGCTGGGGAAACCCGCGGTCCCAGCAAACCAGTGTGCTTCAATTTAGTAGTATGCTGGCGGCACGGCGGTACGGGCAGAAGCTCAGTTCGGTTCGGACTCGGACCGTGGGCCGCCATTTAATGACGACTGCTATATTGGATTGCTTGTACCTGCTTGGAATTTAAATAATAATTGGTGAATTAAATACAGACTCCATGAACACTTTTCTGATTTTGGAGGGCAAACAGGAGCTGAACCATGAGACTGGTGTTTTCACTGAACACACTGGACAAGAGGTAGAGCTAGGATCCCATACTTTTGTAAACTCAATTTCCCATTGACCCTAATTGAGTTGTACATATGACAGTCCAGAGGTTGTGTTTGACCAGCTTTTCTTGGCATTGCGTTTAACGCATGCATTTGAGCTTGAATAGCCAATACAGAGTTTGAAAAGAACAGCCTTCAACATGACCTAGTCATATCAAGAATTTCTCTGTTGTGTCTATAAAGCTGTAAACACAGCTGAATCTTTTCAGTGTAACGGGAATAAAACCACATGTCCTCTAAATCTAGCGGGTTCTATTTCCTGCTTGACAGATGCAACATATTACCTTAGAATTCCAGACAATTACCGTATGTTTGAAGCGGTCGTCTGACCTGACTAGTGAAAGCTGACTAGTGTTCTGAGGCCTCCACAGCCTCCGTGGTCAAGAACTGATCTCCCTGTTCTTATTTTGTACTTCCCTATCAAACTGGCTTCTGTTGATTTTTTATTTTTTTCTATTGAAGGAAATCTTTTTAACTGCCCTGGTGGAGTACTACTCTAGTTTCCTTATCCACACAGGCGGGGCGGGACTTAGGGTGGTGGGGGCCCCTGGGCTTGAGTCACTTTCGGGCCCTACCTTCTATATATTATTTTAAATAGAACAAAATGATACATACACAAGCTATGTATTAGAGCTACACAATTCAAGATAAACTGAGAATAAAAATAAAAATCACGATTCTGAACAAACAACTAAATGTGGCACTGATGAAAGATGGCACTGATACGCGGCACTGATGACAAGTGACACTGATGTGGCACTGATGACAGATGGCACTAATATGTGGCACTGATGACACGTGACACTGATGACAGATGGCACTAATATGTGGCACTGATGACACATGCCACTAATACATGGCACTGATGACAGATTACATTAATACGTGGCACTGATGACAGATGGCACTAATACGTGACACTGACAGGTGACACTAATAGGTGGCACTGATTACACGTGACACTGATGACAGATGGCACTTATACGTGGCACTGATGACAGATGGCACTTATACGTGGCACTGGGGACAGATGGCACTGACAGGTGGCATTGGGGACAGATGGCACTGACAGATGGTACTGTGAGCACTTTATTTTCCCCCTTTTTTTTTACCTTGACGCTGCCGTTCGCTGTCCCTCCTCACACGCTGTCTCTCCCATAGTACACTGCGATTGAGTGCTAAATGGCCTCTGTGATTGGCCATTTAGCACGATTTGTGATTGGCTGTGTCCAAGGGACACGGCCAACACAGAACTTCCCTGATACATGCCCGCGGCGGCTCGCATTGGGGAAGTAAACAGGAGGCCGTCCAGGGACGTCCTCCTGGCAATTAGAGTCCGCGCTGCAGCCGTCTTTCAGCTATAGCGCGGACGCCTGGTGTTTAAAACGTAAAGAAGATACGGTATTTAGAACGTAGCCCGGAGCCCAGTCAAGCCCAATGGTAAGTCCGGCCCTGCACACAGGCGTGTTTGTAAGCAACATCAGATTTCTTCAATGGTCTTTAGCTTTTCTGGTTCCAGTAAGTAATGTTATGTCATATGGCCAAGTTGGGCTTTCTGTAACATTACCCAGCTTTACATCTATATCGGTCAATCAGGTGACAATTTTTTTTGTGTGGGACAGGATGGATCCAGAATCCTATCACTGCTAATTGTTTTTCAACTGGGTGGGCTGCAGTACCACAAACACATTTGCGAATAGGATAGTCAGCTCCGCCATTGCTGCTCACTTTGAGGTCCTGTTTCTTGGCATGTGCTGCCCTTAGGGCTTTTGCCTGGCTTATAAGCCTTTACTGCTCCTAGTGGCCTTGTTTCTGGGTCTCAGCATGTGTATCCTGCCATCTAATTCCAAACTGTGTGCAAATTATTTGTGCTAGTGTTTTCATCTAAGATCCATTAGAAAAGATTCATATTACAGGAACCATAGGTGTGCACAACCTATTGCATTAGGGTGTGCACTTCAAAGCTCAAACACACATTGTGTGTGCATGTGTGTTTATATACTGACTGTGCCAGTAAAGCAGTGGACAGTGTGAGTAGGGCATTGGATGTTGTCAGTGTTTTTTATTTTTATTATGTTATTTTGTATTTTTATAATTTTTTTTTTTTTTATTATTTCTTACAAAATTTTTAGGAGCCCTGTAAATGGAGGTTTGGTGAAATATCAGGGGTTTAAACAGGGGGAATCTGCACCACACGGTGATTAGGGTGTGCCTAGGCACACCTGGCAAACCCTGTGTGCACATCTATGACAGGAACCAAAAGGAAAAGGCAGGGAGAAATTCCACTGTCTGTCAGCATGGGAATTAAGCTTGCTTTCTAAATTTTTTCATGTTATCGTTTATGGCAGGAGGCTCATAAAATGGTGCGTGAAGCTAATATGAAGCAAGCTGCATCTGAAAAGCAACTGAAAGAAGCCCATGGGAAGGTAATTTTACATTACTTAGACAGTAATGAGCTTACAACTTCTTTATATATTCACCTTTGTGATTATTCCTTCTGTCTTTTTTTTAGATTGATATGCTGCAAGCTGAAGTTTCTGCTCTGAAGACACTGGTCATCACTTCCACTCCGTCTTCCCCAAACCGTGAGCTACACCCCCAGTTACAAAGCCCTTCTAAGAATGCACTACGTAAAGGCCATGCTCGCAACAAAAGCACAGGCTGTGCTGCTGTCGTGCCGGCGGCCCTTCCAGCCCAGCCAATCAACACAGAGGGCAAAGAGGTGAAGTCACATATAGTATTTTTTTTCTACATGGCTGAGATTTCATGAGAGATGTAAGATAATTAGAGACTAAACAATACTTCATCTATGAAGAGGTGTAATTTAGGAACTATTGTCTGTGCTGTAGTTTCCTATTCCTTTTTAGATAGTAGAATAAATTACCTCAATGGAGAATACTGTACGGGATTATTATAGGCCCAATCTGTTGAAAGAAGAAAAAAATCATTTAGGGTTTTGGTTATGCTAAACTGGTACATGTCTGGAGCACTGATCAGGGTCCATGATACCTTTAATCCAGCATTGAGAATATTTCCCAAACAGTGTAATGCCCCATACACATGGTGGGAAATTCAGACGGAAAAGGTCCAATCGGATTATGTTGTCGGAAAATCCGATCGTGTGTGGGCTCTTTCCATCGGAATTTCCGACAGAAAAAGTTTGAGAGCTGGATCTAAAATTTTCCGACAACAAAATCCGATCGGACTTTTTCCGATCGCGCTTGGAGAATTCCAACGGACAAAGTGCCACGCATGCTCAGAATAAATTACGAGACGAAAGCTATTGGCTATTGGCCTCTCTATAGTCCCTTCGTACGTGATTTAAGTCACCTCGATCAGATTTTCTGACAACTTTGTGTGACTGTGTGTATGCAACACAAGTTTCGGACAAAATCCATCTGAAAAAATCCGATGGATTTTGTGGTCAGAATGTCCGACCATGTGTGCAGGGCATAAGCGAGGCAGCACAAGTGGAAGCAGGAGGCCATAACATGAGAATTTTATAATGGTACATTTCCAAATTAAATTACCATGTTATAAGACGGTTCCCAGATAGATAGACAGCTCAAGTGGACTATGCAGCATATATTAAACCTTACCTAAGGAAGAGTTTTCTGTTGTATCTAAGAGTACTTAAAATAACAAAAATGGATTAGTAGTAACCAATACATGTACAAAAGTATGTGGGCAACCCTTCAAATTGCTGATTCAGATGCAAAAGCCAGGTCCATAAAGACATGGTTTGACAAGTTTGGCTTGAAGGAACTCAAGTGGTCTGCAGAGAACTCAATCCTACTGAATACCTTTGAGATTAATTTGAAATATGGATTGCAAGTCAGGTCTTCTCGTCCAACATTAGTGCCTGGTCTTTTGGTTGAAGGCAAATGTACCCACAAACCATTCCAAAATCTTGTAGAAAGCCTTTCCAGAAGAGTTGAGGATGTTATAGCCACAGAAGGTTGGGGGAGCAACTAAAGATTAAAGTATATCTATAACCAAAACTTTTTTTTTTGTCTTGGCTAAAGTTGGAAAGAGTTAGAACACCCATCAAGCTATACTGCTGTCCAAGCCACAGTTAGAGAGATTTCTCCTTACTTACTGTTCCAGGGAAACCAGACAGGAACTCAAAAAAACTCTCCAACAACTATACAGACCAATGCTAAAATGCCTGTTTAAGTTACCTAGGGGAATACTAGAACCACTGTCGGCTTTTTATTGTTTTGAAATGTTTTGGCACTCTGAAAATAATGTTGGCTGGAGGAATATAATTTATAGACATAATTTAGCAGGATAGTAATTGAATAAGGTCATGTAGCTGTTTCTCCACATTTGAAATTGAATAATAAAAAAAACACATAGGAAGAAGTCAGGGATATAAAATGTAAGGAAAAAGGTGGGAAAATAGAGATCAATCTCAAAAGCTTCAATAAAGGATAAAGAGATTTTTTAAAAGAAAAAAAAAATCAGATGGAAAAAAAAGCATAAGGATTTTTTGTGTTAATTAGGTATATAAAAGACCAAACACAGAAAAATGTGCATGTGATCAAACACGGGTCACTTTAATATTTAAATGGATGCATAACCTGGTCTATTCAAGTGGGGTCTTGCCAACTTTCCGGGTGGAAATGGATGTGTTGAAGTAACTTGCAGAATTCGGCCATAGTCAAATACTTTGTCAGGGTTGTTTTAATAAAGAATAAAAATACATTTGGACCTTGCCTTTCAAGACTTGGCTAACCAAGAAACTTTCCCATGAGGCTATAAAGGTGTTTATATCTTTGGTGATCTTGGAAGCCAATAAATCTGTTACCAAACAACAAATAGGAGGTGCCACTCAAGGCTCCAGCCGGGTCATCTCCTGTAGTACACCGCTGGCGGCACTGGCAAAGACAGAGCTCATTCCAGTACCAATTATACAACAGACAAAAATGGTCCTGTGCGGCGCACTACACTGCAAGACCCTGTGGATATGTGAAATGCGAACCCCAGCCTGGACTCTAGCCAAGCCACGCCCCCAACACATTGCACTCCGCCGCCAGAGCTTAATCATGGGCCAATGATTAAGCTCCAGGGGTGGAGTGAAACGTGTTGGGGGCAAAGCTAGGCTAAAGACCAGACTGAGGCTGTCATTTCACATATCCAGTCATGTGCGGAGCATAGGACCTGTATTGTCCTCTCAAATATCCTGTTTGTACAAAGAATGTCTTTCTCTTTTGAGATCAATATAATATAGTATATTGTATAGTGTTTTTGTACTGTATATATTTACATTTTTTATCTGGATGAGAACTAAAAAATAAATTGTAATTTTTTGGGAGGGCGAATATGGCACATAAATACTTCACATTTACCTCTGGAAGCCGGCAGGTGGTGGACTGTAGGCAATTCCCATTTCACTAAGATGATTTAGTGCTATGTTGTGAATAGCTGGATAGCTTACTTTGTGAACAGATTACACACATAGCTGAATGACAGAAAGGAGGTGCCTGTCACTTCTTTGTGTTAGCAGATATTCGGATTAATCAGCTACACAATAGCCAAAAAGGTATGCAGGACATGCTGGGCTCACTTATCAGAAAGCAAAGCCTGCTCAGCAAAACTGTGCTTTATGTATGCTCCCATTGTTAAATATATATTAAATATATTAAATATATATTGATATATTGTAGAATAAAAAAAGAAAAAACATTATGCTTTTCATCAAAAGAGTAAATACCAAGTGTAAACTTATATACAATATATATTATCCAAACCCAATGCGTCCAAAGTGTATACTTTTACTATTATTATTATGTCATTTTATTAGTAGTGATATTATGTTCTTTATGTTATGGTATATAGAAAACAGGTATGACAGGATATTGTATATCATGTATGCGTCATAACTCAAAAATCTGAAATCATCTCAATGCTCTCTAACTCTTTCTGTTTCTCTCCATTCTGCCTTACAGTCTTCCATCATACTTTCCTGTTCTGGTATAACCCAATATCTTCATCATTCATCCTTATTTGCCCATCAGCTTGTTATCTATGCTTGCCTTTCTCTATCCCTACTTACTTTAGTATAATCTTAACAGGATTGTCTGTAGAAAAATGAAAAGTGTATTAACACTCATTCTTGGATCCTTGAAATGTTTAGTTTTTTTTTTTTTTATGCATATAAGAGAAGGAGGAATCAGGGGCGGACTGACCATTGGGCCACTCGGGCACTGCCCGAGGGCCCCGTGCCACTAGGGGGCCCCATCAGGGTTGCCAGCCTCAGTAAACCCAGGGACAGTATGTAAAAATCTGTGTTTTTTTTACATCTGTCTCTGAAATGTCCCTTACCGACATCCTTTTGGTCTAAAAATCCTTAGATTATAGTTACCCAACCTCTCCAGTACCTACCTGTCTGATTGCCTGGGGGCCCCATAATCTCCTATTGCCAGGGGGCCCCATGAGTTGTCAGTCCGCCCCTGGGAGGAATAGAGCAACACATTCAGTTTAAAATGAAAATGAAAGGCAAAAGATGTGTTTATACATACAGTATCTCACAAAAGTGAGTACACCCCTCCCATTTTTTTTTTATATTTTATTATATCTTTTCATGGGACAACACTGAAGAAATGACACTTTGCTACAATGTAAAGTAGTGAGTGTGCAGCTTGTATAACAGTGTAAATTTGCTGTCCCCTCAAAATAACTCAACACACAGCCATTAATGTCTAAACCTCTAGCAACAAAATTGAGTGCATCCCTAAGTGAAAATGTCCAAATTGGGCCCAATTAGCCATTTTCCCTCATGTCATGTGATTCCTTAGTCTTACAAGGTCTCAGGTGTGAATGGGAAACAGGTGTGTTAAATTTGGTGTTATCGCTCTCACTCTCTCATACTGAGAGAAATATTTTTAAAAATAAGAGGAGTGTACTTACTTTTGTGAGATACTGTACATATATAAAAACACATTATAAATACCTTTTTTTAATTTAGTGGTCACATAATCTCTGTTCTCAGCTGCATAAGGGGTTTAGAGAACTGGTGGTAGAGAAACAGCAGTACACTGGTCTTCACAGTAAATGGCTGTTGAGTGGGGGGGGGGGGGGGGGTGACAGCAGAAGCCTTTGGAGGACAGGCAGGCTGTGCTCTCAACATAGCCAGAAAATTGACCACGCTAGGTGGTCTCCTGCCTAGCGTGGTCAGTTTCAAACAAGAAAAATAAGAATGGAAAGGGACTGGCAGGATCACCAGGTATTTCACACAAAGGAAGCAATACCATTAGTAGAGGATACCCTTTAACACAAGCACATGGTACAACAGACACATTTCAGGAACATGAAATGTTGAGGTAAAATATTTTTAAGCCTGGACAATATAACTGAAGTTAAATGAAAATATCAAACACCATTGATTGTTTTTTTCCCAAGGGATGTCAGTTGTCTGGCACAGTCACCTCATTCCCATAATTGCATGAATTATTGTACAATTGTTGTAAAATATAAGTTATAACAGCAGGCAGTGATTGTCCCATGTCTGTGGGTAACCTAAAAACTGACCTCTTTTAGACCATTTTGTGCCACAGCCAATATACACTCACTGGTCACTTTATTAGGTGCATCTGTTCAATTGCTTGGTAACACAAATTGCTAATGAGCCAATCACAGGGTAGCAACTCAATGCATTTAGGCATCTAGACGTGGTGAAAATGACTTGCTGAAGTTCAAACAGAGCATCAGAATGGGGAATAAAAGGGATTTAAGTGACTTTGAACGTGGCAGGGTTGTTGGTGCCAGACAGGCTGGTCTGAATATTGCAAAAACTGCTGATCTCCTGGGATTTTTAAGCACAACCATCTCCAAGGTTTACAGAGAATGGTCCAAAAAAGAAAAAAGAAAAAAGAAGATGTCCAGTGAGCGGCAGTTGTGTGGAGGAAAATGTCTTGTTGATGTCAGAGGTCAAAGGAGAATGGGCAGACTGGTTTGACATGATAGAAAGGCAACAGTAACTCAAATAACCACTCGTTACAACCAAGGTATGCAGAATACCAACTCTGAATGCACAGCACATTGAACCTTGAAGCAGATGGGTTACAGCAGCAGAAGACCACACCGGGTGCCACTCCTCTCAGCAAAGAACAGGAAACCGAGGCTACAATTCACACAGGCTCACCATAATTGGACAATAGAAGATTGCGAAAACGTTGCCTGGTCTGATGAGTCTCAACTTCAGCTGTGACATTCAGATGGTAGGGTCAGAATTTGGCATAAACAACATGAAAGTTCAGGCTGGTGGTGTAATGGTGTGGGGGGATATTTTCTTGGCACACTTTGGGCCCCTTAATACCAATTGAGCATTGTTTAAACACCACAGCCTACATGAGTATTGTTGATGACCATGTCCATCCCTTTATGACTACAGTGTACCCACCTTCTGATGGCTCCTTCCAGCAGGATAATGCACCATGTCACAAAACTCCAATCATCTCACCACTGATTTCTTGAACATGACAATGAGGTCCCTGTACTCCAATGGCCTCCACAGTCACCAGATCTCATCCAATAGAACACCTTTGGGATGTAGCAGGAGATTCGCATCATGGATGTGCAGCCGACATATCTGCAGCAACTGCGTGATGTTATCATCTCACTATGGGCCAAAATCCATGAGGAATGTTTCCAACACCTTGTTGAATAGAATTAAGGCAGTTCTGAAGGCAAGAGGGGGTCCAACCCGGTACTAGCAAGGTGTACCTTATAAAGTGGCCAGTGAGTGTAGTTCTTCAATTTGTACAGTTTCACAGTTCCCCTCGAACTGACAACCACAATGTCAGATTTTTTACAACCAGTTCTATTGAGACATATTCAGTTTAGCTTTAATGTAGTCTAGACAGGAGTGGATTTGTTTGATTTAACTTCGATTCACAGTGATGTGCAGGGAGTGGGTGTTTTTTTGAAGCTTTCTGATTTGTTCTGTGAACTAGTAAAAGGGGAAGTTAGGACACCTTACTAGTCAACTTGTACTCTATTAAGGGAACCCCCTTATGTATCTCACAGAGTGGGCTCCATGTCAATTTATGGAACTCCAGCTTGTGAAAGTTGGTTTGTCTTTAGTTGGTTATGTTTCTCTCAATTGTGATAAAATACCTTATAAAGAAGGAGGATACTTCAATAATACAGTAGGACAACACATATTATGGTCTTTGGATTAGGGATGAGGACACATACTCCAGGATAACATATCCTCCTCAACTTAACTAGTAAGGGATCCAATAGTCCCCTTTACTAAATGACTATACATCAAGCAGCACCAAATCTCAGCCTAACAAAGCACATATGTTTGCTTTGCCAAATCATCAGTGGAGAAGATTTGCTTAACTTTCCATTACTAGTCTTATTCCGCGTACACACGATGGGAATTTCGGCCAGCAAAAGACCAATGAGAGCTTTTCATCAGAAAATGCGACCGAGTGTAGGCTCCATTGGAATTTAGGTTGAACATTTGTACTTAGATAGCATGCGATTTTCTATTTATGAATAGCAAGCGATTTCTTGCACTGGTGCTGGAGAGCGCCGTAACTACCCCATTGTCATTATATAGTCTTTCCATTGGAATTTAGCTGTCCGAATTCCCATCAGAAAAAATTTGAGAGCATGTTCTCAATTTTCCCGATGGAAAAACTTTCTATCAGAAATTCTGATCCTGTTTATGCAATTCCGACACGCAAAAACTCATGCATGCTCAGATTCAACTACTAGATGGAAGCTATTGGCTACTGGGTATTGAACTTCCTTTTTCTAGTCCCGTCGTACGTGTTGTACATCACCGCGTTCTTGGCAGTCGGAATTTGGTGTGACCATGTG
Organism: Lithobates pipiens; assembly: GCF_037356315.1. Taxonomy (NCBI): domain Eukaryota; kingdom Metazoa; phylum Chordata; class Amphibia; order Anura; family Ranidae; genus Lithobates; species Lithobates pipiens. The sequence continues at coordinate 190,844,149 of NW_027507686.1, read as the reverse complement.
TAGGCAAGACAGTTTGAGCGGAATTTCATCAGAATTCCGACGGGAAAACCATCAGAGCTTTTTCCAACGAAAATTCAGATCGTGTGTATGCAGCATTAGGTTTTCTACGGCTGCATCTTCCCTCTATAAATGTTATGTGTATATAAACTACAATGAGCTGCCCTTCCGTCCACTGGGTTCAATTGTCATTTTGGCTGGTGTGTCACCATTTAGCTTTACTGTTTTTCTTTTTAAATGTTGAATAACATACAGTATATAAACATCTGTAATCTGTCGAACCAATTAGGCTTCGGAATGGTCAGTTCTGAATAAAAGAAAGCTGAGAGTACTGAGAGTAATACAGGGGATACTTTTGCTTTTCTTCCATTAAAATGCTAGTTGCCTAACTTGCCTAACTGGCCTGCTGATCCAATGGTTTCAGTGCTTTCACACTCACTGACCCAGAACAACCAAGCAGTATCATTGACGGTATTAAAACTAAAGGGCCAGCATGCCAGCTAGATAGCTGGCATTGTCAGAAGAAAAGGCAGCAATGGCAGTTTCCAAATTTCTCTCGAATTCCATATTACAAATTTACTTTAACATTTGTTCTTTTAGATAACAATATATATAACAAAACAGTGTTGCACTTCCTAAATAACTACCAATAAATCCTTAAATAAGAATAAATGATTAACTTGCAATATAGCAAAATACTGAGTGCACAATCAAATATTCGTGTTCCGTGACTGGGAATAGGGAACAATACACAATAATGAAATATATGTGTTCCCTAAATGGGAATAGTGAACAATAGACAATAAAGATAAAGTCCACACACTCAAAAATAAAATGAATTGAATGAAAATAAGAGTCCAAATGCACAAATATAATCCTCAGAGTCTTCTGCACAAAAACGCACAACACACCGCTATTGCATGAACCTTGGAAATGCAAGTGCTCTCCTCCACCTCAGTATCCTAGCCGCTCACCTCACGTTCTGACCCCTGTTTCACCAGAAGGTCAGAAAAAGCAGGTTCCCTCTCTGGGATACAGACGGATCAACTGGTCACGGAATCCTATTCCGTTCATGCTGCCTCCGGCTGATGGGATAGATACCATCCTGTACAGCCAGTACAAATTCCCTCAAAAAACGGGTTATTTCCTCATTAAAACATTAAAGTGTTACTCACAAACGCAGCACTAAAGCTGTGCAGGCTCAGGATGCATAGAAACGACAAGATGCTCATGGGATGACGCTGCCATTGCGACTCCTTCCCCCTATACGCGTTACGTCAAATGGGCTACTACACCACCGTGACTTCTTCAGTAAGGGCTTGAGACTGGACGTCTCACCTTGGTTTGAGAGTAACTTGGTTTGAGAGCGTTTTGCAAGACAAGCAAAATGTTTTAATAAATTTTGACTTGATATACAGGCAATGTCTTGATATACAAGTAGCATCAGGTCACAACTGAGTATAAAAGAGAAGAGAGGCACCTCTAAGTGTAGTAATATGGTTACATTTAATGAAGGTACCACATTTAGCAACATATTTTTACACTTAGAGATGCCTCTCCTCTGTTTTATATTCTGGAGCTCCTGTTGGATATTGCTTCTATTCCCCTTGTGGAGGCTGCCATTTGTGGATGGACATTTTATGTTTACACTACCTGGTCACATTGCTAGAATCTTTTTATATGGACTATAAGCTGAAGGACCTATGAATAAATGGTTGTGGAACTAATAATTTGAGTTTCCATTATTCCTTATGGGGAAATTTGCTTTGATATACAAGTGCTTTGGATTACAAGTATGTTTCTGGAACGAATTATGCTCGCAATCCAAGGTTTTACTGTATTGTATCTAGGCTATCCTGCCAGGTTATAAAATAATCCAGTGTTCACATTGCTATAGGTGTTAATATTCTTTTCTCTTATTCCATCCTTGCCCTCTTCATCTATACTTCTTAGCATTTTCTATTTGATAGCAGTTCTATGTGTCTTTCTTTTCTCAGTCACTTTTCCCATATTTTCTCTTTCTATATCTGTTTCTTTTGTTTGTGGGTCTGTCGTTTTGTGTCGTTGTGTCTCTCACCCCTCTCCTATCTTCTCCTTTCTCTGTCTCTTTTCTCTTAGTTTTCTGCAGTTCCATCTCTTCTTTCATTGCTTCTCTGTATTGTACCGGGGAAGGTTGTCCATATAACCTACGAGCCCGGATGGCCTGTCTCTGATGAGTCTTCCTCCTCTACATCCTCACGCCAGGTACTGTCCCTAGGACTGGCCTTAGACTTAAGATGGCAGTTGGATCATGTGTCTACAATGTGACTGCCAAACAAGCTTACAAGAGATATGTGAATTATTACTTGTATTCCATGGTCTAAATGCATTCAGCAGACACCTCCAGTGACATCATTGTCTTGGTAGATCAATAGCTCCTAAGAATCCACAATGACCATTTGGTTGAATTATTAGCTGGAGCTATCTTTTCTGATCGGAAGTTGCCTAGATTTAAAACTTTTAGATAGAGTAGGGAATGGTTAAAACCCCTGTTTTGTGTGTGCCTTATTGGGGAGATTCACCTTCACTTCCTGTCTTGCAGAAACAACAGGAATTAGGAGGAATCTCTCCAAAGTAAGGGGAAATCTCCTCTTTCTCAGACAGATGTCCTTACAGGAAGATTTCTCCTTTATGCCTATACTGATGACAGCTGTAAAACTTTGAGTTTACAGGTGCTTTTTGTTATGATGACTACTCACCATGACATGCAGTGGGTAAATCCCCCTATCGATGGCAAATACAAAAAGGGATTTTAACACTTTCATTTTTTTAATGACAGTTACTCCATCTGGTGAAAATTGGATCTTCCAGTACAAGTAAGGAACAGGTTGTCCAATCTTCACAAGTTTTAACCCATAAAGTTATCTCTGTAGAACTTAGACTATTGGTCCCAACTAAAAGTTCTGGTTTGTGTAGGGGAAAAATCAAACCAGCTCTAGGATCACATTCAAACAAAATGAAGCTGTCACATGATCTGATTTTCCATCCTGTCTGAACAGAATGTAACTGTAGACATTTTTCATCTTGCCTGTTTAATATCTGGGGAGTAATTTATTAAAGATAATCGATTCAGCACTTTTTAATTTTCCTGAATATTTGCATGTATACCTTGTCTGAACTGGTAAGAATCATGCAATTAACATATACAGGTACTTGCAATTCATAAAGTATTTGATTCTTTTCAGACAGGACAAATCTGCATGAACATACAGAATACAGGAGAATCTAAAAATTGCAAGTTCACCAATTGGCTTTGTTTTTTTAAAGTTCATTTGTGACCGCCAATGTATTTAAGTCCCTTACGGCTGTAGCTTAGTCCCAGTATGGTAGTATTGGATTTGTTATCCAGATACATTTTTTTACAGATTGCATGCCAATTCCCTTTGATGGGATCTGACCTGTACTGTACTGCTCCCACAGGTGGACAACCTCCTGTACTCAGAATTCCTTGGATGGAAGGAAAACCCAACTCTAGATAAATCCAGCCCCTTCCTGTTACGTATCTACGAGGAGGATATTACACCCTGCTTGGACTTTGCAAAAAGGGAGGTGAGTAGAATCTGAATTCTGACCCAGAAGCAAAATCAGGCCTGTTTTATGTTTTTACAAACAAGAATTGTATATGTGGATGGTCTTGTAAAATATGATGTGGCTAAGCTAAACAGATGTGAAGTGCATTTGAATGAGGCTAATGATAAACTGACCCAGTTGATAGTGGGTGTGATCCATCAAGCTGCATGAGCCCTTAAGGTGTGCTAAAGAGAACGTAAGGCATACTACATGGGCATTGAATAATATTGATGGAGGGACCGCAGTTAAATGATACTACAGGTTGAAGAGTCGGGCTGGTGTTTATGATCTAAGAAGCCTAAAAACATGATCATGATTAATTAATAGAACATTGTCATGCAAATGATATGTTTTGTTAAAAATGTCAGGGCTTTAAAAAGTTATGTCTTGGAATGTCTGGGAGAGCAGCATCCACTCAATACAATGTTAACATTGCATAATAAAGGAAACCAGCGCTGAAAGAAAAATGCCGGCTGTCATTTCTGATGTCCTTCTAAAACTGCTAGAAGTCCAGCTGTCTCTTGCTTCAGTGCTTTCTGAGCCAAAGAAATTAAATAAATATGCAATATGCAAAGTCATAATCTATCAGAACGCCTTAACTGCATACTTGTTCCAGGTCACTAAATGTTAAAGCCATTGGATGAGCATGGCAGCTGGACAATTACTATCTTCGGGAAGTCTCAGCTATGATATCTCATATATTTTCTCAGTAAAAGCTCTTGCTTTGGACTGTTAAAGCTGAATTGCAGGTTTGCCAATTTCACGGTTATACTGGCCCAATGTAACTATGTAAACATTTCCATATCTGGAATTCATCTTTAAATAGGAGGGATGGGGCTTATGTCCAAGCAGAATTTGGGGCTTAGATCCAGGTCTGGCAGACCAAAATCCTATGTAGTGTGCACCCAGGATTCAGGGGATATTTGAAAAGTCTGGTCCCTTTCATTTTTAAACCTCAATTTGACATTATTAAATCACAAATATGTTTTGACATACTCCACCCATATCAGTGCATGACTCCTCATATACTTGATTTGTGTCATTGACTTGTTGAACCTTGTGAAAACTCAATGCATTTGATATCTCTACAGTTAGCAGAACAGGTTCTTGCGGCAGTAGAAGACAATACATTGTCCGTGGAACCAGTCATTCAACCTGCACTTCCCGTGGTGAAAGCATCAGCTGTAGAACGTGGAGGGCCCAGGTAATTGTCCTTCTTTTGGCCAAAATCTTAAAAATTTAAAAATAAAATCCAAAAATGAAGATCTGGTGTCAAGTACATTTCAATTAAATAGGCTACTGCTGACTACCCTCTTTCACTTTATTCTTTTCAGCGGGTGTCGGGTGGAGGTCTTAACGTAAGTGAGATATATAAACAAATATTAATCTACTGATGAGCTGTCTTAATCAGAGAATGGCTTTTGACTTGATCTCTAATCCAGTAAATACGCAACTAATCTGCATCTTCTTTGCTTGAACTGAATAACGTACTGCTATACTGAGACAATAACACCGATGTGTGGTTAGGGAGTTAGAATACACCCAGGGAACACAGCTAACCCCTTTATTGCCCCCTAATGTTAACCCCTTCCCTGCCAGTGACATTTATACAGTAATCAGTGGCTATTTTTAACTTTGATCACTGTATAAATGTCACTGGTCCCAAAAAAGTGTCAAAAGTGTCCGATCTGTCCTCCACAATGTCGCAGTCCCACTAAAAATAGCAGATCGCCGCCATTACTATTAAAAAAAAAAGAATAATAAAAATGCCATAAATCTATTCCCTATTTTGTAGACGCTATAACTTTTGCGCAAACCAATCAATATATGCTTATTGCGATTTGTTTTACCAAAAATCTGTAGAAGAATACATATTGGCCTAAACTGATGCATAATTTTTTTATTTTGGGATATTTATTGGGATATTTTATAGCAAAAAGTAAAAAATATTGTTTTTTTTTTTTTTCCAAAATTGTCGGGCTTTTTTGTTAATAGCGCAAAAAATAAAAACCGCAGAGATGATCAAATACCACCAAAAGATAGCTCTATTTGTGGGAGAAAAAGGACATACATTTTGTTTAGGTAGAGCATCACGTGACCGCGTAATTGTCAGGTAAAGCGACGCAGTGCCGTATTGCAAAAAAGGGCCTGGTCGTTAAGGGGGCAAATCTGTCCGGGGCTGAAGTGGTTAATATGTTTTATCACTGTTTTTATATAGGTGTTTTATAACATTCAGGCTAGGTTCACAGCTTTGCAATTTTGTTTTCATGCTTTTTTTTTTTTTTTAACATGTTTTTCAATATACATTGATGTGTTGCATTGACCCGCTTTCTTATTGTGTTTTCATGCATCATGCATTTTTCATGCTGTCCAATAAATAACTATTTATGCTTGTTACCAGGGGTTGAAAATGCATGCAAAATACATCTTACTTGTTTTGTTATGTGTTGCTATTAACTTCTATAAACCCAAAATGCAAAAAAGTGGACATAAAAAAAACTGTATAGACAGAAACTCACCCAAGCTCTACCTCAAGATGAAAAAATAATGAGCTAAGTATTGGCGCACTGGCTGTTGTGTCCCATAAACATCAAATAAGCAAAAAATGCTGGCAACACCCATGCTTCTTCTTGTATACCGTATTTTTATTGGAGCACTAACAGCAGTGCTACATCTGAAAAGCTAATGCATCACAGCCTACGAAGTTACAATAAAATCAAGCTTATATGGAGAACTTTACATTGCTCTAATAAGTAGGGGTGATGCATCCTGATTAAAATCAATTAAGAATCAATTAAAAACATGTGAGGTTGGTAGAACCAGAAGAAAAGGGGGGTGAAAAATAGGGACATAAATGCTGGAATTAAAGGATTATTAACCTTTCCAATACCAAACTCTGTTACTTTAGAAACAAATAAGATCCATTCTGTTTTTAATTCCACTTGGAAGTCGAGTATTTCATTTATTAATCCACCACACCTCCCGCTGAAGCAGGATGTGGTGTGTATCACCCCCTCTTATAGCTTTTCACCTGCGCTAAACCAAAAAAGGAAACAAAAAAAAAAAAAACAGGTTTCCACCATGAACTGCTCTAAAGTGCTTGGACACATTTGAAATAATTTTAGCATTGCTATTAAGGGCATCCTTGTAATGTTCCAACACCCTAATACACAGATTGTGGATAGTACATCCCACATACTGCATCTTGCAAGTACTGCATTCAATTACATAGACAGCCATTTTTGAGCTACAGTTTATACAATTTTTTATTGAATATGTCCTCTTGCTTTTCATGTGTCTTTTGCACTGCTTGCACATGGTGAAACTACAAAGATAGGAACTAACCACCCCTAACCACAAGTTGGAAAGGGGTGGACTATGGGAACGGAATAAAGAAGGAGAAAGCATAGTGCCTAGAGTGGGAGCTTCTCTGTTATGCCACGTACACACGACTGGACTTTCTGGCAGAAAAGGTCCGGCGGACTTCCCGACGGAGTTCCGACAGACTTCCAACCGAATGGACTTGCCCACACATGAAGGGACCAAAGTCTGTTCGTTTTGAATGTAATGACGTATGACAGGACTAGAAAAGGAAGTTCAATAGCCAGTAGCCAATAGCTGCCCTTGCGTTGTATTTGGTCCGTCTGAATTTTTGAAGAAAAAAGTCTGAAGCCCACATACAATCGTAATATCCGATGGAATGATTCCGTTTGACCCTTTCTGCTGGAAAGTCTGGTCGTGTGTACGCGGCTTTAGAAAACCCACATCCCTGTTTTAAAATACGATATAGAGATTTGTTTGCATACAAAACAGGGAGGCAGTGGTGAAACTACAAAGATAGGAACCAACCACCCCTAACCACAAGTTGGAGAGGGGTGGACTATGGGAACGGAATAAAGAAGGAGAAAGCATAGTGCCTAGAGTGGGAGTTTTTCTGTTATGCAGCGTACACACGACTGGACTTTCTGGCAGAAAAGGTCCGGCGGACTTCCCGACGGAGTTCTGATAGATTTCCAACCGAACGGACTTGCCCACACATGAACGGACCAAAGTCTGTTCGTTTTGAACGTGATGACGTATGACGGGACTAGAAAAGGAAGTTCAATAGCCAGTAGCCAATAGCTGCCTTTGCGTCGTATTTGGTCCGTCTCAATTTTTGAAGAAAAAAGTCTGATGAAGCCCACACACGATCGTAATACCCAACGGAATGATTCCGTCTGACCCTTTCTGCTGGAAAGTCCAGTCGTGTGTACGTGGCTTTAGAAAACCCACATCCCTGTTTTAAAATATGATATAGAGTTTTGTTTGCATACAAAACAGGGAGGCAGTGTTTAATGATCGCAGCAATCTGATTGTACTGTTGGGAATACGAAGTCACAAAGTGAATACCTCCACTGCCACGGGATCGCATCCCCTTCCTGGAGGCAGGGGAGTTCCAGGTCAGATCGCTGCGATCCCTATTTTCCACCAGCTTCCTACCCCTGTCTACCCCTGTCTATTAAGTGGCCCTTATATCCCCCTCTCAATCTACTGTAAACAACGTGGCATTCTGTAGTAAAAATCCTCTTGAGAGGAACAGTTTCTCCTTGCTCTTATAAATTCCCCTCTTGGCAAAGCCGGTATCGTGTGAGCTGGATGACAGCTCAATGCCAGCATTATAGGTGAGTTCCAAATTCAAATGATTGGCATTGAGATAGACAATAAATTAATCCAAAACATGGGCCGACCCTTTCCATACAAAGATCAAATCATCTATAAAGCAAAATTACAAAAAAAAGCAAGACAGACAGAACTATTTTCAAAATCGGCAGCAGTGTGCTTTAGCATGTTCCCATGTGTTAAAACACAAATTTGTGAACAGGGTCTAATAAATCTTAGAAATTTATCCAATGAGAAATTTTGTTGCTGTCCATAGTGACCAACCAAATTATAGGTGTCATGTTCCAGCCTCTCTTTATTGGTTACTATGCATGCCTTCAATTTCTTGATATCTCTATAAAGCAGATCAACAAAAGATGTAAAACTTTTTTGTGAAAACATTTTGTTAAACAAAAGTTAAAAAATCCAACTCTGCTCATCCATGGATAGATAAGCAGCTGAGAAGTGGAGGGTCTGTGTCTGTATATTAAGTGATGGGCAGTTTTGTCCCTTCAAAGCAGAACTTGGTTCTTGTAGTTAGCATGTCCATATCTGTACAAATTCTGGTGCAGCTGTGCATGGTAGCCAATCGGCTTCTAACTTCAGGTTGTTCAAATAAGCTTTGACATAAAAACCTGGAAGCTGATTGGTTACCATGCACAGCTGCACCAGAATTTGCACAGATATGGACATGCTAACTACAAGAACCTGTTCTGCTTTGAAGGGACAAAACTGCCCATCACTTTTGCACTGAAGAGTGCAAATTCTGGTGCAACTTTGCACTCTCCAATTTTATTAAATCAACCCCAAAGGGTCAACCACAGACAGTATGTTCTAGCTTATCCAGACTATCAAACTTAGGCAACTTAAACTATCCATAAACTAGTAGAATGTTAGGGTCCAATCACTGTACATTTTCAACTGCAGTGATGAGAATTTATGAAGGAACAGGAAACCAAACGCAATATTCCCCATGCACACTTTCTTGATTGGCTATTTATTATTGATGGGTGCTGCAATGACCACAGGCTGGGAACTTTAAACGATCCAAGAGAAGAACTGTCCTCAGCACATCAAGAAATCCTCAAAGAGGGTCCAAAGCTTTATTATCGTGGTCACAGAAGGCAACCTTTCAGAGCCACGCAGGGCCCCTTAGTCTTTCCTGATGAAGGGGCCCTGCATGGCTCTGAAGCGTTGCCTTTTATGTACTATGTGACCACGATAATAAAGCTTTGAACCCTCCCTTGAGGAATCCTTGGTGTGCCAATGACAGTTCTTCCCATGCTTCATTTATGAACGGCCATTCCTTGCAAATGTAACGCCAAAAGCAAAAAAATTGTACGTTTATTTCAACAAATAAACTCAGCAAATATATAAACATTAAAAATTTTTATTGAAAACTATCTTTTCATCTTTAACAAAATTTGGACCAGTTTTCAATATTTTTTTTTCTTCCTTGAACTCAGCTGGGGTTAATACTTATGTGTTTTCCTTTTTAGGGCTGAGCTCAATGGACAGATGTCCTTTTTACCTTAGGTAACAAAGTTTAGTATGCAGTTGCATTTGATGGAAGTTCACAAATAATCTCACTAAAAACACCTTCATATTTAAAAGAATTTAAAGGGTTATGCTCCTTTTAGCAGCCATACTTATTTCAGCTTTGAATGAAAGGAGCATCCTAAATAGTTAGCTAATAATTGCTCATTATGTACTTTTTTCAGAAAATGTGCCCTCAGTGGTCTTTCACGTTCATGTCGCCATCGTATTAAGCTGGGGGATTCTGGGAATTATTACTTCATCTCACCATCCTGTAGAGCTAGGGTAAGTATTACTAATGTATGTGTTGATCTCCTCTGGCTTCACATGACATTTTATGTCATTTTACCTATAGGACAAGGTTTTTAAAGCCTTTGTCAACAGGATAAAGTGAGGCAAGATCCTAAATCAAGGGTGCTGAACCCATGGCCTACAGAAACCTCTAATGTGGTCCATGACCTCAAACTAGGGAAACGCATTCCCATGCTCTGAGTTGGTGGGTCAGCAAGACCAGATTGCGATCAACAGGTTGCCGACCCATCATCTCAAAGCATCAGAGTCCACGGCGCCAGCAGCAGAGGAAGCAGGCAGCCTCAGAGGGAGCAGGAGCTGCATAAGCTGATGCTTCTATGTAACACTGGTTCCTGTCGCAGATGGAATAATAGGAAGTGCACATTGCCTGGGACCTTTCTAGCAGCCTAAAGAGCGATGCCAGCAGAAGCTGGAAGAGGAATAGGTCAGTGTATTAAATGTCACATACACTTTTACAATGTGCATGTTAAAAATGGGTTATTAGGCTGCTTTCACACTGATCTGTGGGTGCAGCGCAATGCAGCTTTCCTGTGGGTTAGCTGTACTGACCATAGACGTATATTATATCCTGCTGGATCGGTGTGCAAAAAGTGCACCAAAACTGAATGCAGGCGTTTTGGTGTGCTTTATGAAAGTGCACCACACCTGCAAGATGTAATAAAAGTCTATGGCAAAGCACAACTAAACTGCAGAAAAGCCACAGTTTACGTTATACGCCGATAGTGTACCACGGAGTGGAAAGAGGGGGACGAGAGCTGCCGGAATTCACTGAGCCATCATCTTCTGTTTACTCGGCTCTCATGTCACACACACAGTCCCGCCTCTGCCACCGGCATTGGACCAGTGTTCTGTCTATCACAGGAGCTTGTCCAATGTTGATGGCAGGGGTGGGACGGTGTGTGTGAGCCAACTGAGAGCCGAGAGAGAGCCGAGTAAACAGGGGATGAAGGCTTAGTGATTTCCTGCACTTTTTAGACTGCATTGATGAGAAATGATGAGGCTGCAGATAGGCATTGAGGCCAAAAATGGGCATTATTCAGGCTGCATTGATGCAAGATGGGCTGCAGATGGGCATTGATCAGGCTGCATTGAGGCTGCAGGTGGGCATTGATCAGGCTGCATTGATGGGAGATGTGCTGCAGATGGGCATTGATCAGGCTGCATTGAGGCTGCAGGTGGGCATTGATCAAGCTACATTGATGGGAGATGGGGAGGCTGCAGATGGGCACTGATCAGGATGCATTAATGGGCACTGACCCTTATTTTGCTTCAAAGTTGTTTATTTAAAAATTCATTTTTCCCTGAAACTTCCCTCTTAAAGTTAATGTGCGTGTTATACGCCTGTGCGTGTTATAAATATGTTAAATACAATTCAACAGCTTGAAGAAAGGGATGAATAGGCAATATATAAAGCGGGTAATCAAATAATTGTGTAGTACCTCACATTTCAAGCCCAAGAATGGGAATATTATGAAAAAGATGGGTTACTTCAAGATTCTTTTATTCAGTTGTGCAATACATTGAATATAAAGGTAGCATCATAATGCAAACATTGAAATATGTGAGATGTTCTCGCGCAATCACTAAATAAAACCTTAGTAGATAGCTGCAAGCACCGATATGCTAGTCCGTGGCATAAACAGAAATGTGTATAAAGAATGACACTGCGCTATAAATTAACTAAACTTAAACTAAAATAAATAAATACAATATTAAGTCTGTGTGCTAGATAAGTAACAAGTATATCAAAACGTGATCAAGTCCAATAAGTGTGTGTATTCCATGCAATGTACACACAGCACAAAAGTGACTAGTGTCCAGGGGTGGACTGACAACTCATGGGGCCCCTGGGCAATAGGAGATTATGGGGCCCCCAGGAAATCAGAGATTATGGGGCCACACAGTATACAATCACACAGTATACACATACATGTACACACAGTATACACATACATGTACACACAGTATACACAGACATGTTTCTATTGGCTGAGAAGGTACTGGAGAGGTGGGGCAGCTATAATCGTGGGATTTTTAGAGCAAAAGTATGTCGGTAAGGGACATTTCAGAGACAAATGTAAAAAAACACAGATTTTTACATACTGTCCCTGGTTTTACTGAGGCTGGCAACCCTGATGGGGCCCCCTAGTAGCCCGGGGCCGTCGGGCAGTGCCCGAGTGGCCAAATGGTCAGTCCGCCCCTGCTAGTGTCTCTTCTTTTAGTGCAAAAAAACACACAAAAAATATTAATGTGACTTCTTTCTTCAGTACAGTGACACCTCTGTGCTTGATGGCCTCTCACCTTGCGGGTGCGGATTAACAGCATAAGCAGAGATAATTGTTGGGCCTCCCATGGCTCACATAGCTACACTTAATACTATATTTATTTATTTTAGTTTAAGTTTAGTTAATTTATAGCGCAGCGTCATTCTTTATACACATGATGCAATTTTTTTTCTGAATATATAGCATACTTGCCTGTTTCAGTCCTTACTTGACTTTCCTGTCTCTTCCTAGATAACAGCTGTGTGCAATTTCTTCACTTACATTCGGTATATACAGCAAGGTCTGGTGCGCCAGGACAGTAAGTATCCTTGTGTACATTCGGCTTCCTTGAAACCTTGTCTGTGTGGGGCAGATACTATACATTACATAAATACCTACAGTACATGTTATATCCTGTCCTCTATACAATTGAAGTAGTATAGGTCCACATTCTGGGTGCTAGACAAGATACTACATTACATTCCGCTGAACTAAGACCTGAAGTCATCATAAAAGGGCTCCATTAATTGTTGTGTTCCTAGCTAGCTGTTGCATTAAATGATGGTACATTCCTTAAAGTATAACTAAAAGCAAAATTATTTTTTTAGTTTTGGATAGAGTGGAGAAGGATTACAACTCCTGTTCGTTTTTATTGCTGTCTGTGCCCTCATTAGGGAGATCCACCTTCTCTATTTGTCCTGTTTACTATTATTATTGAAAGTAGAAGTAAAAGAAAATCCAAAATTTTGGATTGTCCCAAGAAAAGTAATAAAGGGGAAATCTTCCAATGGGGACACTAGTTCTGGTGACCTGGGGGTCCCCAAAAGATTCCCTTAATTTGCAGGGGTCTCTCCCACTTCCTCTTTGGCTATGGAACAGGAAGTGAAGGGAAATCTTTGCAATGGGACACAGATGGCAAAAAAATATCTGACAAGGGTTATAACCCTCCAACAGAGGTTCAGTGTAGAAAAATTTAAAATAATGCATTTGGGTGGCAAAAATATGAATGCAATCTATACACTGGGGGGGGCGACCTCTGAGGGAATCTAGGATGGAAAAGGACCTGGGGGTCCTAGTAGATGATAGGCTCAGCAATGGTATGCAATGCCAAGCTGCTGCTAACAAAGCAAACAGAATATTGGCATGCATTAAAGAGGGGATTAATTCCAGAGATAAAATGATAATTCTCCCGCTCTACAAGACTCTGGTCCAGCTGCACCTGGAGTATACTGTCCAGTTCTGGGCACCAGTCCTCAGGAAGGATGTACTGGAAATGGAGCGAGTATAAAGAAGGGCAACAAAGCTAATAAAGGGTCTGGAGGATATTAGTTATGAAGAAAGGTTTGCGAGCACTGAACATATTCTCTCTGGAGAAGAGACGCTTGAGAGGGGATATGATCTCAATTTACAAATACCGTACTGGTGACCCCGCAATAGGGATAAAACTTTTTTGCAGGAGTTAACAAGACTCGTAGCCACTCATTAAAATGAGAAGAAAAGAGGTTTAACCTTAAACTACGTAGAGGGTTCTTTACTGTAAGAGCGGAAAGGATTTGGAATGCCCTTCCACAGGCGGTGGTCGCAGCAGGGGGTCATTGATAGTTTTAAGAAGCTATTAGATAAGCACCTGAACGACCACAACATACAGGGATATACAATGTAATACTGACATACAATCACACACATGGGTTGGACTTGATGGACTTGTGTCTTTTTTCAACCTCACCTACAATGTAACTATGTAACAGAGACAGAGAGAGTATGCATGCAGCATTACACTAAATTAATATTTTGAGAAGCAGTTTGGTGATTCCAGGGGTTGCCCTTGAGCTCTTTTACATTAATCACATTGACCACCACAGATATAGAAGGATGCCAGGAGTTTCCACTTATTTTCTGTGTTGTGACTTATTTTGAAAATGTCTGCTGATAAAATCTGAAAATAGGAGGAAATCTAAACTGGCAATTTGAAAACTGCTGGTTATTGTATTTAGGTAGCTACGGCAATTGCGACTGCCTGAATACAAGAACAGTGACTGCATCTGATGCAGTCATTGCTCACCGGATAATTTGTTCACCTACCTCTGTTGATTTTAAATTGACCTTTGTGTTGTGCTTGCAAGGCCACCAATGGCTCACATTTTGAACGATTCAACATTAATTGGCTTAAATTCGAGCTGTGTATGACCAGCTTTACTGATCTGAGAGTTTCAGTACTTCTTGATAGTCTGACCCAGGATAAGCAGTTCTGACACTATTTCTTTAGCTGATTTCATGTTTCAGGTCAAAAAATGAAAAGGCGCTGAATTCAGAAAAGCAGGCGCTATTTATTTTCAGAAGAAGGCAGCCACAGTATTTTTCTTAGCACGGCTTTCCTCGAAACCCCCCCCCCCCCCCACTAATGAGAGTTTGACGAAAATAAAATAAATAAAATAAAATAATGACGAACACTTTATCGAATTTATAGCAACCTGATACAGGGGACAGAACTGTAACTCGCGCCACCTGAACAGAAGTCTTTACCGGGACCCCTTATTTTCTGGGCACTATAGCAGTCACATAGTCTGCTCTGCTATAATTCCACTTTTCTTGTGTACTTCATTTCTTTTCTTTTGTTTTCTTTTTCTTTTTTTATTCTTTATTTTTCAAAATTTTACCATACAAAAAGAGTTCATTGTTTACCCCACAAAACAAAGTAGGGATATTAATTTACATAATTATTACAGTGCTAAACTCCCTCTTCACCCCTTTATCCTCCCCAACTAAACCCTACCTTCCCTCCCCTCCCACCCAGGACCACTCGATCCCCCCCCTCTCTACGATTATTTTACCTCGCTATACTCCTTCGTTAGTTTAAACATTTTCCACTTTTCCCATCTCTTGATAAATCCCTCTCTTCCTCCTTCACTGTACCTAAGACCTTCCATACTATATATCTCTTCTATTTTATCAAACAATTTGTGTACTTCATTTCTATTACTGTATTATACAGGATTTATATAGCAGCGCTTTACAAAATCAGACAGTACAGTTACAATACAATTTAATACAGGAAAAATCAGAGGGCCCTGCTTGTTAAAGCTTACAATCTAAAATAATCTTTATATACAACAAAATATATAGTGCAGTTTTATTTTTAGGGGCCTCTTTATAAAGCATTTGTGGAAGCTGAATGAAATGTCACTGAAATGTTTCATCGAATATTGCCCTCCGTCAAAAAGTGCCCGCACATGCGCAGTACGGAAGGGCACTCCAGGTGATTTACCGATCTGCTGGCGTGACGTCACCATGGCGCATGCGTACATCATAGGAGGCATTTTTCAACAGGAGATACCATTTAACGGGCATAATTTAAATATACTGTATGCAAACAGCGGAGGGAGACCGTAGTTGTCAGATTGTGTCTCGCTGTTGCAGGGCGGGTTGTGGCTGTGTTGAAAGATGGGTTTTGTCTGTGTTTCAACCTGCCCTTAGACACAGGCAAAACCCGCTGTTCAACACACCAAGCCCACCCTGCAACACACAGACAATTGGACCTTCAGCACACTGTAAACCTGCCCTGCAACAGCGAGGCACGACCTGACAGCTATGGTCTCCCTCCAGTGTTCAACTGTGCCTGTCACATGGTCTCTCCCGTAGAAAAATTCCTCCTACGATGTGCGCATGCGCTATGGTAGCATCACGCTAGCTGATCGGGAAAACAGCTGGAGTGCCCTTTCCGTACTGCACATGTGCGGGCACTTTTCGATGGAGGGCACTATTTAATAGAACGCCGGCATCATCATCTCCATCTAGTGGCCAATATGTGGTAACGTTTTCTCATTTTGCTATATGGGAAAAATATACTGCATTTTGGACACTAGTAGGAGCTGACAATGGGGTGTCAAACTCAATTTAATTGTGGGCCACATCAGCATTATAGAAGCAAAATGATACCCCAGCTCCACTGCCAATATGATGACCTATGAACTGTGGACTGGTGCTCTAACCAGGACGTTCAGGCCCCAAAATGCAGTACTTGAATCAGAAAAGGGCTGGCGACTCAGATGCTCTTGAATAAAAGTCCTTTATTTCGTTACATGGGTACACGGGTACAGGCTGACGCATTTCGGCTAAAAAGCCTTCATCAAAACATCAGCATTATGGTTGCCCTCAAATGGTCAGTTATATCTTTAAAACTATATAAATGTATCTACTCTTTACAGTATTAAAAAAATTTCCTCTGCATGCTATTATTACTATTAAAGACTGTATCTTTTCTCTTACCCCACAGCTGAGTTTATATTCTGGGAGATCATGAGACTTCGCCGAGAGATGTCAGTGGCAAAACTTGGCTTCTACGTCATTGAATCTTAGCGATTTCAGTGCAAGGACAACATAAATTACCAATACACAGATATACTATTTTGCTGCTGTGGGATCCAATGATAACTGAGAAGCATGTGAGTGCTTGTGAAAACACACCCAAGATTACACAGATTCTGTGTGTGAACAATTCATTCATAAATGGTACTCCACCAATGGTGATAAAATGAGCACACAGAGATTTATACATTAGGGATTGTTTACAAAGTTCAAGAGCGGCTAAACACCAGCATGGATAAAGCACACATAGTGAGATTTTCAAGGTCTTGAGAAACACTATAGCAATTGTATAATGGCCACATACACTAGCAGATACGGCCATTGTACGACTAGATTTTTTCACATTGGAACGCTGGTCTTTTGGATTTTGACTCATGGGAATCATGTGGAGATGTTAAATGTGCCATAGTCCACACAACCATATTTTTCTTTTTTAAAGGGAACCTATGATTACAGAAATATGTGGACTGTTATTCTGACCTGTTTTGAAACATAGGGAAAGGAGGGTTGTCATGCCTCTCATTACATAGTCACTGACCTGAAAGAAGCACTCAGGAATTGAGAATTTTCAGATTTTACTTCCTAAACGCTGGGATCAAGTCAGTGATTTACTAGGTATTATAGGCTGAATAAGGATGGCACTGCCTGCCCCTGTAAAATTAATTTCAGTAATGGCTGCTTACATATTTTGAACCTCACAGATTCCCTTTAACCCCTTCCCGCCGACCGCCTCCCTAAAAGCCATGAGGTGGGGGCGCAGGATTCGGGTCATGTGACCGCTATGATTTCCTGTCACAGCGGTCACATGATCAGAAAGGTCCCAATCACTAGTATGCACCAGGAGCTTTCTGTTACCTGCAGGCTGTTTTAACAGGGCCGCATAAATGCGGCCACTTGGCATTAAGGCCCACTCGCTGAGCAGCCGCATATATGCATGTGGCCTCCATCAAGGGGTCAGGGACATTCCTTGTTTGTTTGGGGCCATTTATATAGTAAGGTGACCAGATTTACAAAATACAATCTGGGAACACCCTACTGAACATGCCCACTTTTATTGGGGTGGGATATGGGCCAAACAGGGGTTGGGGTTATTAGCAGCATGTAAAGAGTGCCACACCAAATGTTGGGTGTGGACAAATTGTAGACAAACAGTAGAAGGGACTTAAAGGGCTATGACCTAAAAACACCCGGGCCTACTTTACTCTGGATCAAGAGTGCCAGCCCAGGTGTGTACTGCAGGTTACTGTCCCAAGCAAGGCAATGCAGCAAATCTATATCCTCACCTCCTGCACCATGTAATATTGATATGTGACATCATCGATGTCCCCAGACACAGCCGGGAGCAGGCTCGCCCCTTCCTTCCCTCCCGCTCCAGGCCAATGACAGAAATATTGCTAAAATGGATTACACTGCAGTTGCCTGGGCCAGGGACGCCATTGATCATGCTGGAAAGAAATCGTAACACATTGTTTTTAACTAGGGGTGAAATTGGGATGTTTTTTTGCCCAAAACTGGAGACGTCTGGTCACCGTATCATATACAGTGGTGTGAAAAAGTGTTTGCCCCCTTTCTTATTTCCTGTTCCTTTGCATGTTTGTCACACTTAAGTGTTTCGGAACATCAAACCAATTTAAACAATAGTCAAGGACAACACAAGTAAACACAAAATGCAATTTGTAAATGAAGGTGTTTATTATTAAAGGTGAAAAAAAATCCAAACCATCATGGCCCTGTGTGAAAAAGTGATTGCCCCCTAAACCTAATTACTGGTTGGGCCACCCTTAGCAGCAACAACTGCAACCAAGTGTTTGCGATAACGTGCAATGAGGCTTTTACAGCCTCCTGGAGGAATTTTGGCCCACTCATCTTTGCAGAATTGTCCTAATTCAGTTACATTAGAGGGTTTTCGAGCATGAACGGCCTTTTTAAGGTCATACCACAACATCTCAATAGGATTCAGGTCAGAACTTTGGCTAGGCCACTCCAAAGTCTTCATTTTGTTTTTCTTCAGCCATTCGGTGGTGGACTTGCTGGTATGTTTAGGATCATTGTCCTGCTGCAGAACCCAAGTTCGTTTCAGCTTGAGTACACGAACAGATGGTCGGACATTCTCCTTCAGGATCTCTTGGTAGACAGCAGAATTCATAGTTCCTTTTATCACGGCAAGTCTTCCAGGTCCTGAAGCAGCAAAACAGCTCCAGACCATCACACTACCACCACCATATTTTACTGTTGGTATAATGTTCTTTTTCTGAAATGCAGTGTTCCTTCTACGCCAGATATACTTGGACACACACCTTCCAAAGAGTTCCACTTTTGTCTCATCGGTCCACAGAATGTTGTCCCAAAAGTCTTGGGGATCATCAAGATGTGTTGTGGAGAAATTGAGACGAGCTTTGATGTTCTTTTTGCTCAGCAGTGGTTTTCTCCTTGGAACTCTGCCATGCAGGCCATTTTTGCCCAGTCTTTTCCTGATGGTGGAGGCATGAATGCTGACCTTAACTGAGGCAAGTGAGGCCTGCAGTTCCTTGGACGTTGTTGTGGGGTCTTTTGTGACCTCTTAGATGAGTCGTCGCTGCGCTCTTGGGGTAATTTTGGGCGGCCGGCCACTCCTGGGAAGGTTCACCACTGTTCCATGTCTTCGCCATTTGTGGATAATGGCTCTCACTGTGGTTCGCTGGATTCCCAAAGCTTTGGAAATGGCTTTATAACCCTTTCCAGACTGATAGATCTCAATTACT
This sequence comes from Lithobates pipiens, assembly GCF_037356315.1. Taxonomy (NCBI): domain Eukaryota; kingdom Metazoa; phylum Chordata; class Amphibia; order Anura; family Ranidae; genus Lithobates; species Lithobates pipiens. The sequence goes on along the minus strand of NW_027507686.1, from coordinate 190,824,687 downwards.
TTCTTTCTCAATTGTTCCTGAATTTCTTTGGGTCTCGGCATGATGTGTAGCTTTTAAGGATCTTATGGTGGACCTTACTGTGTCAAGCAGCTCCTATTTAAGTGATGCCTTGATTGTGAACAGGTGTGGCAATAATCAGGCCTGGGTGTGGCTAGAGAAATTGAACTCAGGTGTGGACAACCACAGTTATAGTATGTTTTAACAAGGGGGGTAATCACTTTTTCACACAGGGCCATGATGGTTTGGATTTTTTTTCACCTTTAATAATAAACACCTTCATTTACAAATTGCATTTTGTGTTTACTTGTGTTGTCCTTGACTATTGTTTAAATTGGTTTGATGTTCCGAAACACTTAAGTGTGACAAACATGCAAAGGAACAGGAAATGAGGAAGGGGGCAAACACTTTTTCACACCACTGTAGAAACCAGAAGGGAGTCCACTTCCTAGCTTTCTGGGATAAAGACTCTAGATTACAATTTTCGTTGCCAAAATCTGATATTACAGCATAGCTGTACAGTGGTGTTCTGTGGTCAGACAACCGTCAGAGTACTGTATGCAGTAATTGAGTAGTTGTATTCCTATTATTGATTACAAAATTGTGGAGGGCATGCTATGTTACTGCATAGAGGAGCCCCAATCAGACATCTCATTTCTATCCCTCTTGGAACCCATCTTTAAGGTGTTTAAAAAGCAAAAAACACTTTTTTTTAAGTTTTACTTTCAGTTTATTTGAAGCTGTCTGTGTCCTGTTAAGGAGATCTTCATTCACTTTTTGTATTAGAGAACACTACCTCCCTGTCAATGGGAAGTGAGGAGCAATCTCTCCAAATTGAGGGGTGTTAGCCAGATAATTGTCACCAGAACAGGTGTCTCCATCGTATGATTTACCCTCACCTCTTGCTGTGGTGATAACTCCTAAAATGTTCTTTCTTCTTCTTTCTGTCACAGTTGCAATAGTCAGAATGACAAATAGAGGGGTGAATCTCTCCAGCTGGGACAAAGATGGCATTAAGAACTTTACAAAGGTTTCACCCCTTCCCCACTCTATCCAAAACGAAAAACTAATTTTATCTTTACATCTTTTTTTATAATCTTTGGATTGAGCGTGGAAAGGTTAGAACCTCTGCCAAGATTTAATGCTCTACAGAAAGTAGGAAAGACTGTTTATTGACTTATTGATGTGTTTTGGGGGTTAAAGGAGACCCAATTAATCAGGACTTCAAACTTCCAGAAGACGGGAATACTTGGAATGTAGTGTACCTTGAATAGATAACTTTAAAAGGTTGTGGGGTAATTCCTGTTGCTGGTTTGACAGATGTAATAGTTGCATTTGTCCCCACTGGGGATATTAGCATTGCCAATATCACACCCGGGGACATAAAGAAATTTCAATTATAGGGACACAGCCAGCAGCAAAAACTCAACAGAGGTTCTAACCCTTCTCCACTCTATTAAAAAAAAAACAGTTTGGGCTGGTCTTGGACTTTAATACATCATTCTTTGTCTTTATAGCAGTATGACATTGTAAAGAATGTTTGATGGTCCAACATAATGTTTCTGATGGAGATAACCGAAATCCAAAAATGTAGGGGACGTCAAGAAATGTTAAGCCTCGGAGCTCCATGGGGCTTTACTGATAGCATGTTGCCACAGCATCCAATTGAGATTCATCTTAAGTGTATTATATACAGTAGAGTGGCAGCTGATCTTCAATGGATTGCTGTGTTTTATTGCACATTCCTGTTTGTTGCATGTTATTAGATAAAGCTCTACAATATACCTGGATATAACTAAATCCACATCAGTACTATAACATATCTGATGTGTACAACCTGATGTGGTGCTTACAAGACATAGTAACTGGATTCAGTGTTTACATTTTTTCATAAATGTCTTGGATTCATGCTGGAGCTTGCATGTATTATTTTCCAAATATAACTGGGATTTATTCACGTAAGTCATTCTAGTAATGTAGTTCCATTGATTGCTGTTGGGATGGTATTTTAGGGATATTCGTGCTCATTTTTCCAGTACTGTTAATGCTGAAGTTTAGCAAAAACAAAACAAAAAAAATCCCTACAGCTTTAGTCAAATCACTTACCTGTAATAAAGTACTGTATGTCCCCCATTGTTCAGGCAGCTGGATCCTGACGAAACCTTCACTGCATGCATGCCTGTCCTCTTCCTGTCTCTGTACTTCTGCAATTGTTAACAGTTTTATGTCTGCAAGCAGAACAGTAATACAGATGCTCCAATGGGGAACGAGCCCTTCCCTTTTCCTTCATTGATTACACTTCCTGTAACATTATCTGTGAATGGAGGAGAGCCTGGTCAGTCACATGATTCTCTCCCCGATTCACTCATAAAGTTACAAGCAGTCAATGAAAGAATTGTTCTCAGAGGAGAACAAATTGTTCTCTAGAGGAGGAGGAAGGAGGGGCACCATTGGATCATCTGTACTGCTGTTCTGCCTGAAGACCCAAAGCTGTTAACCATTGCAGGCTGGAAATTCAGAGACAGGAAGAGGACAGGACATCACCGCAGTGAAATTTTTACCAGAATCCAGCAGCCTGTACAACGTCAGATTATACTTTATTACAGGTAAGTGATCTGACTAAAGCTGTATTGATTTTTTCTTGCCTTTGAGAGAATATGTCACTGTGAACATTTAAAATGAAGGTATATATATATATATATATATATATATATATATATATATATATATATATATATATATATATATATATACAGTATACTGAATATGGAATAGTGTGACTTCTTTACTGCTAGAATAATCAGCAGCGATTGTGCAATCAGTGTGTAGCTGTGCACCAAATATGGGATTTATTTTTTGCACACTAACTGCATATGAGTATTCTGCTGATTTCAAGTAAGTAAGCCTTATCCGTTTTTGCAACTCGATGCACCCTGAAGGTGAGCTATTTTCTATACAGAGCTGCACCAGATTTTACACACTGAAGTTTTAGTAAATCCCCCCACTGTATCTATATGGACTCCCAGTATGACTCACCAGGATGCTCAAAGTAGATTCAAACTCTAAATAGATGTGGTGTATTTAGGTTTTGTGCTGCCCTAGGCTTGACTAAACTCTTGTACACCCTAATTTAAATATGACCCACCCCTTCCTGTCAAGGCCACACCCCTTGCTGTTTAAGACCTGCCCTGAAATTTTCGAGTGTAGACACTAGTTCTGAGGGCTGGGGGGGGGCAATGGATTGCCTTCATTTGCATAGATTTCCTATCACTTCCTGTTTGGCTATGGGGCAGGAAGTGAAGGGAAATCTCTGCAATGGCACAGGGATGGTAAAAAATAAACTGACAGGGGGTTTAACCCTCCCTTACTCTATCCAAGATAAAAAATAAATAAAGAAAAAGTGTTGCCTATAGTTCTACTTTAAGCATACATTTCTGATAATTTTATGGAGAGGACTAAGAAGATATAACCATGCCAATGGTGCAGCAGAAAACAGAACAGTGAGGAAAGTTTGTGGTCCAGGATGAATGGACAGTCAAAATTAGAACCGGTGCCTCCCCACCCAGTTGTGGAATGCTAGCCGGCTGCATATCGGAAGCAGTGCTGCCGCTTTATGGGGGCGCTAGTCTAATTTGCCTCTCGGCCCAGTCTGCCCCATAAGACTGGCGCTACAGTAACAGTATATTGCAAGCCAGCCGGGACTCTTTCCGTGCTACCCTAGGCCTGGGCCTTGTCGGCCTAGGCCAGGATGCATCATTGTAGATACATTTGATAACATAGTTGTATTATGGGGTTTGTATTAGTTGTATTAAGGTGTTTTCACCTTTTTTTTGCACCTCAGTGCTATGAATACCCCTTTAGCCCATTTCAGCCACCTCCTCTCTACATGCACTTACACCCCTGCATATCATTGTCCTTGACTGGCTTCCTAGTGGTGACAATGGTGGACCATGCCTGCTCCATTTGTATTGGCATGGATGTTTGTAGTCACCACCAAGAGTGGGCAATGGGTAATGTGGGAAAGTGACAACACAGGAGCACAGTTTGGAGCCAGTCGCCACCCTTTAAGGGATATGTCCACCTTAACACTAAAATGACTACATCTACAGACATCCACGATATAAGTAGGGGTCACCGATCCGCAATCCGAACAGGTCACCCCGCTCTGATCGGCACATGCCGCGATCCGCGGAGCGCTCCGCGGTCTCGGCCTTAGGAAAGGCCGCGGCTTCGGCCTAGCTCCAAAGTGGCGGCCATCTTTCTACACCCAGGCTGTTTACACTGATCGCTCTGATGGAGCGATCACTTGTAAACAAACCAGCGTCATGTCATGACACCGGTTCCTCTCTCCCCTCTCTGTACTAACCTGTACAGTGGAGGGGAGAGATCCTGAGATTGAAGCAGCCATCCCTCCATACCCTGCAGTACCCAGCAATACCCTGCCAATACTCTGCAATACCCCAATACTCTAGCAATACTCTGCAATACCCCAATACTCTAGCAATACTCTGCAATACCTCAATACTCTAGCAATACTCTGCAATACCCCAATACTCTAGCAATACTCTGCAATACCCCAATACTCTAGCAATACTCTGCAATACCCCAATACTCTAGCAATACTCTGCAATACCTCAATACTCTAGCAATACTCTGCAATACCCCAATACTCTAGCAATACTCTGCAATACCCCAATACTCTAGCAATACCCCAATACTCTAGCAATACTCTAGCAATACCCCAATACTCTAGCAATACTCTGCGATACCCTGCCATAACTCTAGCGATACCCTGCCTGCCAATACTCTGCAGTGCCCAGCCATACTCTGCGGTGCCCAGCCATACTCTGCGGTGCCCAGCCATACTCTGCGATACTCAGCCATACTCTACGATACCCAGCCTTACTCTGCGGTGCCCAGCCATACTCTGCGGTGCCCAGCCATACTCAGCTATGCTCAGCCGTACCCAGCCATACTCAGCCAATATTACAGTGGGGGAGATTGTGGATATTACAGTGGGGACTATATGGTGGTGGAATTTTCACAGGTTTTTGCAAATTTTATTATTTGCTGATCCGAAAAATGATCTGATCCATGACTCTGATCCGAGGAACGATCCGATCCGTGAGTTTTTTGATCTGTTGCACCCCTAGATGTAAGCCTAGCCTATCTAGCCCTCTAAAGAAGAAATCAGTATACATACATTTTTTAAAGCCGATCCGATCCAGTCTCCAGCGGTCGGAAGCTCTGCAGAGGACACAGCCGAAAACAGCTGTGAAATGAATGGGAAGTGACATCACCAATAGACTGACTATGGGGAATCCGTTGTCGGCTGTGTCCTCTGCACCTGCCTCCACAGCGAAAAGCCGCAGGTGACAGCCCAGCATGGGATCAAAAAAAGGTATGTATACTGATTTCTTCTTTACAAGTCTAGATAGGTTAGTGTTAGATCGTGGGTGTCTGTAGATGTAGAGATTTTAGTGTTAGGGCGCACTTATCCTTTAACAGGAGTTATTTGAACATGGACCTTATATCATACAATATTCAAAAAAGATTGAAAACACATAACCATGTTAAATTAATTTTTTTTTTTTTTCTAGTTTAGATCTACTTTAAAACATATCTTGAGATACAAGAACAGAGACATCAGATATTTAAACATATTCCTATGTATTTCATTGAGAACACTAATAGATTATTTACTGAATATGTACCAAACTCCTGAGACATTTAACCTATATGCAGTATGTATAACATTGTGCGTGAACGTAAATGTGTACATCATGTACTGCATATGTATAACAATGAAGATAATAGATTAGAGTCACAAGCTTCATCTGATTTCAACATATGACCTGCACTCCAATTCATGGAGGAAATGTGCGCAGAGTGTACAGACCAATAGCAGCCAATCAACATAAATATTTTATTGTTCAGGCTATAGCTAGTGAAAGGCACATTTTCATTGGTTACTGTACTTTACTTCATTGTTATACTTATTAACCTCTGCTAAGTCAAGTGATAACTGCATGAATATATGAAGCTGGCGATAAACCAGTAGATTTTCAAACAAACGTTTGTACAAAAAATCATACCTTCGATGATGTCATCAGAGACAAAGTACTTTAAAATTCTGTTTATTTTTAACATTTGATTTTGGTATGAATGGAATTTCATGAATGAAAACTACATTCACTGTTAGAAATATGAGAAAAAAAATTCTTTCTTGCTCTTTCGAATTTTCTAATCATGCGGGTCAAAATGAACATCCATTTTACTCTACTAACCATTAAAAAATTGAACGAATGTTCACAAAATGAACATTTTTGAAGAACTTTCTACTGATGTATGGCCAGTTTAAGGCCTCATGCACACAGTGGGGGAGATTTACTAAGACTGGAGCACTCAGAATCTGATGCGGCTGTGCATTGCAGCCAATCAGCTTCGAACTTCAGCTTGTTCAATTAACTGATTGCCGAGCAGCCATCGTCATTTTACTGCGGCAGGTCGGCACAATCCCGTGATCCGGCGTAGCTTGCTCTGATCAGGATATCAGGCGCACAAGTGCCGAAGGAAGCACAGCAGAGGTGCTGATGTTAGTGGCCAACGGTCGCAATGACCGTCGGCCATGAGCGATCGTGGGCACGAGAGGCAGAACAGGGACGAGTGTGTGTAAACAAACACTTCCCTGTTCTGTTCTGCGAGGCTTGACAGATCATGACTTCCTATTAGCTAGGAACCACGATCCGTCACTTCCTCTAGGTCAGTCCCCTCCCCCTACAGTTAGAAACACAAACAGGGGACACAGTTGACCCCTTGATCGCCCCCTAGTGTTAACCCCTTCTCTGCCAGTGGCATTTTTACAGTAATCAGTCCATTTTTATAGCACTGATCGCTGTATAAATGCCAATGGACCCAAAAATGTGTCAAAAGTGTCTGATGTGTCCACCATAATGTCGCAGTCCTGATAAAAATCGCAAGATCACCGCCATTACTAGTAAATAAAAATAATAATAATAAAGATGCCTTAAAACTATCCCCTATTTTGTCTATAACTTTTGCACAAACCAATCAATATACGCTTCTGGTGATTTTTTTTTTTTACCAAAAATATGTAGAAGAATATATATCGGCCTAAACTAAGGGAAAAAAAATGTTTTTTTTATATATTTTTGGGGAATATTTATTATAGCAAAAAGTAAAAAACATTGCGTTTTTTTCAAAATTGACGCTCTTTTTTTGTTTATAACGTAAAAAATAAAAATCAAAGAGGCAATCAAATACCACCAAAAGAAAGCTCTATTTATGGGGAAAAAAGGACTTCAATTTTGTTTGCGTACAACGTCGCACGACCGTGCAATTGTTAGTTAAATCGACATAGTGTTGAATCGCAAAAAATGGCCCGGTCATTCAGCAGCCAAATCTTCCGGAGAGTGAAGTGGTTAAGCTTTGACAATTAGCCTAGGTTCACATTGGATCGATTTGTCATTCGATTTGAGAGATCAAATCGCAAAACAAGTTGCAGCCTATTGGAGGCAATGGCACTGTTCCAATCAGTACGACACTGATTTTGCGGCGCCCGACCGATTTGCAAAAGTCTTTTCTGTAGTTCTTTTTGCCGATTTCAGGTGCGACTTCAATAGACATCTGTGCATGAAGCCACATAGACGTCTATCAAGTAGCACCTGAAATCGCGCTGACTTTTTACTACTTTGAAATTGCGCTACTTCAAGGGAAGTAGCGTTATTTTAAAGTAGCTTCAATGTGAACCAGGGCTAAAGCCTGGAAGCTGATTGGTGTCTGTGCAGAGCTCCACCAGGTTTTGCTCTGTACAGTTATTGTAAATAACCTCCCAATGTGTTTGAATTTCTTCTCTAAAAAACTTTTTACTCAGAACAAGAAAAAGCAGCCTAAAAAAAGCTCACCTAAAGCTGTGTATTGCAAAGGCATTAAGGAGCGTCAAACATTTGAGAATTTATGGATTCCATTGGCAAGAATATAAATGTATTCTTTATTGGAATGAATGAATTAATGCTCAATCGCTAAACGCATCTCACACTTTTAGGGGCGTCAGGCATTTTTTCTGCTCCTCTCCTGAACACGCTTTTGAAGTTTTTTTTCCCCAGTCTGTAAACGCCCCTCTTCTAATATCCTTCTAAACGTCTATGTGTGCATAGTCACATGGGGGTTTATTTACTAAAGGCAAATCCACTTTGCACTACAAGTGCACTGAAAGTAAAGTTGCTGTAGATCCGAGGGGGACGTGCAAGAAAAATAAAAAAACAGCATTTTAGCTTACATATGATTGGATGATAAAATCAGCAGAGCTTCCCCTAATTTCAGATCTACCCCTCAGATCCACAGCGACTGCACTTCCAAGTGCACTTGTAGTGCAAAGTGGATTTACCTTTTGTAAATAACCCCCATAGGCTAACATAGAGGTGTGTTTACAGGCTAAAAAAAAAACGTCCATTGCCTGTAAAAGAGGCATTTTTTTTAAGCCCAGTGTGCATGGGGCCTCAGGTAGGTCTCATAGGGACATGGTAGGTGGAAAATAAAGCTTTGATAACATAGACCATAAGCTGCACAGCTTCTGCACCCCAATCTTTTACACCAGCTTTGTACCATTCACTGTGAATTCCCAAAGCAAGCTGTTTTTGCATAGGTCTTCCTGCAAATGTGCAGTTCACCAGCACTTATACATCCTATAATATTGTAGCTTTAAAAGGAATTAGGGAGCTTTCACAATGATCTGGAGCCCTTCTCCCGCAGGACGGGTGTAGCGCAGTGTACGTGCGGTTTTTGTGTTGGTTAGCTGCACTTTGTCATAGACTTCTATTATGTCCCATGGTTCTGGTGCACCAGATCAGTATTAAAGGGGCCTTATTGTAAACTCTTTATAGTGAATAGCTGTCACAGCTTAGGTGTGGTTTGTCTAATTTTACTGGAACCTTGAGCAGCACTGATCCTTTGCAGCAACATCTGCTTTTTAAACAATATATAGTATTTTGGATATTAGAATCCTCTGGGGGTTATTTACGAAAGGCAAATCCACTTTGCACTGCAAGTGCCCTTGGAAGTGCAGTCGCTCTAAATCTAAGGGGTAGATCTGAAATGAGTGGAAGCTCTGCTGATTTTATCATCCAATCATGTGCAAGCTAAAATGCTGTTTTTTATTTTGCTTGCATGTCCCCCTCGGATCTACAGCGACTTTACTTCCAAGTGCACTTGCAGTGCAAAGTGGATTTTCCTTTAGTAAATAACCCCCCCTGCCTGTCTTTACCCCAGTATGTAAGTATACCTGGCAGAAGAGTAGCCAAATACTGCCTGCTAGCAGGGAGTCGCTGAATTATTACAAATAGGATACAAATGTCGCAGTTCACTTTTCATTTATCCCTGAAACTCTTTTTAGGCTTGCTTCCCACCATGTAGGTGTGACATAGCATGCCTACGGTTCCCGCACATCATGTGTAGGACAATCCATTAATTTCAAGGGGAACATGGGAGTGCACCGCTCCAAAGTAATCACCTCTCCTAAGAACAGCTGTCTCCGCAATCAGGCAGGGTGCTGGCTCTGTTTGCAACAGAGATAATGGAAGAAATAAAAGTATTGGTACAGTGCAAAGGGGTCTGGGACTTCTTTTGTGTGTTTTTTACACATAGGGCAATCCCTTGAAATGAATAGAAGAAACAGAACACTGGATAGCCGCACTCCAAAAAAGTTCACCTTTATTAAAAAATGGATATCAAAGCATCACAGAGCAATGCAGACTAACTGCACAGCTGCTGACACGTTTCACACCAGATATGTCTGGTGAGCACCATATCTGGTGTGAAACGTGTCAGCAGCTGTGAAGTTATTGCCCTGTGATGCTTTGATATCCATTTTTTAATAAAGGTGAACTTTTTTGGAGTGCGGCTATCCAGTGTTCTGTTTCTTCTATTCATTTCAAGGGATTGCCCTATGTGCAAAAAACACACAAAAGAAGTCCCAGACCCCTTTGCACTGTACCAATACTTATATACGATGTCTGGATACATTTTCTTTGTAGGCTTTCTTTTTTTTTTTGCATCTGGTGATCCATCCAGTAAGCCTGTTGTTTATAAAAGAGAAGTTCAGAATTTGAAAAAATAAAAAATAAACATGTATACTCACCTAGGTGGATGCAGCATCAATCCAGCTCTGCAGTGAGAACTGAGCGATCAAACACTGCTGATCGTTCAGTTATCCCCCTCCGCTCTGAGCAGAGAGATGTGACGGTCAGTCAGCAGCTCTCTGCTTTCCCCTCCAGCGCTCACTGGAGCACTGGGCTGTGAGGGGGGGAGGGCTGGCTCAGGTTTTCAGTGGATTGCTGAGGGGCTGAGCCAGGTGCTATTCCAAGCTTCTGGGCAGATAACAACCATATAGTCAGGAACTTTCCAGAGCCTGGACCAGCTAATTGATGTCAGACGACAGCAGATTTTAGCCGCTGTCGGCTGAAAACGGGTCATAGGAGGGCAGAACAAACTCCACTCATGATCCATAGGAGACGTACAGCCAAAAAAGCTTTGGCCATACTTCTCCTTACAACGATCAGCTTTTATTTATTTATGTAAAATCTTTATCCCAAAAGGAAAATAAACTGTTTGTTGTAACTGATTACAAAGTGTGATCTGGAGTTTGGCTTCAATGTGTTAGTGTATAAATCTGCTAGTATATTTAACCCTCCACTCCCCCAGACTGACAATGCTGCTGTCCCGCCTGTGCTCCTTTATCCAGAGTGGTGGCATTCTAATACAGAAGGTGCATTACTGGTTAGATCACCTGGCGAAAATAAAGGGGAAAAAAAAACAAATGCGAGCACCACATCTAAGGATTGGTAAGCTGCAGTATATTACATTTTTGGTTTGGGGTTTAATACGACTTTAAATGTTTTATTCATGTGGAAAATATCAATTTCAGATGATGCAATCTTTATTTTTATAAATTGAACACATGATGCAAAAATGCCCCGAGATCAAATGATGATTGTGGATTTATGTCTTTGGGTTTTATCTAATAGAATAGTGCAGATAGAAATGAGGTGTATACAGGAAAGGACCCATAGTAACCCATTATATATTAGCGTGTCTTCCTGCATGTGTCATCCAGTCATTGCCTTAATGGTTGCTGTTAGAGGCAGTAACTGCTCTTTGATAGTACATAGGCCTTTATGGATTCCTTTAAGACTATACTGACATATTATTGGCAATTGCATATCAGATCACACATTTTGATGTTTAGATTTTGTGTGTTAATTGTCAATTCATATGTAAATAATATGAAACAATATTAAATTTGAATGTGTCTATTCTGTCCTCCAACATGGGTTCATAGTGCTGGTATATTGGTGATGCTGGCTTCCGGTCTGTAATAGGTGAATACACAATCCAGGCATTGATTTGTAGAAAATTGAATGAAGATCGGATATTACTATTTCAATGGCTATTACTCTATCACTCCTATGTCTTTCTATCACAGTACATTATTGCTTGGTTAGCCAAAGACAGACAGGTCTTGTAAGAGACTTCCTAAAAAATCCCCCTACATCCGCCATTGATGCACATGCTACTCCTTCTTTTTAGTATGCACACAGTAATAAGATTGTGGTCTTTTCTTTCGGAAATAGATTTGATAGAATCACAATAGATTTTTTAGCATGCCTTGCCATGGTCAGCTGCATCATCACTGCTGATATACCTTATTACTCCTAGCAATACTCAGATCAGCCATATCATGTGCAAGAGTAGTGTATGGTCAACCTGACGCATGAATGATAAGTAGATGTCTCCTGTATAATTTTGATACTTAAAGTGGTATTAAACCCAAAAACAAAAATGTAATATACAGCCGTGGCCAAAAGTTTTGAGAATGACACAAATATGAATTTTCACAAAGTTTGCTGCTTCAGAGTTTTTAGATCTTTTTGTCAGACGTTACTATGGTATACTGAAGTATAATTATTAGCATTTCATAAATGTCAAAGGCTTTTATTGACAATTACATGAAGTTTATGCAAAGAGTCAATATTTTCAGTGTTGACCCTTCTTTTTCGAGACCTCTGCAATGCGCCCTGTCATGCTGTCAATCAATCTCTGGGCCACAACCTGACTGATGGCAGCCCATTCTTGCATTATCAATGCTTGGAGTTTGTCAGAATTTGTGGGGGCTTTTTTGTTCACTCGCCTCTTGAGGATTGACCAAAAGTTCTCAATGGGATTAAGGTCTGGGGATTTTCCAAGCCATGGACCCACAATTTTGATGTTTTGTTCCCCAAGCCACTTAGTTATAATTTTTGCCTTATGGCAAGGTGCTCCATCATGCTGGAAAAGGCATTGCTCCTCACCAAACTGTTCTTGGATGGTTGGAAGAAGTTGCTCTCGGGGGATGTTTTTGTACCATTCTTTATTCATGGCGATGTTCTTTGGCATAATTGTGAGTGAGTCCACTCCCTTGGCTAAGAAGCAACCCCACACATGAATGGTCTCAGGATTCTTTACTGTTGGCATGACACAGGACTGATGGTAGCGCTCACCTTTTCTTCTCCAGACAAGTTTTTTTCCGGATGCCCCAAACAATCGGAAAGGGGATTCATCTTAGAAAATGCCTTTACCCCAGTCCTCAGCAGTCCAATACCTTTTGCAGAATATCAGTCTATTCCTAATGTTTTTCCTGGAGAGAAGTGACTTCTTTGCTGCCCTTCTTAACACCAGGCCATCCTCCAAAAGTCTTCTCCTCACTGTGCATGCAGATGCACTCACACCTGCCTGCCGCCATTCCTGAGCAAGCTCTGCACTGGTGGTGCCCCGATCCCGCAGCTGAATTGACTGCAGGAAACTGTCCTGGTGCTTGCTGGACTTTCTTGGGCGCCCTGAAGCCTTCTTCATAAATGCAGAAGAATGTTTTTTATGGGATTAAGTTCATTTTCATGGCAAAGAGGGACTTTGCAATTAATTGCAATCCATCTGATCACTCTTGATAACCTTCTGGAGTATATGCAAATTGCCAGCATAAAAACGGAGGCAGCAGACTTTGTGAAAATTAATATTTATATTCTTCTCAAAACTTTGTTAGATGTGTCAGCTTCATTAATTTCTAGCTTTTAGGCTTTTATACGTTTATTATCATCTGGCGATCCAGCCAGTAAATCTGTTATTTTTCGGCTTACTTTAACATTCAAAGTTGCCCAGCAAAAGTGTAATTTATAGGGTTGAGATAAACCATTTACCACCGACAGGGGTGCTTACAATGATCAGCTTTTATTCATTCATGTGAAATCTTTAGCTCAAATAGAAAACTTGCTGCTGCAACTGCTTGTAAAGTGTTAGCTGGAGTTCATTTTCAATGTGTTAGTCAAGTTCATCTAAATCTGCTAATGCATCTAACATTACTGTCCCCCCAGACTGACAATGTTGCTGTCCAAAGATATCTCCATTCCTCCTCTATAGAATGGAGACACTCTAATGCCCCCGAACACACGATCGGATTTTCCGACGACAGATGTTGGATGTGAGCTTGTTGGCTGAAAGTCCAACCGTGTGTATGCTCCATTGAACATTTGTTGTAAAAGGTTCTCAAATTTTCCGATCGTGCGTCCAACACACAAAAGTTCACGCATGCTCAGAATCAAGCAGAAGGAGCCGAACTGGCTATTGAACTTCCTTTTTCTCGGCTTGTCATACGTCTTGTACGTCACCACATTCCCATATTCGTAATTGTTGGCCAACATTTGTGTAACCGTGTGTATGCAAGACAAGTTGGAGCCAACACCCTTCGAACAAAAATGTTGTTGCGGAAAGTCCGATCATGTGTACGGGGCATCAGACAGGAAGTGTGTTACTGGCCGGATCACCAGGTGAAAATAAATGGAATAAAATCCTAAAATGTAAGGATTAATAACCTGAAATACATTAATTTTTTGTTTTGGGGTTCAATATCACTTTTATCCTAATGTGTATATATGCCAAAAGCATAATCTCATCTCTTGTGTGTTTGGCTTTGGACCTGTTTCTATGCTCTTCCTCCAGGGAAAATGATGAAGAGGAACGGGTCTACAGGGGCAGATATAGCTGGGTAGGTGTAACAGATTATATTGAGGTAGAAGCACTGGAGTGCTAAAGAAAATAACTTTTCACTAAAAACTGATGTGGATCCAGCCATTCATCTCTGTGCAATGTTTTGGGCCATGTATGAAACCTTAGAATTAAAATTGCAAAGCTTTCTGACATATTCTAAGCAAATAGCTTTTCTGTCATTCACTAATTTAACCATGCATTCATCATGCATTCCAGTTGAGGGATATTTGCTGGCACAAATCACATTCCCTTTAAAATCGCTATGTAGCATTTTAATAAGCACAACCTTCTCATTCGATAGGATGACATATCCAGTGTTCTTCCATTACACTGTACCATCAGTAAGTGTTATACTTGTATAAGTGTTAAACATTGCGTTATAAAATAATGTATAATGCTGCAGGCTAGCCTTATGGTGAACTATTCATTTACCAGTATTATGCAACATGTAGTTATGAAGTACATAAGTATGTATTGATCTCTGAAATCATATTAAAATGATTTCTTTGTAAAAACAACTTGTCAGTGTTTTTTTTTTTCTTCTTTTTTTTTTTTTATAAAACAAATGGACAACTTTGGGGGTTATTTACTAAAGGAAAATCCACTTTGCACTGCAAGTGCACTTGGAAGTAAAGTCGCTGTAGATCCGAGGGGGTCAGACAAGGAAAATAAAAAACAGCATTTTAGCTTGCACACGATTGGATGATAAAATCAGCAGAGCTTCCCCTCATTTCAGATCTACCCCTTAGATTTAGAGCGACTGCACTTCCAAGTGCACTTGCAGTGCAAAGTGGATTTGCCTTTTGTAAATAACCCCCTATGTGTTATAACAACAAATTGCAATAAATAATTGAATCCAAATGTAATTCTCTAAGATAATGCCAATAGTTTAGAATTAATAATACTCAGCAGGTGACTGTGCACAGTTGAAATCAGTAGATGCTTCTCTGCAGTTCATGAACATAATGCAATACAATCATTGTCCACAAGGTGTCACTGGTATACAATATCATAACTTAACATAATCCGTAAAGCTGAGTAGCAAAGTGAAGTGCTTCATCAAAGACCTTCATGGCAGGATCATCAGTAAGGATCAGTCGAACACCCCTCACTTCGGTTCGCACCAGAACCTGCGAACAGACCAAAACTTTGTGTGAACTTTAGAACCCTATTAAAGTCTATGGGACTGGAATGTTCAAAATCTAAAGTGCTAATTTTAAAGGCTAATATGCAAGTTAGTCCTAAAAAGTGTTTGGGGACCTGGGTCCTGCCCCATGGGACATCAATGCATAAAAAAAGTTTTAAAAATGGCAGTTTTTTTCGGGAGCAGTGATCTTAATAATGCTTAAAGTGAAACAATAAAAGTGTAATATTCCTTTACATTTCGTACCTGGGGGGTGTCTATAGTATGCCTGTAAAGGGGCGCATGTTTCCCATGCTTAGAACTGTCCCTTCACAAAGTGTCTTTTCTGCAGGAAAAAAAGTCATTTAAAATCACTCACGGCTATAATGAATTGTCGGCTCCCCGTAATACAGAGGACAGTCATTGAAAGTCATTAATAAATAAAAAAGCGTGGGGTTCCCCCAAATTCAATTACCAGGCCCTTCAGGTCTGGTATGGATATTAAGGGGAACCCCGCATTAAATAAAAAAAAATGACGTTGGGTTCCCCATAAAAATCCATACCAGACCTGAACCCCCTAAATATCCATACCAGACCCGAGAAGGGTCTGGTATGGATTTTAAGGGGAACTTCACGCCAAATAAAATAAAAAATGGTGTGGAGTTCCCCCTAATCCATACCAGACCCTTTATCCGAGCACGCAACCTGGCAGGCCGCAGGAAAAGAGGGGGGGCGAGAGAGCACCCCCCCTCCTGAACCGTACTAGGCCACATGCCCTCAACATTGGGAGGATGCTTTGGGGGTCTCCCTCCAGTGCAGCGCATCCATCCTCTGTCTCCACTGGCGGAGACACTGCGGGGATCCCAGCAGCCTGACATTTCTTATATGAGGAGGGCGGTGCCATGCGTCACCTGACCCCACCCCCCTCTGACGCAAGTGGGAAAGCCTGGCTTCCCCAATGACGTGTGGGTGACCCCGCCCCCCTCTGATGTAACGGAAACATATAAGAAATGTCAGGCTGCCGGGATCCCCGCAGTGTCTCCGCCAGTGGAGACAGAGAATGGATGCACTGCGCTGGAGGGAGAGATCACATGTCGCTGGATCAGATCAGCCATCGCTGGACCCCGGAGAGATGATCATCCATTGCTGGGTAGAAAGAGTGGATTAGCACTGCTGGAATCTTTTTTTAAAAATGTTTATTTTTAATAAAGGACTTTTGCAACGGTGTGTGTGTCTCTTTTAACATTCTTTTACACTTTCTTTGTGAAATGGTAGGGGTTCTTTTGTACCCCCTTACCATTTCAAACCAGGGGGGCGGGATCTGGGGGTCCCCTTGTTAAAGGGGGCTTCCAGATTCTGATAAGTCCCCTGCCCGCAGACCCCCACAACCACCGGCAACTCATCAACATGGGGACAAGGTGCTTTGAAGGGTCACAGACCCCCAAAGCATCCTCCCAATGTTGAGGGCATGTGGCCTGGTACGGTTCAGGAGGGGGGGGCACTCTCTTGTTCCCCCTCTTTTCCTGCGGCCTGGCAGGTTGCGTGCTCAGATAAAGGGTCTGGTATGTATTTTTATGGGGAACTCAACGTCATTTTTTTTTTAATTTGCCGTGGAGTTCCCCTTAAAATCCATACCAGACCTGAAGGGCCTGGTAATTGAATTTGGGGGAACCCCACGCTATTTTTTTTTTTTGTTTATCAATGACTGTTCTCTGTATTATGGGGAGCCGACAATTCATTATAGCTGCGAGTGATTTTAAATGACTTTTTTTCCTGCAGAAATGACACTTTGTGCAGGGACAGTTCTAAGCACGGGAAACATGCGCCCTATTCACAGGCATACTATAGACACCCCCCAGGTACGAAATTTAAAGGAATATTACACTTTTATTGTTTCACTTTAAGCATTATTAAAATCACTGCTCCCGAAAAAATGGCTGTTTTAAAACTTTTTTTTGCATTGATACATGTCCACTGGGGCAGGACCCAGGTCCCCAAACACTTTTTAGGACAATAACTTGCATATTAGCCTTTAGCACATTAGATTTCTCCCATAGACTTGTACAGGGTGTTCCGCGGCTTTTCAAATTTGCCGCGAACACCCCAAATTGTTCATT
Organism: Lithobates pipiens; assembly: GCF_037356315.1. Taxonomy (NCBI): domain Eukaryota; kingdom Metazoa; phylum Chordata; class Amphibia; order Anura; family Ranidae; genus Lithobates; species Lithobates pipiens. The sequence goes on along the minus strand of NW_027507686.1, from coordinate 190,807,356 downwards.
GTTCACTGTTCGGTGAACAGGCAATGTTCGAGTTGAACATGAGTTTGATTTGAACTCAAAGCTCATCCCTAATCATCAGTAATATTTTAATGAAGGCTGCAGATTTAGAAATAATGAAAAAATGTCTGTAATTAAGATTGTATGAGATTTTACTGATTAGATTTAGCTCTACTTTAAATAAGAATGTTGGTTAATTCAAAATTTGTAAGCAGGAAAGTTTTTTTATTGCAGAAGAGACATGTTTTGTCTCATCTGCAATAAACAATTCTTACAGTCCTCCCCACAAACTGCGTCGGTTGAGCTGCACGTGTATATATAATTATACAATTTCAGCATCTGCTGAGATGAATTAATGCCTGTGTGCATGTGCAGGGGTAATGTCATCCCGGTGTCGAATACTGTCCCCCATCGGATAGTGTCCGCCCTGTACTGCGCTTGCTCAGTACGCAGGACAAGGAGATGCCCAAAGTCTCCAAAGATGAACGGCGCCTGCGCACTGAGTCCAGGTTCAGGTCAAGCCCCACCATCCAAGTGGACATAGAGTTAGAATAAAAATTTGCAGAGCGAAACGAGTCTGTGCCCGAAGCATGACGAGCAAAGCGAGCACACGAGGGGCCCTCTTACTAAGTGCTGTTTAACATCATCTACCGTATGTCCACTTGCATGGTGGGGCTTTAACCTGGCCTCAGGGCAGAAGGTACTCTTAAGTGCGCATTTGCCGTTCATCTTCGGAGACTTTCGGCGTCTCCTTGTCCTCCGTACTGCGCAAGCACTGCGCCTGTACAGTACGGTGCGGACACTATCTGATGGGGGAACAGTTCTCGGCAGAACACCGGCCTGGCCAATCAAAATAGCCAAGGATCTTACACATGACAGAAGCAAGTGAGAAGATTTTGGTTCTAGCGAGGGAGCTTGCAGATGTTGCATTTTCGTTTGTATGTAAACATTTTAAATTTGCATTCATTCTTATTTTTAGTGCCAACTTAAAGAGGGATTCCACCAAAAAAAATAATATTAAAAGCCAGCAGCTATAAATACTACAGCTGCTGACTTTTAATAAATGGACACTCACCTGTCCCGGGTTCCAGCGATGCCGGCAGCCGAGGCCGATCGATCGCTCGGCCCTCGGCTGCTGCCGCCACCATTCCAGGTGAGGGAATCAGGAAGTGAAGCGAATCGGCTTCACTTCCCGGTTCCCTACTGCGCATGCGCGAGCCGCGCCGCGCAATAGGAAATCTCCGCGCTGTCACTGGGTTCCGTGTGTGTCCCAGCAGACAGCGCGGCAGGGCAGGAAATGGCGTAGACTCCCGTGGGAGTCTATGCCCGGAAGTGGGTGAAAATACCTGTCTTTGACAGGTATCTCCACCCCCCTCCCCCCTGAAAGGTGTCAATTGTGACACCGGAGGGGGGGAGGGATCCGATCAGCGGAGGTTCCACTTTAGGGTGGAATCCCGCTTTAAATAAAATGTTTGTACCAGATTTATGATTGTAGTGCCTTTGTAAAAGGGAAAACTTACAGAATTCAATTTGTATAGGTAAGTAGGGAAGACCCTCACCATGCCAACATCCAAAATATATTATATTCAAGGATTGACCAAGTCAAAAAATGAACGGACTTTGTGCGTACATAATGAGAGAGAGAATCAGTAAAAAAGTATACATTTTATATAAAATGTATACTTTTTTACTGATTGTCTCTCTCTCATTATGTGCCCACAAACTACATTATTTTTTTGACTTGGTCAATCCTTGAATACATTTTTATAGGTAACCCTAAAAAAAAATTGGTAACCCAAAAATTTGTATCTCAAATTTTTGTTTTCTCTAATTATTTAACGTCTTCATTCACGCCCTGTTTTTTTTTTTCTTGCATTTTCGAAATAAACCATTTAAACTTGTGTTTGTCTTTGAAATGCACAAGTTTATAACATACACTTTGCTGCATGCTATATTCCCATATTTCTTTTTCATACTATGCACTGTAGTATATATCCTAGCATATATATCCTAGCATTGTCTATTGCCCTCCCCAGATAGTCGGCTGGTGTTTTTTTTTTGGGGTGGGTGCAGCCACACAGGCACCCACAGGCACCCCCCAGTCAGCCAGGACTTCTCCAGAGCCTCTCCCATCCTCTGGAACTCTCTACCTCAATCTGTCTACTACTCTGGCTGTCTTTAGGCGATCCCTGAAAACTCATCTCTGCAAGGAAGCCTATCACACCCTCCAACTAATATTTATTCAATTCCATCAAATCATCCCCCACAGTTATAACCTTTTGTACCACTTGCCCACCCTATTATATTGTAAGCTTTTTTGAGCATAGCCCTCTTAACCCTTTTATGGTATTGTAATTACACTGTCTCCCTTTTTAGATTGTAAAGCGCTGTATAAATCCTGTATAATAATAATAATAATGTGCGCACTTACCCACTAGGGCAGAGGTTCTCAACCTCTCTAGTGCCATGACCCCTTGATAAAACCTCCCAAGTTGTGGTGACCCCTCACAGTAAATTTATTTTCGCAGCGTGGGTTGTCAGCACCCAAGGCAAGACAAGTCATTTGCGCCCCTAACCTACAGACATTTAGCGTTCCCTGAGTCCCTTCCTCTCGTACTGTGTTAAAACCCCTTATGGTACATTTTAGGTTGTACCACTCTTCTCCTTTCTTCCCTTTTATCTCTCTCTATCCTAATTTCTTGTTTTTTTCCCCCCATCAAGCCATCTTTCTTGTTCTTTCTCTTATTCCTTCTCTCCCTTTTTCTTTGTTCCTCCCCCTTCCATGTATTCTCTATTTTTATTCCTTTTCTTACTCCTTGGCGGGGGATTGGATGAGTGGCCATGCTGGTGGGGAGTTGGGATGGGTGGCAATGCTGGGGTAAGTTCTGATCGGCCAACTTAGATGCTCTTGGTCAAGGTCATCTGCTGATCTGAGAACTGTAGTGGGGACATTTAATGGCAACTATAATCACAGGTAGTGTTACTCACTGTGTCTCCGACTTTGTGGTGTCTCTTAGCAGTGACACCTATGTTGAAATCAGGAGATAGGGTCTCCTCCAGACCCTCCCACTTCTCATTCCTCACCAGTCAGCTAACCTCAAGTCTCTGCCCCCCCAGCCATGCCATGAACTGAATGGGTAGCTGCGAAGAGGCCGAGTGGGCGGCCGCAGGCTCTAGGAACAGCCCAGCTGGGTGGCCATAGGCTCCAGGAACAGCCCAGCTGGGCGGCCGCAAAAAGGCTGGGAGAGCGGTGTGGGCTTCTGGAACAGCCCAGGATTTGATGACCCTTGGCAAATCATCATTCGACCCTCGAAGGGGTCCCACCCCCCAGGTTGAGAACCACTGCAATAGGGTGTCACCTTATGAGTGGCCGGGTAACTGACACAATTGCCTTTAAAGTTGAACTCTTCCCAAATGGGCCCTCTAGGACCTTACAACCCCTGGGCAACAACATTGGCTAAATAGACAGCATATACCTTTTTTTGCAAAGCTGTTTGTACATAGTTCAAAGTGCTGGTGTACAACCAGGTTATGTATAGGTACAGGGGAGGTAAACATGTTACATTCACATGACACAGTAATGTGGTGAGTGATTACAATGATAAAGGAAAATCCACATTAATTTGCAAGTTGGACTTTAATACACATCACTCCACATCCTGACCATGAATCTGTCCTCAGTTCACTGCTGTCTACAAGTTCAAAGTCCCAGGGCTACACTAACAGTCATTCGTCCCTAATTTTACATGGCATGGTGACCCTCTGATAATGTAGAGCTCTTGAGATCTCACCTCCCCTTTGTTTCCAAGAGTTGTACGTGCCTGCTGCAGCATTCATCCTACCCACACACTCTGATATGTATACACTGCCCATAAATGATGGGTATATGTTCACTTAATCGTATTTTAGCTTAGATATCAGAAATATAAACCGCAGTATACTATATCTCACCATATGCTGTTCAAAATACTTCCTTTGCTCCAAATTTGATAGATTTGAAAATATTTTTGTTCATATGTTCTGTTTTGCAGGGAATAGAATCGGGGGTGTAAATAAAGGGGTCACAATTGTGACCCGGCCATATGCTCCAGAGGGCCCATGCGGCTCCTCTGTATACCTGGATAGTAGGGATGGCATATAGAGAAACCGATCCCCTCTGTTTCCCCCCTGCAGGTGCTGAAAGCTTGCTTCTCCTCCTCTGCCTCCTGCAGGCATTCAGCCATTGCAGGAGGAAAATAGAGGGGATCAGTTTCTGTACATGATGCCCCCTTGCTGCCCCTCTTGTTCAGGTCCTGCTTTCCCCATGTGCGCTCTCCTGCCCCCACAGCTCTTCTGGTCCTCCTCTCCCTTCTCCCAGCTGCTGTCGGTGATGTGTCAGGATGGAGAGCGTGGAAGGGGCCAGTAAATATGTAATTTACCAGCCCCTTCCTTTTCTGAATGGACAGAGTCAGTGATCGGTACTGATCACTGACTCTGTCCATTCATAACTGAAGCATAATAAACAGTGTTTACTATGCTTCAGTTTGAATAAACTGGAAGTTCTGTACAGAGCCATTCCTGTCCATTAATTTTGTGCATCTGAGGCTGCAGATGTGGAGATTGAGGGCTGTGTCCCCAATCTTCTTTCTATCTCTCAAAGGTGAAACATCAGAAGTCTGTTTAGACCCCTGATATTTCACCAAACCTCCCCAACAGGGCTCAAAACAAACTGTAAAAAATAATCAAAAATTACATAGTAAAAAACATAAAAATGAATGGGTGAGTACATGCAGTAGTTTGTCCCATCTTCTCAGGTGCTGTCTAAAGTTAGCTGTGAGATAGGACAGGGCGCCCCTCCTCACTCTACGGCCGTTCGAATATGCAGCAGGCATGAAGATGGCTGCTTTCACAGAACATTCATGCTTCTATGTGGTGGCTGGCAATTGGACTGGTACATTATAGATTACATTACATTATAGAGCGTTTCTCCTGAGGAAACGTGTAGAGAAATTCCTCAATGGACCACTCTGACATGGATATAGGATTAGGTGTATTTGGAAGATATGATGAGAATCAGGGCCGACTTTAGCGCAGGGCAAACGGGACACCTGCCCTGGGCCCAATGTTTGTAGGGGGGCCCGCACTACTACCCGCGAATTGGGGCCCCAATGAAGGTTTTGCAGAGTGCACAGAGGACACGGGAGGCTGTATTCCCGCGCTAGCCAGCTGAGAGGGGGCGGGGCCGGAAGCTCCACTGACGCTCTGACCTCGCCCCCGTGCAGCCAGTATGCTCGGAACAGAGCAGCTGTAGTTAGAGCAGTGATCGGAGTGGGAGCGTCAGTGGAGCTCCACTGACACTCCCACTCCGATCACTGGCACTCACTACAGCCGCTCTGTTCCAAGCATACAGGCTGCACGGGGCGGACCTACTGCAGGACCTACTGCAGTCTCTGATTGTCTTCTGCAGTATGTCCGCAGTCTTTGATTGTCTCCTGCAGTATGTCCGCAGTCTCTGATTGTCTCCTGCAGTAGGTCCGCAGTCTCTGATTGTCTCCTGCAGTAGGTCCGCAGTCTCTGATTGTCTCCTGCAGTATGTCTGCAGTCTTTGATTGTCTCCTGCAGTATGTCTGCAGTCTCTGATTGTCTTCTGCAGTATGTCCACAGTCTCTGATTGTCTCCTGCAGTATGTCCGCAGTCTTTGTCTCCTGTAGTATGTCCGCAGTCTCTGATTGTCTCCTGCAGTAGGTCCGCAGTCTCTGATTGTCTCCTGCAGTATGTCCGTAGTCTTTGATTGTCTCCTGCAGTATGTCCGCAGTCTCTGATTGTCTCCTGCAGTATGTCCGCAGTCTCTGATTGTCTCCTGCAGTATGTCCCCAGTCTCTGATTGTCTCCTGCAGTAGGTCCCCAGTCTCTGATTGTCTCCTGCAGTATGTCCTTAGTCTCTTATTGTCTCCTGCAGTATGTCCGCAGTCTCTGATTGTCTCCTGCAGTATGTCCGCAGTCTCTGTCTCCTGCAGGAAGTCTGCAGTCTCTGATTGTCTTCTGCAGTAGGTACGCAGTCTCTGATTGTCTCCTGCAGTAGGTCCGCAGTCTCTGATTGTCTCCTGCAGTAGGTCCGCAGTCTCTGATTGTCTCCTGCAGTAGGTCCGCAGTCTCTGATTGTCTCCTGCAGTAGGTCCGCAGTCTCTGATTGTCTCCTGCAGTATGTCTGCAGTCTTTGATTGTCTCCTGCAGTATGTCTGCAGTCTCTGATTGTCTCCTGCAATATGTCTGCAGTCTCTGATTGTCTCCTGTAGTATGTCCGCAGTCTTTGATTGTCTCCTGCAGTATGTCCGCAGTCTCTGATTGTCTCCTGCAGTATGTCCGCAGTCTCTGATTGTATCCTGCAGTATGTCCGCAGTCTCTGATTGTCTCCTGCAGTAGGTCCGCAGTCTCTGATTGTCTCCTGCAGTAGGTCCACAGTCTCTGATTGTCTCCTGCAGTAGGTCCACAGTCTCTGATTGTCTCCTGCAGTAGGTCCGCAGTCTCTGATTGTCTCCTGCAGTAGGTCCGCAGTCTCTGATTGTCTCCTGCAGTAGGTCCGCAGTCTCTGATTGTCTCCTGCAGTAGGTCCGCAGTCTCTGATCATCTCCTACAGTATGTCCGCAGTCTCTGATTGTCTCCTGCAGTATGTCCGCAGTCTCTGATTGTCTCCTGCAGTATGTCCCCAGTCTCTGATTGTCTCCTGTAGTATGTCCCCAGTCTTTGATTGTCTCCTGCAGTATGTCTGCAGTCTCTGATTGTCTCCTGTAGTATGTCCGCAGTCTCTGATTGTATCCTGCAGTATGTCCGCAGTCTCTGATTGTATCCTGCAGTAGGTCCGCAGTCTCTGATTGTCTCCTGCAGTAGGTCCGCAGTCTCTGATTGTCTCCTGCAGTAGGTCCGCAGTCTCTGATTGTCTCCTGCAGTAGGTCCGCAGTCTCTGATTGTCTCCTGCAGTAGGTCCGCAGTTTCTGATTGTCTCCTACAGTATGTCCGCAGTCTCTGATTGTCTCCTGCAGTATGTCCGCAGTCTCTGATTGTCTCCTGCAGTATGCCTGCAGTCTCTGATTGTCTCCTGCAGTATGTCCCCAGTCTCTGATTGTCTCCTGTAGTATGTCCGCAGTCTTTGATTGTCTCCTGCAGTATGTCCGCAGTCTCTGATTGTCTCCTGCAGTATGTCCGCAGTCTCTGATTGTATCCTGCAGTATGTCCGCAGTCTCTGATTGTCTCCTGCAGTAGGTCCGCAGTCTCTGATTGTCTCCTGCAGTAGGTCCGCAGTCTCTGATTGTCTCCTGCAGTAGGTCCGCAGTCTCTGATTGTCTCCTGCAGTAGGTCCGCAGTCTCTGATTGTCTCCTGCAGTAGGTCCGCAGTCTCTGATTGTCTCCTGCAGTAGGTCCGCAGTCTCTGATTGTCCCCTGCAGTAGGTCCGCAGTCTCTGATCGTCTCCTACAGTATGTCCGCAGTCTCTGATTGTCTCCTGCAGTATGTCCGCAGTCTCTGATTGTCTCCTGCAGTATGTCCGCAGTCTCTGATTGTCTCCTGCAGTATGTCTGCAGTCTCTGAACCTCTCCTGTAGTATGTCTGCACTCTCTGACACTCTCCTGTATTAAGGGTATTAATGTGCCCCTTTACTTGCTCAATTATTTAGGATTGCTCCACTGCTCAGTGAGAGGTAATGATGTGCATTAACCTGTAGCAACCAATCAGCGAACCGTAGTGATCTGCTTTAATCTCTAGCAGCCAATCAGTAAGTGGTAATGATGTGCATTAACCTCTAGCAACCAATCGGCAAGCAGAAATTATGTGTTGTAACCTCTAGCAACCAGCCAGCGAGCAGTAAGGATAGGCTGTAACCTCTGGCAAACAATTGCAATCACTGCGGGATCTGCTGCAGTAAACTGATTTTGAGTCTACCTGCTATTTTTTGTATGTCTCAGAATAGAGGGGGGGCCCCAAGAAAATGTTTGCCCAGGGCCCAATCAAAATTAAAGAAGGCCATGATGAGAATTAGTTACGTGAAATAAAAAAATACATAAACATGCAATGTGAGAAAAAATTTATTATATATATGAACAGAATTTTTTATAAAGACAGTAAAAATAAAGGAATTTTCAAGAGTTTACTAAACTTGTGAGAATTTTAGGAGTAGCCAAAAAGTCTCAGAAGGATTCAAAAATTGTAATTATCCTTAGACAGCACCTAGGAAGATGGAGGTATAACTATGTTCCTTGGAGCAGTGGTCGCCAACAAGTGGTCCATGATTTGGGGTTCCCCTGCAAATCAACATTCTGGCAGATGTATACTGCCCAATGTTGTTTCCAGTGCTGTTCTCAATGCGCGCTGACAGTCAGTGCTGTGCTGTCAGTGTGCATTGATACCCGATGCCTCCTCTATAGTTTTGGCTACTGTAATCTCAGAGGGAGGCGCCGGGAGTAGTGCAGTTAGTGGGAGGTGAGGAAGGAGGGGACTTCTGTGCTAATCACAGACTTTGGGAGGAGCTTGAGCACATGACTGGATGAGGAGGTGAGAACTAATGATGAGTCTGTGTATTGCAGCAATGTAATGCGGAGTGTGGAGGGAGGGGCAGAGAGCCGCAGTACTGTATGTATAGAGCAGAAGTGTGATCCGGGGCAGGAGGGCAGAGAGCCGGAGCATTGTGTGTAAGGCATGTAAAATTCACGTTAGTGGCCTGTGGGATTCAAAATTGTGAGTTTAGTGGTCCATGAGGTCCGAAAGGATGACGACCACTGCCTTAGAGAACAGAACACGCTAATAAAAATTGAAGTGAGACTTCTTTAAAGTAACGTTCTTTCATTTATATACCATCCATTATTATCCTGTCCATACACATTATATGCAATTTCGTTTATACAATCCAATGTTATATAGCGAGGTGCACAGAGATTCTTCAAGAAAGAAAATTGAATAGCCTATAAAAATGAAATCTCAGTATGGTAATACTGGTAAAAGATGAATGGTTGCTATGAATAACTAAAATGTTGTGTTAGTAATATACGAGATATTTGTCCTATTGCCCTTTAGGAAATAAAATGTACTTCCCATTTGTATTACATGCTTTCTAAGAATATTCTGTGTTTTCCCAAGAGTCATCGTACAATTGTACTATAGTACTTGACAAAGGTATACTTTCTCTTTATCTAATCTGATATTGACTTCAACTGGATTTAACTGGCTTCTGCTGGTAATCACAAGAAACAAGATGAAAATTTAGCAAAAGGAGTCATGGTTGTTGGGATGCCGGTAGGTGCTCACTCATTAAGGCCGGGTTCACACCGCTGCGATGCGGGAACGCCGCGAATCCGCGGCGTTTTCCCGCATCGCATTACTCCCGCCGGCAGTTCACACTGCCCTATGCGGACGGCTGGGAGTGTCAATGTTATGTTAATGACACCCCCAGATCCGTCGGCATATCGCAGTGCGATCTGCCGACTCGCACAGGAATCGGATCGCATGGTGTGAACCCCCATGCGATCCGATTCTGTTGCGGACCCAAAAAAGGGTCCCGTGCGAGTTTGCTGCGGGAGCGCTGCGAATTCAGCCATACTATCTGTATGGCTGAACTCGCATTGCTACGGAGATCGGATGTGATTTGCTGTGCGAATCACATCCGGATCTCCCCCCGCAGCAGTGTGAACCCAGCCTAAAGTTAGTTTATATGGTATTTATTGTGCGTATGTTATTTTTGTGGTAAATACCACATGAACTGATAATGAATTAACATTTTCAATATTGCATACGATATTTGGATCAAATGGGTCACGTGATCCAAATATCACATGTGATATCCTTTACTGAGCAGACCCCCCAGGTCTTTATAAGTGATATTATATTGATATCACTATTGTGTTTGACAAGACCTGAGTGGATTACCATCATACTGTATAATATTTAAGGAGTACCTCACTGTTTGGAATATAACCATTCATCACTACAACCAAACACATTTTTAGCTGCTAATGGAGTTTAAATAATGCATGAGGCTCAATTTATAAAGCAGCCACACCAGGATAAGTATTTTTATTTTCATCTCTAATATTATATCTAAGTGGCAGGTATTTTTAGTTTGAGTCCAATGAGAGAATTAAGGTCACGTGGCTGAAAACATAATGCCTTAGGAAAGACTTCATAACTGACTAGGGGTGCAACTGATCAAAAAACTCACGGATCGGATCGTTCTCCAGATCAGAGTCACGGATCGGATCTTTTTTTTTTTGGATCAGCAAAAAAAAAAAAAAAAAAAAAAGACAAGACAAATCTTGTTACACCCTCCGGAGTTTTAGATTTCAGTTATTTTCAACACAAATTGGAGCTTATATGCTTAAATACAGTATTTGTAAATCCGACGGACTAAATGTTAAATGTGAAAATCAGAGGTGTTCTGTCACATTAGCAACCATGTAAGGTCAGCAGGTTTGCTGCTGCTTTTAAAATTTAACATCTATTCTAAACAGTCCGTCGGATTTACAAATACTGTATTTAAGCATATAAGCTCTGTTTTGTGTTGAAAATGACTGTGAAATCTAAAACTCCGGTGGGTGTAGCAATATGTCCGCTTGCCCCCTTCTCACTCTATCATTACTGTGCAGGAGTGTGGGGTGTAAGATGGCGGCGACGAAAAGCCACTTCCAGATGAGACAGCGGCTGCGGCCGGGTGTACCAAGATGGCCACCGCTCCGGAGCTAGGCCGAAGCCGCGACCTTTCCAAAGCCACGCGATCCATGGGGCGCTCCACGAATCGCGTGGTGTGCCGATCCGAACAGGTTGACCCGTTCAGATCACGGATCGGTGAAAATCCATTGCACCCCTATAACTGAATAACACTCTAATTCAATAAAAAATAATAATACATTTTCACATATTTATGGACAACCCAAATCCTTCTGTTTTATTTTTATTTAATTGAAAAATGTTTGTAGATACCTTGGTAAATTCAATTTGGTAATATAAGGCTCTTTTCTTTTCGTAAAATCTTTATTTTATTGCTTAAACTGTTGTATTTAACTAAAATATCTTAATTTGTAATCATTTCTCTTTCTCCTTATGCCTGATTAGGCTATAGATAGAATACAAGTCTGGCCTTCATGCGAATGTAACAATCGTGCAATGCATCACAAACCATATTTAGCATCCTTGCCATTTCTAGATCTGTGCTTTATCCTGTTTCCATGGCGATGGCTGGCGATGGCTGGCGATGAAGCGGCTCCATGTGCTCCTACAGACAGCTTTGACAAGGGAGTGGGCTGTTTTGGCTTACTGTACCCCTAGAGATTTAGCAGAAGATACACTGGCCTCCCCTGACTTGAAGGAAGGCAGTGACAAAAGATATGGTTACCAAGACGAAAAGTACAGATTTTTTAATTTAGTATTTCTGTTTCAATCTTTTTTTTTATTTTTTTAAATATTTATTTATGACTTATTTTCATTTATAATAATATTATAAATGTATAATAAATTAATATAATATAATAATACTATTATTTTTATATTTATTGTAATATTTAAAAAAAAAAAAACTGAAGGAAGCAGTATCCACCACAGTAGACCATTGTAACACTGATCTAACAGATAAACAGTCTGATGAGTAGTAAACTGAAATCCACAGAATTTAAGTGTTGATCCTTGAACATATGAAGTCAACTTACCATGTAAGGGGTAAAAAAAAAAAAAAGATAAATTGGAAAGGAAAAGAGAGAAAAGAAAAAAAAAATGAAAAAAGGAATTGAAAAAATGAAATAAAACCTGAGGTAAGAGAAAAGAAAAGAAGAACAAGTCATAAGAAGGTTGTTCCAGTCCACAACCTCGGAAACATAGAAGGGAAGCATCAGGAAAGATCTTGGCGATTATCGGTGGCACCGTATACCAGTAAGACAAAACATTGTAATTTGTCTCTATAAGTGTAGGATTGAGGATCTCTCTGATTTTTTTTATTTTTATTTAGTATTTCAGGTTAATTTTCTCCATATGGAAGACGAAAAATCCCATTGCAAGTAAATATTATTTTGTTTTAATGCATACATTTACCGTATTTATCGGCGTATAACACAAGTCAGCTTATAACACGCACCGCAAGTTTAGGAGGGAATTTTACGGAAATTTTTTTTTAGGAGGGTCTTTTAAGGAAAAAAACGTACATTTAGATACATCATCATACATCATCTAACCATCAGAATGCATGTGCCTCCACTGTGGGGACACTATGTTAGTGTTAGGACCACAGATACCAGGGTGCCTTGACGTGGCTCTGTGGCTCAAGCATGCGTTTGCAAATGCGTGTGGACTAAACCCCTGTTTTTAACGCATACTGTTAGACAGGTTAATTTGGTTGTCTGTGAGCTGGTGGTAAGTAGGCTTTGGTTTTTTTCCCTGGGCATTCCCCAGACTTTGTTGTTACCTATTGTTTAGCCTTCCAAAGCCACTTACTGCGATAGCCAGCTATAGATGAGGGCGGTGGGCAAGTTCTTGATAACACGGTAGTGTTTGCATTGGTCCAGCAATGCACCAACACCTTTGCTGCCATTGTGCTCTTGCTGGGTGTTTGGTGTGTTCCTGTACCTTTAAGGAGGGGTGGCTCCCCTTCAGTCCACCTGCCCTCATCTAAACATCAGAATGCATGTGCCTCCACTGTGGGGACACTATGTTAGTGTTAGGACCACAGATACCAGGGTGCCTTGATGTGGCTCTGTGGCTCAAGCATGCGTTTGCAAATACGTGTGGACTAAACCCCTGTTTTTAACGCATACTGTTAGACAGGTTAATTTGGTTATAGGGAAAAATAAGATTGCGCTATGAACAAATTTACCTGTTCACCAGACAGGTTAAAAAATAACTAAAATGAAGTGAACTATAAGGGGTTAAAGCTGCCTGTGCTTGAAACCTATCCCTATTAGTGATGGCCGAACGGTTCGCCCGGCGGTCGTTTCGCGGCGAATTTCCGACTTTCGCCGTCCGCGGGTTCGAACGCCTTTTTCCGTCGTTCGCCCCGGCGGACTTACGTGTTTAATGTATACAAGAACTTTAACCTTTCGTGACACGTTTATCATGTGTTACAGGACAACCAATTGAGACATGACAGCTCATGGACACTTGGACATTCCCCCTAACCTATAAATACACCCGATCCGGTGGCCATTTTACATTCTTTCTTCTGTCACTGTAGGGAAAGGATCCTGTGTGGAGTAGGGACAGAGAAAACGCTAGCTATTTGGTACACAAAAGTTCTTTTCAGGACTGGTATAGGTGTTAGGTCAGCAGCCTGAGTTTCTTTTGTCAGTTTAGATAAAGGGACAGAGCGCTGTATGCTGCTATTTTAGGGACAGCTCAGCCAGATTAGTCTTTCTTCATCATCATCATCATCATCATCATTAGCTGTTACTATCAGGTCCACAAAAGAGCTGTTCCAGCTAATCGTTCCAGCCTACTCTTTTTTGCCAATTTGTATAGGGACAGGCAGGAAGCAGTGTGTCAGGCAGTGAGGATAATTTTAAAGACTTGCTGTTACTATTAGTTCCACAAAGGTTCTTTTCAGGACTGGTATCAGTGGTACGGTAATAGGCTTGTACACGTATAATATTCTTTCTTCCAAATATAGAAAGAATATTATACTTGACTGCTGCCCTTCTGCTGCAGTCTGCTAATCATTCACAACTCACTTGTTCCACAAAAGTTCTTATAAGGACTGGTAACTTGGTCTGTCTAGGGTGCTACGGTACATAGGCTTGGGTGCGGTACAGTCTGCTGTTCTGTAAGGACCGCTATCGGTCCACAATAGATAGGGTTGCCGTGCACTACTGCTGACCGCTGCCCTATACTGCAGCAGTCCTTCAGCGGTATAGGGACTGACGCACAGTCTGCTAAACACTAATACACAACCTGCTTGGTCCACAAAAGTTCTTATAAGGACTGGTAACTTGGTATAGGGTGCTACGGTACATAGGCCTGAGTGCGTTACAGTCTGCTGTTCTGTAAGGACCGCTATCGGTCCACAATACATAGGGTTGACGTGCACTACTGCTGACCGCTGCCCTATACTGCAGCAGTCCTTCAGCGGTATAGGGACTGACGCACAGTCTGCTAAACACTAACACACAACCTGCTTGGTCCACAAAAGTTCTTATAAGGACTGGTAACTTGGTATAGGGTGCTACGGTACATAGGCCTGAGTGCGTTACAGTCTGCTGTTCTGTAAGGACCGCTATCGGTCCACAATACATAGGGTTGCCGTGCACTACTGCTGACCGCTGCCCTATACTGCAGCAGTCCTTCATTGGTATAGGGACTGACGTACAGTCTGCTAATCACTAACACACAACCTGCTTGGTCCACAAAAGTTTTTATAAGGACTGGTAACTTGGTATAGGGTGCTACGGTACATAGGCCTGAGTGCAGTACAGTCTGCTGTTCTGTAAGGACCGCTATCGGTCCACAATACATAGGGTTGACGTGCACTACTGCTGACCGCTGCCCTATACTGCAGCAGTCCTTCATTGGTATAGGGACTGACGTACAGTCTGCTAATCACTAACACACAACCTGCTTGGTCCACAAAAGTTCTTATAAGGACTGGTAACTTGGTATAGGGTGCTACGGTACATAGGCCTGAGTGCAGTACAGTCTGCTGTTCTGTAAGGACCGCTATCGGTCCACAATACATAGGGTTGCCGTGCACTACTGCTGACCGCTGCCCTATACTGCAGCAGTCCTTCATTGGTATAGGGACTGACGTACAGTCTGCTAATCACTAACACACAACCTGCTTGGTCCACAAAAGTTTTTATAAGGACTGGTAACTTGGTATAGGGTGCTACGGTACATAGGCCTGAGTGCAGTACAGTCTGCTGTTCTGTAAGGACCGCTATCGGTCCACAATACATAGGGTTGACGTGCACTACTGCTGACCGCTGCCCTATACTGCAGCAGTCCTTCATTGGTATAGGGACTGACGTACAGTCTGCTAATCACTAACACACAACCTGCTTGGTCCACAAAAGTTCTTATAAGGACTGGTAACTTGGTATAGGGTGCTACGGTACATAGGCCTGAGTGCAGTACAGTCTGCTGTTCTGTAAGGACCGCTATCGGTCCACAATACATAGGGTTGCCGTGCACTACTGCTGACCGCTGCCCTATACTGCAGCAGTCCTTCATTGGTATAGGGACTGACGTACAGTCTGCTAATCACTAACACACAACCTGCTTGGTCCACAAAAGTTTTTATAAGGACTGGTAACTTGGTATAGGGTGCTACGGTACATAGGCCTGAGTGCAGTACAGTCTGCTGTTCTGTAAGGACCGCTATCGGTCCACAATACATAGGGTTGACGTGCACTACTGCTGACCGCTGCCCTATACTGCAGCAGTCCTTCAGCGGTATAGGGACTAAGAGTTTTGTCACAGGGTGATTTAAAAAATGACAGGCAGAGGAAGAGGCAGGCCCTTCCGCAGGGGTGGTAGGGGTAGGGCAGGAGCAACAGCCTTGAGCCAAAGTGGGAAGTTGCAGAAGGTGCGTTCAATTACTTTAAAGGACGCACCAGACTTGGTTGAGTGGCTCACTCAGCCTTATTCTTCTGCACCCTCCTCATCCTCTCGATCTGCACCCTCTTCTTCACTCTCTGCTATGTGCACCCCCAAAGACACTACCACCAACAACACCACCACCACCACATACCTTCCGCTTGAGTGCAAATGGGGGCCTTCATGCTCCAGTGTTTTAATAGGGACCCCCGTATAAAAAGCATGAGGGTCAAGGACCAGTACTGGGTGGCAACGTACTTAGATCCCCGGTACAAACACAAAATGGCGGAAATGTTACCGCCGTCGCAGAGGGCTGTCAGAATGCAGCACTTCCAGGCCTTGCTTCGAGAAATGCTGCATTCTGCTTTTGCGTGCGCTGGCAGAGGAGCAATTCCCACTCCCAGAGAAGGATTTGCGGGTACCAATCCAACAGCGCCTGCAAGAAGAGGCCGGTTTGAAGATGTGTTGGTGACTTCGGATATGAGGTCATTCTTTCAGCCGACCCATCGACAGGTGTCATCCGGATCCAGCATCAGGGAACGCCTAGACCGTCAGGTGTCCGACTACATTGGGTTAACGGCCGATGTGGACGCTCTGAGGAGTGATGAACCCCTAGACTACTGGGTGGGCAGGCTTGACCTCTGGCCAGAGCTTGCCCAATTTGCAATCGAACTGTTGGCTTGCCCCTCATCCAGTGTCCTGTCCGAAAGGACGTTCAGCGCAGCAGGGGGGATTGTGACCGATAAGCGTACTCGCCTAGCTCACGACAGTGTTAACTACCTCACATTTCTAAAAATGAATGAGGCATGGATCTCGGAGGAATTCAACACATGTGATCAGTAGACCATGTATATGTCTATAAACAATTTTTGGAATCAAGCACACAGACCTTCTTAATTCATTTGGCTCACTTCCCTGACCCAAAAAAGCACACCGTACTATATGCCCCTACCCTCCTCTTTGAAGAGGTTGAGCGGTGTCATATTTCTACTGGGGCTGCTTATTATGAGGGGTTCCCACCATCCCTGTGCTGTGCTGACTTCCTCCTGGGTGTTCTTATTATGAGGGGCTCCCACCATCCCTGTGCTGTGCTGACTTCCTCCTGGGGGTTCTTATTATGAGGGGCTCCCACCATCCCTGTGCTGTGCTGACTTCCTCCTGGGGGTTCTTATTATGAGGGGATCACACCATCCCTGTGCTGTGCTGACTTCCTCCTGGGGCTGCTTACGGTGCTGCTGTCAGCGCTGTATGTCACGGAGCTGCTGTCAGCGCTGTATGTCACGGAGCTGCTGTCAGCGCTGTATGTCACGGAGCTGCTGTCAGCGCTGTATGTCACGGAGCTGCTGTCAGCGCTGTATGTCACGGAGCTGCTGTCAGCGCTGTATGTCACGGAGCTGCTGTCAGCGCTGTATGTCACGGAGCTGCTGTCAGCGCTGTATGTCACGGAGCTGCTGTCAGCGCTGTATGTCACGGTGCTGCTGTCAGCGCTGTATGTCACGGAGCTGCTGTCAGCGCTGTATGTCACGGAGCTGCTGTCAGTGCTGTATGTCACGGAGCTGCTGTCAGCGCTGTATGTCACGGAGCTGCTGTCAGCGCTGTATGTCACGGAGCTGCTGTCAGCGCTGTATGTCACGGTGCTGCTGTCAGCGCTGTATGTCACGGAGCTGCTGTCAGCGCTGTATGTCACGGAGCTGCTGTCAGTGCTGTATGTCACGGAGCTGCTGTCAGCGCTGTATGTCACGGAGCTGCTGTCAGCGCTGTATGTCACGGAGCTGCTGTCAGCGCTGTATGTCACGGAGCTGCTGTCAGCGCTGTATGTCACGGTGCTGCTGTCAGCGCTGTATGTCACGGAGCTGCTGTCAGCGCTGTATGTCACGGAGCTGCTGTCAGTGCTGTATGTCACGGAGCTGCTGTCAGCGCTGTATGTCACGGAGCTGCTGTCAGCGCTGTATGTCACGGAGCTGCTGTCAGCGCTGTATGTCACGGTGCTGCTGTCAGCGCTGTATGTCACGGAGCTGCTGTCAGCGCTGTATGTCACGGAGCTGCTGTCAGCGCTGTATGTCACGGAGCTGCTGTCAGCGCTGTATGTCACGGAGCTGCTGTCAGCGCTGTATGTCACGGAGCTGCTGTCAGCGCTGTATGTCACGGTGCTGATGTCAGTGCTCTGTATTACGGTGCTGCTGTCAGTGCTCTGTATCTCCTGCACCCTCTTGTTTGCCTACCCTGGTCCCTGACCTTCCCTCTCCTCCATTGCCTTCATTAGCTCCATAGTCCTGAATTGTCAGAACAATTTCCCAAATAAAAAAAAAATGCTTGTAGTTATCGATCCCAAATTCACCTCATACATGTATTATGCTATTGTCCAGGTGGTGGGACTACGTGCTACCCCCTAATAATTACCCCGTGGCCGCAAATTCGACCTAAAGGTTTGCGAAATTCGCCTCCCATTGAAGTCAATGGAGCCCGCGGCGAACGGTCGTTTTCGCGAACGTTTGTGCCCGTTCGCGTTTCGCGTTCGCGAAACGTCCCGTCGGAAGTTCGTCCATCACTAATCCCTATAAATGGGAATAGGCTAGAAATCTGAAAAGTAAATTGAGCTTTGGCGCTAAAACCTTTTTGTGTACTATAAATATAAATGCTGATACTCTGAAGAGTTAAACGAGACCTAATGTGGAAATCTCCCAAACTCCACTATATGCGTGATATTTAACGAATTACGTGAAACAAAAAATAAATATATAAATGAAATGTGTGTCTATTATCTTACAACACAAACATGCACATGTGTAATGAAAAATATGGTTAATCTGTCACAATTAAAAATATTAGGTGCTTTAGTGGAAAATCATATGCGAGCCAAAAATTATGCTCAAAATCCTCAAAAGTGACAATCAGAAAAGCATTGTGAAAATACCAAGTAAAAACAACAAAAAATCATATAATGTCCAACTAAAAATATTTTTTCAAAATCGCATCATCTAGTTGCTGGAAAAACGCATGGAACTTTTATCAGATGAGGAAGGTGAAGCAAGGTGACTGGTGTAAAAGGGTTGAATGCATTCCTCTCCGGTGCGCCACTCTGTGTTAGAAAAGAGATATATATATGCGCTCACCAGACACCAAACCCTCAATGGGTTAACCGAACAGTCACAGTATGAGCCACTGTGCAGCTTTCTTAGGGCTCTGCCTCCGCTGTGCTGTGGGGATATTTTGCACTCTTCCTTCCGAAAATAGTCCGTTTAGCGTTTATACATAAAGGGAAACAGAAATACAGCCATAGTGCAATACTGTTGTATGAACGTTCTTGTTTATTTAAAATCAGGTTACTCACAAAGTCCGAAAAGACAAATCGCTATGAAATTGATTGCGCCGGCGTTGCTGCTTGAATAACAGTGTAAGGTGCACGTCCTAGGCCACGCCCTACGCGTTTCGTCAGAGCGACGTCATCTGGAGCTCCACGTCGCTCTGACGAAACGCGTAGGGCGACGATGACGTCGCTCTGACGAAACGCGTAGGGCGTGGCCTAGGACGTGCACCTTACACTGTTATTCAAGCAGCAACGCCAGCGCAATCAATTTCATAGCGATTTGTCTTTTCGGACTTTGTGAGTAACCTGATTTTAAATAAACAAGAACGTTCATACAACAGTATTGCACTATGGCTGTATTTCTGTTTCCCTTTATGTATAAACGCTAAACGGACTATTTTCGGAAGGAAGAGTGCAAAATATCCCCACAGCACAGCGGAGGCAGAGCCCTAAGAAAGCTGCACAGTGGCTCATACTGTGACTGTTCGGTTAACCCATTGAGGGTTTGGTGTCTGGTGAGCGCATATATATATCTCTTTTCTAACACAGAGTGGCGCACCGGAGAGGAATGCATTCAACCCTTTTACACCAGTCACCTTGCTTCACCTTCCTCATCTGATAAAAGTTCCATGCGTTTTTCCAGCAACTAGATGATGCGATTTTGAAAAAATATTTTTAGTTGGACATTATATGATTTTTTGTTGTTTTTACTTGGTATTTTCACAATGCTTTTCTGATTGTCACTTTTGAGGATTTTGAGCATAATTTTTGGCTCGCATATGATTTTCCACTAAAGCACCTAATATTTTTAATTGTGACAGATTAACCATATTTTTCACTACACATGTGCATGTTTGTGTTGTAAGATAATAGACACACATTTCATTTATATATTTATTTTTTGTTTCACGTAATTCGTTAAATATCACGCATATAGTGGAGTTTGGGAGATTTCCACATTAGGTCTCGTTTAACTCTTCAGAGTATCAGCATTTATATTTATAGTACACAAAAAGGTTTTAGCGCCAAAGCTCAATTTACTTTTCAGGTTAATTTGGTTGTCTGCGAGCTGGTGGTAAGTTGGCTTTGGTTTTTTCCCTGGGCATTCCCCAGACTTTGTTGTTACCTACATTTAGATACCCATCAATGCAGCCTTATCAGTGTCCATCTGCAGCCTTGTCCAGTGTCCTTGCAGCCTTGTGTCTCTTTGCAGCCTTGTGTCTCTTTGCAGCTTCATTGCAGGAATTTAAAATTGGCGCCGATCGCTAATTGGG
Organism: Lithobates pipiens; assembly: GCF_037356315.1. NCBI lineage: Eukaryota > Metazoa > Chordata > Amphibia > Anura > Ranidae > Lithobates > Lithobates pipiens. Next base: position 190,787,246 of record NW_027507686.1, on the reverse strand, counting down.
AGCGGAGCGAGTGCCGCCGACATAAACAAAGCCGAGTACACTCGGCTAGTCTCGGCTCCTATCACAGTCCCACCCATGTGACTGTGAGCGGAGCCGAGATTAGTTGAGTGTACTCGGCTTTGTGTATGCCAGCGGTGCTCACTCCGTTCCGCTTATTTTCTTTTCTTACTAGTTTCTT